>NC_134362.1:198636681-198989181 GCF_048569485.1 Anomaloglossus baeobatrachus | reverse complement strand
CAGTGATCACTCATGAGATCCACCACGCAATATACCGAGCCTCTTATGGGATTGGCGCTGGTAGATCTCAAGCAAACACCCAAGATCTACCCTCCGTCATTCTGGCCATTTAAGGCTAAGTTCACACTTCAGTTGTTTTGCATCAGTCACATGCGTTGCTTGACGCATGTGACTGATGCGTTGTACAACGGATGACAACGGTGACAAAGAAAAGAATTTCTTTGTCAGACTCCGTTGTGTGCTGGGGCGGAGTTTGGGGGGCGGAGCTGAGGACGTCAGTGCCGCGGTCTGCATGGCTGGGGACAGGTGAGTGAGTGAGTGTGTGTGTGTGTGTGTGTATGTATGTATGTGAGTGTGTGTGTGAGTGCATGTGTACATGCGGAGTGCGGGAGGGGGCGGAGCCGAGTGGTGAAGTGTCGGCCTCCTTGCACACTGTATCCAGGGTAAATATCGGGTAACTAAAAGCAAAGCACTTTTTGCTTGGTTACCCGATATTTATCTTGGATACCAGCTTAGCGCTGGCTCCGTGCACCCGTATCCACTTTAAATATCGGGTAACTAACCAAAGCGCATTGCTTGGTTACCCGATGTTTATCCTGGTTACGGGGGCGGGGAGCCAGAGAGCGCATGAGCAGCAAAATCCTACGGAACGCGCTGCTCAAAAAACGTTACATGCTGCGTTGCTCCCGCCCGGCGGTCAGTTAAAAAACAACTGACCGTGACGCAGCGGATGCAACGCAGCATCATCAGTCACAATCCGTCACTAATAGAAGCCTATGGGGAAAAACTGGATTCCTGCAAAATATTTTGCAGGATACCGTAATTCCTCAAGGCTACGGATTGTGACTGATGCAAAATAACGGAAGTGTGAACTTAGCCTTAGTCATTTTTGGGTTGATGTTCGTTGACTTCGAGTAACCGTGAAATCCACTTTGCAGCAGTCCAGGTTTTTGGGCAATCTCTGAGTATTGTTTGGGTACTCTAAAGTCTTGTTTTTGGGGCACTCACCAATACTATGATTTGGGCACTGTACAGTCCAGATTTTTGTGCACTCACCAATACTATTATTATTATACTATATTATACTATATTATAAATATATTATTATTATATGATATTATTATATATATTATTATATTATATATATTATATAATTATTATTATTATACTATAGTACCCACTCTACAGTCTCGTTTTTGGGGTACTCACCATTACTATTATTTGGGCACTGTACAGTTCAGATTTTTGTGCACTCACCAATACTATTATTATTATACTATATTATACTATATTTTATATATTATTATATTATATATATTATATAATTATTATTATTATTATACTATAGTACCCACTCTACAGTCTCGTTTTTGGGGTACTCACCAATACTATTATTTGGGCACTGTACAGTTCAGATTTTTGTGCACTCACCAATACTATTATTATTATACTATATTATATATATATATTATTATATAATATTATATACATTATTATATATATATATATATATATATATATATATATATATATTCTATAATTATTATTATTATACTATAGTACCCACTCTACAGTCTCGTTTATGGGGTACTTACTCACCAATACTATTACTTGGGCATTGTATAGTTAAGTTTTTGGGGTACTCACCAATACTATTATTTGGGCACTGTACAGGCCAGATTTTTGGGTAATCTCTGATAGTATTATTTGGGTACTCTACAGTCTCGTTTTTGGGGTACTCACCAATACTATTACTTGGGCATCGTATAGTCAGATTTTTGGGGTAGTCACCAATACTATTATTTGGGCACTATACAGTTGAGGTTTTTTTGGGCACTCTCTGATAGTATTATTCGGGCACAGTATAGTTGCATTTTTGTGCCACTCACCAACACTATTATCTGGGCACCGTACAGTTAAATCTATGAGCATTCTCTGATATCATTATTTGGTCACAGTATACCGTAGTAATGTTTTTCGGGCACTCACCAATGCTGTTATTTGAGCAGAGTATAGATGAGTTTTGGGGTACTCAGCAATACTGTTATTTGGGCATTGTGTAATCCAATTTTTAGGGTACTCACTCACCAATACTATTATTTGGGCATTGTATAGTCGAGTTTTTGGGGTGCTCACCAAAACTAATAGTTGGGCATTGTATAGTCGAGTTTTTGGGGTACTCAACAATACCATTATTTGGGCACTGTGCAGTCCATAATTTTGGGCAATCTCTGATAGTATTATTGGGGTACTCTACAGTCTTGTTTTTGGGATACTCGCCAATTCTATTACTTGGGCATTGTATAGTCGGGTTTTTGGGGTGCTCACCAAAACTAATAGTTGGGCATTGTATTGTCAGATTTTTGGGGTAGTCACCAATACCATTATTTGGAGAAGGTACAGTTGAGTTTTTGAGCACTCTCTAATAGTATTATTTGGGCATTATATAGTCAATTTTTTAGGGCACTCACCAATACTCTTATTTGAGCCCTGTACAGTCGAGGTTTGGGGCAATTTCTGATAGTGGTATTTGGGTACTATAAAGTCTCATTTTTGGGGCACTCACTAATACTACGGTATTATTAAGACAGTGTACAGTTGAGTTTTTTGGGTACACTCTAATGGTATTATTTGGGCACTGTATAGTCAAGTTTTTGGGGTACTCAGCAATACTATTATTTGTGCACTGTACAGTCGAGGTTTGGGGGGATTTTCTGATAGTATTATTTGGGTACTCAAGGGTCTCATTTTGGGGTATTCATCAATACTATTATTTGGACAAGGTACAGCTGAGATTATGAGCACTCTCTGAGTATTATTAGGGCATTGTATAGTCAAATTTTTAGGGCACTCCCCAATACTATTATTTGTGCACTGTACAGTCAAGGTTTTTGGGGGACACTTTGATAGTATTATTTGTGCACAGCATAATCGAGTTTTTGGGGCACTCACCGATACTTTTATTTGTGCACTGTATAGTTGAGGTTTTCGGGCACTCTCTGTTTGTATTATTTGGGCACAGTATAGTCAAGTTTTGGGGGCACTCACCAATACTGTTACTTGAACATTGAACAATTGAGATTTTGGACCCACTGTGATATTATTATTTGGGCACTATATAGTTGAGTTTTCGGGTCACTCACCAATACTATAATTTGGACATTATACAGTTGAGATTTTTGGGCACTGTCTGAGGATTGTTTGGGTACTCTACTGTCTCATTTTTGGGGCACTCACCAATACTATAATTTGGACACTATGCAGTTCAGTTTTTTTGGCACTCCCTGATAATATTATTTGGGTACATTCTGTTAGTATGATTTGGGCACAGTATAGTCGAGTTTTTTGTGGTATTCACCAATACTATTACTTGGACACTGTACAGTTGAATTTTTTGGGTACATGCTGATAATACTATTATCAAGTTTTTGGGGCACTCACCAACACTATTATTTGGGCACTGTACAGCTGAGTTTTTTGGGTCCACTTTCATAGTAATATTTGGGCATTGTATAGTGCAGATTTTGGGCTGCTCATGAATACTAATAGTTGGGCATTGTATAGTCGAGTTTTTGGGGCACTCACCAATAATATTATTTGGGCACTGTACAGTTGAGTTTTTTGGGTCCACTTTCATAGTAATATTTGGGTATTGTATAGTCCAGTTTTTGGGCTGCTTATGAATACTAATAGTTGGGCATTGTATAGTCGAGTTTTTGGGGCACTCACCAATAATATTATTTGGGCACTGTACAGTTGAGTTTTTTGGGTCCACTTTCATAGTAATATTTGGGTATTGTATAGTCCAGTTTTTGGGCTGCTCATGAATACTAATAGTTGGGCATTGTATAGTCGAGTTTTTGGGGCACTCACCAATAATATTATTTGGGCACTGTACAGTTGAGTTTTTTGGGTCCACTTTCATAGTAATATTTGGGTATTGTATAGTCCAGTTTTTGGGCTGCTTATGAATACTAATAGTTGGGCATTGTATAGGCGAGTTTTTGGGGCACTCACCAATAATATTATTTGGGCACTGTACAGTTGAGTTTTTTGGGTCCACTTTCATAGTAATATTTGGGTATTGTATAGTCCAGTTTTTGGGCTGCTTATGAATACTAATAGTTGGGTATTGTATAGTCGAGTTTTTGGGGCACTCACCAATAATATTATTTGGGCACTGTACAGTTGAGTTTTTTGGGTCCACTTTCATAGTAATATTTGGGTATTGTATAGTCCAGTTTTTGGGCTGCTTAAGAATACTAATAGTTGGGCATTGTATAGTGCAGATTTTGGGCTGCTCATGTATATTAATAGATGGGCATTGTATAGTCCAGTTTTTGGGGCACTCACCAACACTATTATTTGGGCACTGTACAGATGTATGTATGAGCTCTCTCTGATAGTATTATTTCGCAACAGAATAGTTACCTTTTTTGGGCACTCACCAATACTATTATGCTAGCACTGTACAGTTGAGTTTTATGGGCACAATATAGTTACGTTTTTCGGGCATTCACCTATACTATTATTTCGGCACTGTACAGTTGAATTTTGTGGCCCTCTATGGCAGTATTATTTGTAGCACCATTCTTTTCCTGCTGTATAATGCTGGTATTCTTCATCCGGGCAGTGCTCTGTACACTTATTTGGACACTTTATAGCTTTACTATTTGGTAAGTACAGGATATAGTAATCTGGGAACACGGTCTGTATATACACCCCGGCTTTAGATCTGCTCTAATAATACCATTATATCAGGGAGTCGGAGTTTTTACCGTTACCTAAACTATTCTGCAAAGGAGCTTCAAAGTGGCGCCGCGGAGCCTCGGTTTCTGCACCGGAGCCCATCCGGGAATAGGATGATTGCCAGCCCGGGTCTGGTTGTATTTTAGCAACAGAAATCAAAAATACGTAAAATATGCAAAATATTCCAGTCCTGCTACATCCGAGTTCTGAAAAAAAGAATCTGATTATGAAAATGAAGGATTAAAATGGAGGAGGCAGCGCTGCCACATATCATCGGGATGAAGGCTGGGGAGGCGCGGGCTGCCGATGTCATGTAGGAATATTCGCACACAGCTGTAAGTGCGTCCCGCTGGGCTTTCTGATCAAAACAGTTTGAATGTCTAAAGTACTCGGGAGGAACACAATAAAAACACAAACAGATGGTATTAACTCACCAAGATTACCGCGATCCACGGTGACGAGTGCGGAGACGGCTGCGGCAGGACGGGGGGACGTCAACGTGATCACATCCCCGGGAAGATGCTCTAGATGGATGACACCATACTAAAGGAACGATATAGACGATTCCTTCCATGGAAATAATGGGAGACCAGGATGAATATTGGCTCTCATGTGGCCATCGGCGTTGGAGTCACTCCCCTTTTCCTCAAGAACCAAAACACCAAAGGACCCCCTGCCTGTATGACTGGGTGACTGGTGGACGCAGAAGCAGGAAGAGCAGCTCTGGAGCACAAATTTCTGCTATTGCAATGTAACCAGACAAAAACTTGAGAAGAATTAACAAAAATCTTCAGAGCAGAAAGATTGATAAAATATTCAGTAGATCTTGTCTTTTATTAATTTAAATCCCCTCTCAGTTTATTTTGTTACAGAGTCCAGTGGGTGTTTTGCTTTTTTTTTTGCTTAGGAGTCCAGTGGGTGGGGAGTTTTTTGCTTAGGAGTTCAGTGGGTGGGGAGTTTTTTGCTTAGGAGTCCAGTGGGTGGGGAGTTTTTTGCTTAGGAGTCCAGTGGGTGGGTTTTTTTTGCTTAGAAGTCCAGTGGGTGGGTTTTTTTTGCTTAGAAGTCCACTGAGCAGAGGGTTTTTGCTTAGGAATCCAGTGGGTGGGTTTTTTTGCTTAGGAGTCCAGTGGGTGGGGTTTTTTTGCTTAGGAGTCCAGTGGGTGGGTTTTTTTTGCTTAGGAGTCCAGTGGGTGGGTTTTTTTTGCTTAGGAGTCCAGTGGGTGGGGTTTTTTTGCTTCGAAGTCCAGTGAGCAGAGGGTTTTTGCTTAGGAGTCCAGTGGGTGGGGAGTTTTTGCTTAGGAGTCCAGTGGGTGGGTTTTTTTTTTGCTTAGAAGTCCAGTGAGCAGAGGGTTTTTGCTTAGGAATCCAGTGGGTGGGGGTTTTGCTTAGGAGTCCAGTAGGCAGCGTTTTTTGTTTAGGAGTCCAGTGGGTGAGGGTATTTGTTTTTTGTATTTTGTTTTTTGCTTAGGAGTCCAATGGGTGGGGTTTTTTGCTGAGGAGTACAGTGGGTGGGGTTTTTTCGCTTAGGAGTCCAGTGGGTGGGGAGTTTTTGCTTAGGTGTCCAGTGGGTGGGGTTTTTTGCTGAGGAGTCCAGTGGGTGGGTTTTTTTTGCTTAGGAGTCCAGTGGGTGGGTTTTTTTTGCTTAGGAGTCCAGTGGGTGGGTTTTTTTTGCTTAGGAGTACAGTGGGTGGGGAGTTTTTGCTTAGGTGTCCAATGGGTGGGGGTTTTTGCTGAGGAGTCCAGTGGGTGGGGTTTTTTGCTTAGGAGTCCAGTGGGTGGGGAGTTTTTGCTTAGGTGTCCAGTGGGTGGGGTTTTTTGCTGAGGAGTCCAGTGGGTGGGGTTTTTTTGCTTAGGAGTCCAGTGGGTGGGGAGTTTTTGCTTAGGTGTCCAGTGGGTGGGTTTTTTTGCTGAGGAGTCCAGTGGGTGGGTTTTTTTGCTTAGGAGTCCAGTGGGTGGGTTTTTTTTGCTTAGAAGTCCACTGAGCAGAGGGTTTTTGCTTAGGAATCCAGTGGGTGGGTTTTTTTGCTTAGGAGTCCAGTGGGTGGGGTTTTTTTGCTTCGAAGTCCAGTGAGCAGAGGGTTTTTGCTTAGGAGTCCAGTGGGTGGGGAGTTTTTGCTTAGGAGTCCAGTGGGTGGGTTTTTTTTTTGCTTAGAAGTCCAGTGAGCAGAGGGTTTTTGCTTAGGAATCCAGTGGGTGGGGGTTTTGCTTAGGAGTCCAGTAGGCAGCGTTTTTTGTTTAGGAGTCCAGTGGGTGAGGGTATTTGTTTTTTGTATTTTGTTTTTTGCTTAGGAGTCCAATGGGTGGGGTTTTTTGCTGAGGAGTACAGTGGGTGGGGTTTTTTCGCTTAGGAGTCCAGTGGGTGGGGAGTTTTTGCTTAGGTGTCCAGTGGGTGGGGTTTTTTGCTGAGGAGTCCAGTGGGTGGGTTTTTTTTGCTTAGGAGTCCAGTGGGTGGGTTTTTTTTGCTTAGGAGTCCAGTGGGTGGGTTTTTTTTGCTTAGGAGTACAGTGGGTGGGGAGTTTTTGCTTAGGTGTCCAATGGGTGGGGGTTTTTGCTGAGGAGTCCAGTGGGTGGGGTTTTTTGCTTAGGAGTCCAGTGGGTGGGGAGTTTTTGCTTAGGTGTCCAGTGGGTGGGGTTTTTTGCTGAGGAGTCCAGTGGGTGGGGTTTTTTTGCTTAGGAGTCCAGTGGGTGGGGAGTTTTTGCTTAGGTGTCCAGTGGGTGGGTTTTTTTGCTGAGGAGTCCAGTGGGTGGGTTTTTTTGCTTAGGAGTCCAGTGGGTGGGGAGTTTTTGCTTAGGAGTCCAGTGGGTGGGGGTTTTTTTTGCTTAGAAGTCCAGTGAGCAGAGGATTTTTGCTTAGGAATCCAGTGGGTGGATTTTTTTGCTTAGGAGTCCAGTAGGCAGGGTTTTTTGTTTAGGAGTCCAGTGGGTGAGGGTATTTGTTTTTTGTATTTTTTTTTTTTTTGCTTAGGAGTCCAGTGGGTGGGGTTTTTGCTTAGGAGTCCAGTGGGTGGGGTTTTTTGCTGAGGAGTCCAGTGGGTGGGGTTTTTTTGCTTAGAAGTCCAGTGAGCGGAGGGTTTTTGCTTAGGAATCCAGTGGGTGGGTTTTTTTGCTTAGGAGTCCAGTGGGCAAGGTCTTTTTGCTTAAGAGTCCAGTGAGCAGGGTTTTTTTGCTTAGGAGTCTAGTGGGTTGGGTTTATTTTTTGCTTAGTTGTCCAGTGAGTGAGAGGTTTTTGCTTAGGAATCCAGTAGACAGGGGTGTTTGCTTAGAAGGAGTCCAGTGGGTGGGGGGTTTTTCTTATAAGTCCAGTGGGTGGGGGTTGTGGCTTAGGAGTCCAGTGGGTAGTGTTTTTTGCTTAGATGTCCAGTGGGTGAGTTTTTTTCTTATAAGTCCAGTGGGTGGGGTTTTTCGCTTAGGAGCCCAGTGGGCGTTTTTTTTTTTTTTGGTTTTTTTTTTGCGTAGGTGTCCAGTGGGTAGTGTTTTTTGCTTAGGAGTCCAATAGGCCAGGCCATCTTAATCAGTGAATGATAGCAACACTATTTCTTTATGGACTTTGATACAATTAAAGTTGTCACTTATGGATTAGGACCGCCCACTGGACTCCTAACTAGTGCAATAGGAGGGATTTAAATGGCTAAAATATAAGATATACTGGATCTTGTCACACAACCCTATATATCAATCCCCTCAGCTCCTCCTACTCTATATCATGCTGTTGGCATATTGGACTGTATGTATAACATGACATCGGGTTCTGGGTTCAAATCCCACCAAGGATGACATCTCCAAGGAGTTTGTAGGTTCTCCAGTGTTCTCCAATTTTTCCCCCATTCACCAAAGACAACTGATAGCGAATTTAGACTGTGAGCCCCAATGAGAACTGTGATGAGTATAAGGTGCCCAATTAGTGGGTGTCCTAAAAAGACCCCCCCCCCCAGATTCCATAAAAGGGTCTACATTGACAGGTGCACACATATTCTTTTGCATGTATCCATCGGTGCATCATGTAACCAGTTTGTAGCAGATCAGTAGACCGCGCTTTGGTTGTTCTGGTCTTCTTCTATGGAAGTGAAGCCAAGGAGATCAGCTACATTGTATCACGCTGAGGTTCCTTGGACACAATCCACTGCTCTATCCGCTAATAGTCTTCAATCCTTTGACCTTCTTTAATATCCCAGCATTTCCCCTTTAAGATAAACCCAAGAGAACAGGAGCCAGAAGCAAATCAATAATTGCAATTAATAAAACATTTCCCGCTTGTAACTAATGCCCATTTTTTTTTGTAAGAAATGAGAAGCCCAAGCGGAGCGTTCACTTGGGACATGTTCATAAAATGTTGTCAGTGACAGGAGATTAGGCAAATAGTCCCCGGGCTGATGGCATTTTAATCACTTCGGTTGATTGGGAATTACAATGTAATCTAGCGGAGCCTGAAGAACGAAGCCAAGCTTGAAGAGAAGCAGATCTGGTCATAGCGAGTACGTAACCCCTGGCTATGGTGGGTCCTCCTGCCATCGGCTTCTGTACGTCTGGATGCTGCTTCTTCCAAAATCCCTTCTAAATACACAACTACATGAAAAATTAAGTCCAAGGCCACCACCGTGTGTCAGGTCATCATTAGGACCATCAATCACGGTTATCAAACACATGATAGAGCATCTGCAACATGATCTCCATCCCCATTGTCTGCGTTCTCACCAGTCTGAGATGTTTTCTCCAGACCACCCAGTCTGGATAACGATTGTCCCAAAGTCTGTTCCTAACTCCAGAGTCTAGGATACCCGTCAGGATGTAACCGTGTAAGATCATCATTATATATTAGCACATGGGAGATGACGGTCTTGCAGAATCGAGCAGCCTAGGGTGCTTACTTTGGGCACATCTTATGAAGAGAGCAATCATTGGAGAAGGACAGCATGGTGGGAAAGATGGAAGGAAGAAGGCTAAGAGAAAGGCCAGCAATGTATGGCTTGATACTATCAAAGTTATGGAGGAGAAAACCCTGGTAGACCTATCTAGGAGGAGAAAACCCTGGTGGACCTATCTAGGCAGGGAAGACCGTGGTGGACCTATCTAGGCAGAGAAGACCCTGGTGGACCAATCTAGGCGGAGAAGACCCTGGTGGACCTATCTAGGCGGCAAAAACCCTGGTGGACCTATCTAGGCAGAGAAGACCCTGGTGGACCTATCTAAACAAAGAAGACCCTGATGGACCTATCTAGGTGAATAAGACCCTGGGGAATCTAACTAGAAAAAGAAGACCCTGGAAGACTTAATTAGGGGGAGAAGACCCTAATGGACGAATCTAGTTGGAGAAGACCTTGGTGGACCTATCTAGGAAGAGAAGACCCTGGTGGACCAATCTAGGCGGAGAAGACCCTGGTGGACCTATCTAGGCGGCAAAAACCCTGGTGGACCTATCTAGGCAGAGAAGACCCTGGTGGACCTATCTAAACAAAGAAGACCTTGATGGACCTATCTAGGTGAATAAGACCCTGGGGAATCTAACTAGAAAAAGAAGACCCTGGAAGACTTAATTAGGGGGAGAAGACCCTAATGGACGAATCTAGTTGGAGAAGACCTTGGTGGACCTATCTAGGAAGAGAAGACCCTGGTGGACCTATCTAGGAAAAGAAGACTCTGAATAGACCTATCTAGGTGCACAAGACCCTGGTGAACTTATCTAGACAAAGACCCTGGAAGACTTATGTAGGCGGAGAAGACTCTAATGGACCTATCTAGCTGGACCTATGTAAGCTGCACAAGATTGATCCTCTAAGAGATTGTTCATCCATCGAGTCACCATGGCTCGAGATAGAGCTGAAGCCCATTATAGAGAAAAAAAGGATGGCCATAAACACATGGGTGCATCATCTGCATTCTCATTGTCTTATTTATACTACTTTTCTATTATTTTGTCTCCATTTGCAATGTCTTGACTCAGAAGTACAGGAAGCTCAATCTTCTTGAGACAACCATCCATAAATGGTCCTCTAGAGGGGTGGTCAGGTCAAGGAAGTGGCCAATATACAACAAACCTCTAGATTGCATTACAAAGTGGTCTTCATAGTGGAGGTCTTCTCATAGTAGACCAGGATCCATGATATTTGGTGGATCCGAGAATCTTTTGAAGGAAATCTAGTCTTCACGAGGATCCCTGGTCTTGAAGGGGACTAGGTTTAGATCGCAGGTGGTCATTTGGTCAGTGGTCTTTAGGAGAGGTTTCACTGTGTATGGGAAGTCATTGGGCTGCTGTAAGTGTCCTCATATCTACATGACTTGGAGAGGACAAGCTGTCCATGACTAGGGGAAGGGACTTTTTGTCTTATGTTCTTAGTTCAGTTACGAAACCATGGAAATAGCAGAATAATACTCAGATTCCACAACCATTCTGAGCATGTGTCACATGGAATATTGACAATGCGGATTTGGGCTCTGTTCAGATTCCAGATTCTGACACGCCACCTGATGGTTTCTCTGGTGCTTGGAATCAATACAGGCAGACTCGGGTGTCAACTTGCTGAGTGCTGATTAATAGGCAAGCTAGCAAAAGTTAATCTCTGCTGGTCTGCCTGCTCCTTTGATCCCATGTTGTTGCAAGGCCTAACACATCTGCTCCCCTCCTATTTATGCTGGAGGAATTCTTCACCTATGCCAGCTATAGTTTATTCTATGTTCTATGTTGGTCTGTGAGGTGTGGTGGCCCAGACTCTCTGGTGAAAGTTGTGCTAAGTTGTGCCTACTGCTTGGTGCGGTTGTGGAGTTTACCTCTGATGTCTTGTACTGCCTTCCTGCTCTTGCTTTTCTTCTGAATCTCTTATTGTCTTATCCTGTGTGTGTGCTGTGTGACAGAGTTTTGGTTTTCCCTTATCTGTATTTATCTGTGGATTTCATCTCATTCCTGAACCGTCCCTCTATGGGAGGAGGAGTCAGATCAGGACTGGAAGGAGAAGGCCAGGAAGGATACTCAGGCATCTCCACCATCAGGAGTATCCCTGAGATTAGGGATAGCATAGGGTTTCTAGCTTGAATGACAGCTTAAGAGCCCTGCTATCCTAGATCAGGACTGGTCAGGAGCCGGGTCAGGAAGAAGACACAGGCATCTCCACCATCAGGAGTATCCCTAAGATTATTAATAGCATATGGTCTTTAGCTTGAATGACAGCTTAAGAACCCTGCTATTCTAGATCAGCAATGGTCAGGAGCAGGGTCAGGAAGGAGACTAAGGCATCTACCATCAGAAGTATCCCTGAGATTAGGGATAGCATAGGACCCCCTAGCTTGAATGACAGCTTAAGAGCCCTGCTAACCTAGATCAGGACTGGTCAGGAGCATGGCCAGGAAGGAGACTCAGGCATCTCCACCATTAGAAGTATCCCTGAGATTAGGGATAGCATAGGACTCCCTAGCTTGAATGACAGCTTAAGAGCCCAGTTATCCTAGATCAGGACTGGTCAGGAGCAGGGCCAGGAAGGAGACTCAGGCATCTTCACCATCAAGAGTATCCCTGAGATTAGAAATAGCATAGGACCCCCTAGCTTGAATGACAGCTTAAGAGCCCTGCTAACCTAGATCAGGACTGGTCAGGAGCAGGGCCAGAAAGGAGACTCAGGCATCTTCACCATCAAGAGTATCCCTTAGATTAGAGATAGCATAGGACCCCCTAGCTTGAATGACAGCTTAAGAGCCCTGCTAACCTAGATCAGGACTGGTCAGGAGCAGGGCCAGGAAGGAGACTCAGGCATCTCTACCATCAGGAGTATCCCTTGATAGCATAGGTTCTCTAGCTTGAATGACAGCTTAAGAGCCCAGCTATCCTAGATCAGGAATGGTCAGTAGCAGGGCCAGGAAGGAGACTCAGGCATCTTCACCATCAGGAGTATCCCTGAGATTAGAGATAGCATAGGACACCCTAGCTTGAATGACAGCTTAAGAGCCCTGCTATCCTAGATCTGGACTGGTCAAGAGCAGGACCAGGAAGGAGACTCAGGCATCTCCACCATTAGAAGTGTCCCTGAGATTAGGGATAGCATAGGACCCCCTAACTTGAATGACAGCTTAAGACCCCTGCTAACCTAGATCAGGACTGGTCAGGAGCAGGGCCAGGAAGGAGACTCAGGTATCTCTACCATCAGGAGTATCCCTGAGATTAGAGATAGCATAAGGTCTCTAGCTTGAATTACAGCTTAACAGCCCTGCTATCCTAGGTCAGGAGCAGGGCCAGGAAGGAGACTCAGGCATCTCCACCATGAGGAGTGTCCTTGAGATTAGGGATAGCATAGGGTCTCTAGCTTGAATGACAGCTTAAGAGCCCTGCTAACCTAGATCAGGACTGGTCAGGAGCAGGGCCAGGAAGGAGACTCAGGCATATCCACCATCAGGAGTATCCTGAGCTTCATCATTTGTGAAGCTCTGTGACAATTTTTGGAAAAAAATTTCAACATGAAATTGACATTAGGAGACTTTTTAGTATCTTCCTTTTATATTGCAGTAGATTTGATGGGATGATACAGTAAAGTATATAATATATACAAATAATTTGCTAATGCCGATGAGTTTAGAGCTTGGAGAAGACATTTTCACACTGATTTCCCCCAGGATCTTGATCTTGGGGCAGAAAAATTAATAAAAATTTAAATTAAAGGTGTGGATCTAAAGGTGTGGATCCTCGTGGGCGGGAGCACGACCTCCAGAGGTTACGCCCCCGAGGTTTCACCACTCACACACGTCCAATAAGGACAGAGTTCATTTGTTGCAAAATTATTGTTACATTTTAATGTATCTAACAAGATTCCAGCTTGTCAAATTGTAGGAAAAAAAACAAAACGGTCTCATCATGAAATCTTGTATTTTCTCTGAACAGATGGTTAATAAGGAGATAAAATCACACCCTACCGCGCGCGGCAAGGATTTGACTTCAGTCCAAATGTATCTGTATATTCCTCTCCTTCCACATAACAGGCTCATACAAAGCCGAACCCGTCATAAATTGCCAATTGAAATCTGAAGGCATGGCTCCGCTCGCTCGCTATTGAGGTATCGCTCAGCTAAACAAACACAAGTCTTGTAAAAATGAACCTAGCTTTGAAATGGTAACAATCCCTAATCAGCCCCTCTGTATTTCTGCACAATCTGCGGTGGCGAGATGGATTTCACACAAGAAATTAATCAATTTTTACCCGTTCGGAGGAGCTGACTATCATTGATTGCCTGAAGCTTGTTCCCCGGTCCCGGGTGAGTCATTGAGAAGAGAATAAACAAAATGCAACTAATTGTTTGTGCATACCATTTATAGAGGAGAAGAGAAATGGATGATAATGAAAAACACGAAAAATACCGCCATATCATACCAAATACAAACTGCCATATAGTGCTCACTGAATGTCTGCTCTGACAGGAATCTATTAATTTGCTGTTTGTTCTCCATCTGCCCCGCACCTCCATGACAACTTCTCCACAACCCATCTAGCCCTTTACTAATATCTCAATATTTCCCCCATAACTTTGGCTGCTGCTCTCCTATGTTCCCCCATTTGGTAATAATGCCCCACACAAGAATAGTACCTTCCTCTGTGCCATACTTAGCAGTGCACCCTTTGTGTCTTCCCATTTTAATTGTGCACCCTAACACAGTCCACATACTAATGTGCACCCACAGTGCCTTCCTCACAAAGGGCTCTACTACTGCCCTTACACAGTTACACTGCCATCTTACTGGTTGAGCACAATAATGGTGCATCCCTGTGTGCTCCTAGTAAAGTATTAGTGCCCCCACACAGTTAGTTCCCACTTAGTGCCTCCATATAGTTAAAGTACCCCCTTAGTGCCTTCACACAGTTATAGTGCCCCCTTTGTGCCCCCACACAGTTATAGTGTCCCCTTTGTGCCCCCACACAGTTATCGTGCCCACTTCATGCCCCCACACAATCATAGTGCCCCCACACAGTCATAATGCCCCCTTTGTGCCCCCACACAGTTATAGTGCCCCCTTCATGTCCTCACACAGTTATAGTGCCCCCTTTGTGCTCCCACACAGTTATAGTGCCCCCTTTGTGCCCCCACACAGTTATAGTGCCCCCTTTGTGCCCCCACACAGTTATATTGCCCCTTTTGTGCCCCCTCACAGTTATAGTGCCCCCTTTGTGCCCCCACACAGTCATAGTGCCCCCTTGTGCCCCCATACAGTTATAGTGCCCCTTCATGCCCCCACACAGTCATAGTGCCCAAACACAGTCATAGTGCCCCCTTTGTGCCCGTATACAGTCATAGTGCCCCCTTTGTGTCCCCACACAATTATAGTGCCCCCACACATTTATACTACCCCATTAGTGCTTCCACACAGTTATGGTACCTTCTTAGCGCCCCCACACAGTTATACTGCTTCCTTAGTGCTTCCACACAATCATTGTGCCCCCACAGTTACAGTGCGCACCTAATGCCTTTATATATTTATAGTGCCCATTGATGCCTCCGCACAGTTATAGTGTCCCCTTAGTGCCATACACAGTTAAAGTGTTCCCTTAGTGCATCCACACAGCCACAGTGCCCCTTTCATGCCCCCACACAATTGCAGTGCCCACTAATGCCTCCATACACTTATCATGCCCCCCTTAGTGCCCCACATAATTATAGTGCCCCCTTTCTGTCCCCACACAGTTATAGTATCCACTTACTGCCTAATTACAGTACCCACTTAGTGTCTCCACACAGTTATAGTGCCTCCATACTGCCATCACATAGTCATAGTGCCCCTTTGGTGCCCCCACACAGTTATAGTGCCCCCTTAGTGGGCTTCTCACAGCAATGCTGCTCCTATAACAGTAACAGTACTCTGTTAGTGCTTTCTGACTGACTGTACACTGTGTAACATTGTAATAGTCCTTCTTTAGGGCACACATTACAGTGATAGTGCCCACTTTCCCGACCCTGCCGTTTATAGTACCCCGTCAAAGCCCCTATATCCTTATAAGTATACATTTCTGATTAAAACAATGGAAGCCCCATGGATTTCAGAAGAGAACTATGTAATGTCTCTTACTTCCGAAGCATTGTCCTAGGCACCCCTGCTAAATATGGGATCCGGGAATGGTGCCCCCCAAAGATCAAGTAGGGATCTAGGGAGGTGTCTGAAGAAAAGGATGTTGTCCATGCCAGTAACCGCATACAGTCACAGAAGCAAAGAAGAAAGATCTTGACGACACCGAGAAGTTAAACAATAAGTTTGTGAAGTTTTTGTTCTTTGTAAGACAGTGAATTGTTGACCTGTCGTGCCTTAATGGAAGCGGCGGCGTCCCCGGGGGGATTCCGCAGTCATAGATGTTATGGAAAGATGGCAGAGTGTGTGTGCTCACCAGAGAGCAAAATGAGAAAAGTGACTTTTGTCTGTTTTGTTCTGTCCGGTAACGTCAGGAGCAGCGCAGTGGAAACGTCGACTTTCATAAAGAATTTACAAATACACAGACTGGCACATTATCACTTGTAAAGCCGATCACATCAGCGAGCGGCGGGTCACACGAGGCCGGGGGCGCACCGCAACGACCGCAACGGCAAAAAACAGGGACATTTTTACTTTTTTTTATTAAACTGAAGGGCGGGAATCCGAAGAAAATACCAAATTTTACCAAAGTGCAACAGAATCTCCTGGAACGGAAACTTTGTGTCAATATTTATTGTTTACAGTTACACAGAAGTGTATCACATTCTCACCATCACTGGAGACCTCGGGGACCACCAGGGAAGGGTGCACATACTTTAGGCATAATACTTAGGGTATGAAGGAGGGTGCACATACTTTAGGCATACCACTTAGGGTATGATGGGAGGGTGCACATACTTTAGGCATACCATTTAGGGTATGATGGAGGGTGCACATACTTTAGGCATACCACTTAGGGTATGATGAAGGGTGCACATACTTTAGGCATACCATTTAGGGTATGGTGAAGGGTGCACATACTTTAGGCATACCACTTAGGGTATGATGGAGGGTGCACATACTTTAGGCATACCACTTAGGGTATGATGGAGGGTGCACATACTTTAGGCATACCACTTAGGGTATGATGGAGGGTGCACATACTTTAGGCATACCACTTAGGGTATGATGGGAGGGTGCACATACTTTAGGCATACCACTTAGGGTATGATGAAGGGTGCACATACCACTTAGGGTATGATGGAGGGTATGATGAAGGGTGCACATACTTTAGGCACACCACTTAGGGTATGGTGAAGGGTGCACATACTTTAGGCATACCACTTAGGGTATGATGAAGGGTGCACATACTTTACTCATACCACTTAGGGTATGGTGAAGGTTGCACATACTTTAGGCATACCACTTAGGGTATGATGCAGGGGGCACATGCTTTAGGCACACCACTTAGGGTATGATGAAGGGTGCACATACTTTAGGCACACCACTTAGGGTATGATGCAGGGGGCACATACTTTAGGCACACCACATATGGTATGAGTTTTACTCGCGCTTTTGACGCTGCGTATTTTCACGGGAAAACACATTATTGCCTCTCCCCTGGAAAGGTGATAACTTTTCGCTGAGACCCAAACTGATCGGCAGAATCTGGAACTTTTATCCCCAGAAGAACGGAACCGTAGAAACTGACACACTGATCCGAAACACTCCATCTTCTTCTAAATGAAGCACAAGGGTCCTGCTTTAAAAAAACACAACCGTATTCCCCCCAGAAACTATTGCCCCTAAAATATCCAACTTTTAGAACTATTCACTAAATCATTTTGTTTAATTAGCAAACTTCATAATTAAAATTTACCAGCAGAATAGTGAGTGCAGCTCTGAAGTTTAAAATCACACGTTTATAGATTTGTCTTTTAGTATAGGGCTGTGTTCACACATAGCGTAAATGCTGCATTTTTTTTTTCTTTTTCTTGCTGTTTATTCACACATTTTCTGTAGGTGTCTACACCAAAATATGCATTCGTCATTACTTATTGTGTCTTTGCTGCACTTTTTTAGCTCTGTTTTCCCCTTTTATTCGGTGCATATTTGAAGCAGCGTTTTTTAATGCTTTTTTTTTAGTTAGGCTTTAATTCTGCATTTCTTATGTTCTCTATAGAAGCCTATATTTAAATTAAAAAAAAAAGTGCACAATTTAAGGGCGTGCTTAGACCCACAGTGGGTGGGAGTTCATGAAATCCACTTTCCTTCGACCGCTAAATGCAGCAGATTTCGGCACTTTTTTCATTTATTTTTTTCCTTTATTTTTTTTTATTTCTGTACATTTTAGCTACATGTTAACACTTTTTTATGTTCTCTATAGAAGCCAATATTTAAACAAAAAAAACTGAATTTAAGAGTGTCTTTAGACCCACAGTGGGTGGGAGTTCATGAAATTCACTTTGCTTGGACAGATAAGTGCTGCAGATTTTGGTATTTTTTTTTACATTTTATTTTTCTTTTATTTTAATTTTTTTTATTTTTATTTATTTTAATTGCTGTACATGCTATGTGCGGTTTTTTTTATTTTTTCCTTTAATTTTTTTTCTTTTGTTCATTTTATATTTATTTTTTATTTTATTTTCTGTACATGCTATGTGTTACGGGGGGACTGGCAGATTAGGACCAGGGGGTATATATCCCAATCGCCAGTCTGTGCTCCAGATGGTAATGGAGCTGCTGGCACCCTGTGGGTCAGGCGGAGACTATAGAGCTGGATGGCTGAGATAACCCAGGGAACCGGTCACGTGTGTAGTGATACGTCAGACCGGACGACAACCCAGTTAGCGTTTCTGTGGAACTGGTGCAACCCCGACCACATGTGAAGGGAACACGTCAGGCCGGGTGGTGACCAGTTAGCGTTGACCGAGAAGACCGCTGCAACAGCGCCCTGTCGGCCACGTGTGTCAGACACGACAGGCCGAGCGGTCCTCCGATTAGCGTTTCTGGTCACTAATCGAATGGCCACGTGTGTAGAGGACACGTCAGGCCAGGTAGTCACACCAGTAGCGTTTGACTGGGAAGCCGAGGAGGATAATAGGTTCACACACGCAATCCCACCCTGTTAACTCCACAGGGGTTCTGGAATACACTGTCCGTGCGCGTAGAGGGCACAACCGGACCGGTGACGCAGCAGGTACGCTGTCCGTGTGCGTAGAGGACACTCTTGGACACTTGACGCAGCAGGTACGCTGTCCGTGTGCGTAGGAGGCACAACCAGACCGGTGGCGCAGCAGGTACGCTGTCCGTGTGCGTAGAGGGCACTCTTGGACACTTGACGCAGCAGGTACGCTGTCCGTGTGCGTAGAGGGCACTCTCGGACCGGTGGTGCAGCAGGTACGCTGTCCGTGTGCGTAGAGGGCACTCTTGGACACTTGACGCAGCAGGTACGCTGTCCGTGTACGTAGAGGGCACTCTCGGACCGGTGGTGCAGCAGGTACGCTGTCCGTGTGCGTAGAGGGCACTCTTGGACCGGTGGCGCAGCAGGTACGCTGTCCGTGTGCGTAGGAGGCACAAACGGACAAGTAACGCAGCAGCCGCAGCCCAGTTAACGCCACTGGACTGCTCTAGCACAACAGGAACGGTAGCAAGGAAGCACGGCGCCTGACCCTGATGTGCTGAGCCATGAATCTTGGCGTGACAGGCACCGTTCGCCAGCCCTACCTACCGCTTCCAACAAGGCTTATGCCACCATGAATTCTAAGTGAAGACTGCACCTCCATGTTGTCGCCAGCCCCTTTTATAACCTGGGTCCGCCCCAAACCCAGGGTGGAACCACCAAGGTCCAATAGCAGAGTGCCATGTCATCAGTGACGTCACCAGCGACCTATCCGGAACCGCCACGTCACTGATTACCTCATGGCAACCACGCCCCAAACACTTCACCAGTCATCGTCTGACGACCAATGGTGAGGTGCCAGATCTTAGGGGCGGGCCTCTGCGAGCCAGTCCGGAGTGGCCACGTCATCAGGACACCTGACACCCTCTGCCCTATCAGGGCCTGCCACCTCACGGACATGCTCAGTGCGGTCCTTACCGGACCTAGCCTCTGATGCACTAAGTGTCTGAGCATGCCCAGTAGCCTGAGCAACAGGTTCAGAAATCAGACTATCTGCCTGAGCATGCTCAGTAGGCACAACACAGGACTTAGACACAGCACGAAGTCCAAGTACCTGTGCAAAGAGGCTGTTAGGGTTAATTGTGGGAGCATGCTCAGTAGCCTGAACCGAGGATTTAGTCTCAGAAATGGCACTATCAGGCTGAGCATGCTCACTAGGCAAAACACCGGGCTTAGTCTCTGGCTGGGGTAAATCGGCGCGCGCATGCGCACTAGCCGCCTCTCCACACTTTGACGTGGTGGAAAAAGCAGCCAACTGGATGACCCGAGGCACAGCCAAGAACGGCAGCCGGCGCCTGGGCGCAACAGGAACCGCAGCAGGCTGCTTTGCGGCTATGGCGGCGCCGGTTTGTAACATTATGTGCTTTTTTTTATTTTATTTTATTTTTATTTTATTTTTTTTCTTTTATTCATTTTATATTTATTTTTTTATTTTTTATTTTAATTTCTGTACATGCGATGTGCGGGTTATTTTATTTTTATTTATTTTTTTCTTTTGTTTTTATTTTATTTTTAATTTTTAATTTTATTTTTATTTTTTTTCTTTTATTTATTTTATATTTATTTATTTATTTATTTATTTTTATTTATTTATTTTTATTTCTGTACATGCTATGTGCGCTCGCTGCATCTTTGTGGTGACCACAAAGATGTAGTGTTTTTGGCAAAAATGCATCCAAAAAACCGCTTGCGTTTTGATGCATTTTTTCCGCATTTTCACCCAATGCGTTTTGTAAGTCAAATCTATTGACTGGAAGGGCTCAAAAACACTGGCAAAAAAACGCAAAAAGAATTGACGTGCTGCGTTTTTGTGGTCACCAAAAGATGCAGCCAAAAAAAACCTGCAACGTGCGCAAGGCAAAAATGAAATCTCATAGACTTTGCTGGGGAAGGAAATTCATGCAGTTTTGACCCAAAAAACGCAGTAAAAACTGCAGTGTGCGCACAGGTATGCTACATGTTCTAGAATGTTACATGACAGCTGCACTGCTGATAATGTCCAGCAGAGGGAGCACAGAACGCTCCGCACCTGCAGGCCATTGCTTCATTACTTTACCTTGCCAAGAGTTGTTCTCCTGGTTTTTGACCATTTTGTCTCCCAGTTTGGCTATTGCATGCTGTTATCAGCCCAATCTTTTACCATTGATTGTCTGCCAGTTATTGATGCACCTTGACCATGTTCCTTGGAGCCACCACCCACCGGAGGTTGACACCTGGAAGCCCCCCGCTTGGGCTCCGCATGAGCTCAGCCCCTCCATATCCTGCCATTCAGAGATCACCTGCTCTCAGGTATATGCTCCCGCCATGTCTTGTTGTGACAGTATACGTCTAAAATAGTGCGCAATTCTTGCCGGCTGCTGTGCTAATATACAGGCTCCTCGAAGGACAGATATCTGGGCAAAAAGTATAGTATACTTATTAAAGATTTTAAAATAATTAATGGGCTGCACAATAGGAAAAATATATAATATATATTAAAAAGGCGCCAGTTAAAAGAATCTGGTGCAATTCAAAAAACAGGCAAAAAATAACAAAAAACTGCGAAAAAAAAAAAAGCTGAAATGTAATAATGAATATATGTCCACGAGGACTAGAGTTGGGGTTTGGCTTAGTTCTTGGGTAGTAAAAAAAGTTACATAAAAACACTAATAAAAATGTAACAATGTATCACTTTTAATTTTTAAAATGTCAGATTTCCGCAAAAAAGCTCAAAGGGCAAAGTATAAATTCCTCTGTATTTTCTGGAGGGATAAGGGGTGTAAGGCTGAGATGGTGGAGGGGTACAGATATTTGCCGCCTCCAGCTGTAGCCATGGAGTGGCTGGGGGGAGAGGGGCACAGACAGTGGCGTACCGTCAATAGAGGCAGACCACGCCACCACTATGGGACCCGCTAGCCGGAGGGGCCCGGGGCGGCTGCCCACAGTGTGTGCGTTTTCACGCATCATGCTCCCAGGCCGTCGCCAAGCAGCTGATTAATGCCGCTGGGAGCCGGCACTGATTGTATAGCTGCAGGCGCCAAGATGCAGACGTGCCCACACTGTGCGCGGCCAGTGCTGAAGAGGAGGGAGTGGCCAGGTAGCTTCTTCCTCCAATCAGAGAGCTGTCAGAGATGCCAGGAGGAGAACAGCCAATCAGGAGAGGGGGTGGAGCTTGTTCAGTACAGCCGTGGGAGATTGAAATGATGAAAAGGAAAACATCGTCCTGGAGTGGAGCAAGAATAGAGACCATAAAAAAGAGAGAAAAGCAAACAGAGCCGAAAACCAGTGAGAAGCGGAGAACAAAAGGAATAGAAAGAAAAAGCAGAGAAGGAGACGCCAGGAGGACTGACAGGAAGAGCAGCAGGGAGGCCAGAGCCACTATCATCATCTCTCGCCGCACAGGAGCAGGTGAGTATTATAATGTACAAACGTCTGCCTGTAACACTACAGAAAAACTGCCCTGTGCTGCGCCATCACTCTGTGTGTGTGTGTGTGTGTGTGTATGTGTGTCTGTTGTCCCTGTGCTGTGCCATCACTGTGTGTGTGTCTGTTGTCCCTGTGCTGTGCCATCACTGTATGTGTGTGTGTGTGTGTGTGTGTGTGTGTGTCATCCCTGTGCTCTGCCATCACTGTGTGTGTGTGTGTGTGTGTCTGTTGTCCCTGTGCTATGTCATCACTGTGTGTGTGTCTGTTGTCCCTGTGCTGTGCCATCACTGTATATGTGTGTGTGTGTGTGTGTGTGTCATCCCTGTGCTCTGCCATCACTGTGTGTGTGTCTGTTGTCCCTGTGCTATGCCATCACTGTGTGTGTGTCTGTTGTCCCTGTGCTATGCCATCACTGTGTGTGTGTGTCTGTTGTCCCTGTGCTATGCCATCACTGTGTGTGTGTCTGTTATCCCTGTGCTATGCCATCACTGTGTGTGTGTCTGTTGTCCCTGTGCTATGCCATCACTGTGTGTGTGTGTCTGTTATCCCTGTGCTATGCCATCACTGTGTGTGTGTCTGTTGTCCCTGTGCTATGCCATCACTGTGTGTGTGTTGTCCCTGTTGTCCCTGTGCTGTGCCATCAGTCTCTGTGTCTGTTGCCCCTGTGCTGTGCCATCACTGTGTGTGTGTGTGTGTGTGTGTGTGTGTGTGTGTGTCTGTCCCTGTGCTGTGCCATCACTGTGTGTGTGTGTGTGTGTCTGTCCCTGTGCTGTGCCATCACTGTGTGTGTGTGTGTCTGTCCCTGTGCTGTGCCATCACTGTGTGTGTGTGTGTGTGTGTGTGTGTGTGTGTGTGTCTGTCCCTGTGCTGTGCCATCACTGTGTGTGTGTGTGTGTGTCTGTCCCTGTGCTGTGCCATCACTGTGTGTGTGTGTGTCTGTCCCTGTGCTGTGCCATCACTGTGTGTGTGTCTGTTATCCCTGTGCTATGCCATCACTGTGTGTGTGTCTGTTGTCCCTGTGCTATGCCATCACTGTGTGTGTGTTGTCCCTGTTGTCCCTGTGCTGTGCCATCAGTCTCTGTGTCTGTTGCCCCTGTGCTGTGCCATCACTGTGTGTGTGTGTGTGTGTGTGTGTGTGTGTGTGTGTGTGTCCCTGTGCTGTGCCATCACTGTGTGTGTGTGTGTGTGTGTCTGTCCCTGTGCTGTGCCATCACTGTGTGTGTGTGTGTCTGTCCCTGTGCTGTGCCATCACTGTGTGTGTGTGTGTCGTCCCTGTGCTATGCCATCACTGTGTGTGTGTGTGTGTGTGTGTGTCTGTCCCTGTGCTGTGCCATCACTGTGTGTGTGTGTGTGTGTGTGTGTCGTCCCTGTGCTCTGCCATCACTGTGTGTGTGTGTCTGTTGTCCCTGTGCTGTGCCATCACTGTGTGTGTGTGTTGTCCCTGTGCTGTGTGCAATTATTGTATATATGTATGTGTGTGTGTGTGTGTGTGTGTGTGTGCCCCTGTGCTATGACATCAGTGTGTGTGTGTGTGTGTGTGTGTGTGTTATTCCTGTACTGTGCAGAGTTTTACTGTATTTCCTTAGGCTATAAATGGGGTCATAATTGTTACCATTATGTGGGGGAGACAGATGTGAAAATGTATATTGTGTGTGGTGAGGGGCACTAAGGAGGACATCGCTACTTTAGGCCCAGTTCACATATTGCAGATTTTTTAGGGATTTGCGGTGTGATCCCACTGGTCTTGGTGCAGTGGCCTTTGCTCAGTAACAGGACGGTGGTTATATTCAGACTCTATGTGGTGATATTTGGTCATGGTGTGGCGGCATTATATTGCAATGTATTATTGGCCTTTATATGGTGGGTGCTGTTCAGTAACACTATGTAGTAGTATGTGTTATTTCTGACTATAACCCGCCCCCAGTAAAGCATGCCGGCCCCCAGTAACATGCATGATGATTATTTATGTTAATATTTTATTGTAATTTTTTTTTTTTTTTTTTTATTGGGGGAATCATTCAGGCTTTTGCTATGGGGCCCCATGATTTCTATGTACGCCCCTGGGCACAGATATTTGCCCCCCCACCCCCCTGCTCCGGCAATGAAATGTAAGCCTATAGAGCTGATTTATTAAATGTTTCCATTTCCCATTCATATATTTTTATAGTTTTGTAAACAGATAAATCTCAGTCCTGGGGAGTGAGTCACGAGGAATCCGTTGTAATTGGTGGAGCGGGGAGTTGCGTCTCCGCATGTTGCTGCACCGGATCCGCTCTGCTACATCACGGTCATTAGCCGCGATTTCCCGGTTCTGCTCCTTGTGTGCGTCTGGGCCGTGACTCCACACTCCGCGGCTCATGTCTTATTCCAGGCACGCCGGGTTATTATCTGACTTGTAGGCTTCATGTTATCTTGACATTTTGCAGCAAGTAAATAACAGCGTGTTATTCCCCGTGTTACACCGCAGCGCGCCATTAACAGCATTTCACCAGGAAAGTTACCGGAACGTCAGGAAAACTCCGCAAATGCTCCGCTTCTGTTATAGTGTACCAATTTACAGTTTATTACTCTGTTTACAGCTAAAGGCCTGTCTATAAACTGACACGTGACCGCCCGCAGTGCACCATCACTTCCCCAGCAGAATAGTGAGTGCAGCTCTGGAGAATGCTACA
Source organism: Anomaloglossus baeobatrachus (assembly GCF_048569485.1). NCBI lineage: Eukaryota > Metazoa > Chordata > Amphibia > Anura > Aromobatidae > Anomaloglossus > Anomaloglossus baeobatrachus. Next base: position 198,964,265 of record NC_134362.1, on the reverse strand, counting down.
CAGGGTCCGTAATGCAATGTACATACACAGTGACTGCACCAGTAGAATAGTGAGTGCAGCTCTGGAGTATAATACAGGAGGTAACTCAAGATCAGTAATGTATGTACACAGTGACTGCACCAGTAGAATAGTGAGTGCAGCTCTGGAGTATAATACAGAAGGTAACTCAGGATCAGTAATGTATGTACACAATGACTGCACCAGCAGAATAGTGAGTGCAGCTCTGGAGTATAATACAGGATGTAACTCAGGATATGTAATGTAATGTACGTACACAATGACTGCCCCAGCAGAATAGTGAGTGCAGCTCTGGAGTATAATAGAGGATATAACTCAGGATCAGTACAGGATCAGTAAAGTAATGTACGGTATGTACATAGAGACAGAACCAGCAGAATAGTGAGTGCAACTCTGGATGTAACTCAGGATCAGTAATGTAATGTATGTACACAGTGACTGCACCAGCAGAATACTGAGTGCAGCTCTGGAGTATAATACAGGATCAGTAATGTAATGTATGTACACAGTGACTGCACCAGCAGAATAGTGAGTGCAGCGCTGGAGTGTAATACAGGAGGTAACTCAGGATCAGTAATGTATGTACACAGTGACTGCACCAGCAGAATAGTGAGTGCAGCTCTGGAGTATAATACAGGAGGTAACTCAGGATCAGTAATGTATGTACACAATGACTGCACCAGCAGAATAGTGAGTGCAGCTCTGGAGTATAATACAGGAGGTAACTCAGGATCAGTAATGTATGTACACAGTGCCTGCACCAGCAGAATAGTGAGTGCAGCTCTGGAGTATAATAGAGGATATAACTCAGGATCAGTACAGGATCAGTAAAGTAATGTATGTACATAGAGACAGAACCAGCAGAATAGTGAGTGCAGCTCTGGAGTATAATACAGGATCAGTAATGTAATGTATGTACACAGTGACTGCACCAGCAGAATAGTGAGTGCAGCTCTGGAGTATAATACAGGATCAGTAATGTAATGTATGTACACAGTGACTGCACCAGCAGAATAGTGAGTGCAGCTCTGGAGTGTAATACAGGAGGTAACTCAGGATCAGTAATGTAATGTATGTACACAGTAACTCCACCAGCAGAATAGTGAGTGCAGCTCTGGAGTATAATACAGGAGGTAACTCAGGATCAGTAATGTAATGTATGTACACAGTGACTGCACCAGCAGAATAGTGAGTGCAGCTCTGGAGTGTAATACAGGAGGTAACTCAGGATCAGTAATGGAATGTATGTACACAGTAACTCCACCAGCAGAATAGTGAGTGCAGCTCTGGAGTATAATACAGGAGGTAACTCAGGATCAGTAATGTAATGTATGTACACAGTGACTGCACCAGCAGAATAGTGAGTGCAGCTCTGGAGTGTAATACAGGAGGTAACTCAGGATCAGTAATGTAATGTGTGTACACAGTAACTCCACCAGCAGAATAGTGAGTGCAGCTCTGGAGTATAATACAGGAGGTAACTCAGGATCAGTAATGTAATGTATGTACACAGTGACTGCACCAGCAGAATAGTGAGTGCAGCTCTGGAGTATAATACAGGATCAGTAATATAGAATATCTCACCTTTGTATGTAGATTTATTCTTCATTTACATTGATATTTCTGGTTTGCTGTTCACTGAAACTCCCAGATAATATTTTGGTCATTGGGCGCTTTATTTCTGGTTCTGCAGATTCTTAGATTAGATTTCGTTGCTGGATATTGTAGAATTGTATAATTACTATTTTTTTTTTTTTTTTTTGTACATTTCTTGTTATCGCAGATGGAATCAGATCAGACAAACCTCCATTTTTGAGCCTTAATTATGGTGTAAAGTCTGGTAATTCTTCTTCTCAGATTAAATAAAAACACATAATTAGTTTGGCTTTAGAAGAAAGAAAGGAGGGGGATAATTAAAACACCACATTAATCGTTAATCGTTATGCTGTATGTAAATGAGCTCCATTATCTGGGACACGAGGATCCGACGTTTCACCTTTGTCAGGTTCATCTGTGACGATGACAGAAGTTGTCACAACAGAAAGACGAGAGGTCTCATTAGAGGGGGGCCGGGAACCAGACAGATGTGCGCTATGGGGGAGGTCCATCAGTACGGGCGAGCGCAGCTGCTGGGAGTCAACGGAACGGGCGCGCGGTGCCTCCATAACAAGCACGTGCAAAAAAAAGCCAACTGGTTTTGACTTTTTGCAATTTTTTTGCCAGTCGAAATGTGACCCCCACTTAGTTCTGCGGCAAACGAAGATCCCTGGCTGCGGCCAAAGACACCCCTAATTATGACGATGAGCCCCATCTTCTGAGGTTAGTCCTGAATCTATCAACTAAGGATCTGCTCCCAAATGGAAACCATTAAAAACGCCTCCACTTAGAGGTTTCCATACACTAAAGTCCAGATACAATTAAAGGGGTCTCTGGGGGTCCGACCATCGGCCTCCCTCCTGTTTTCAACTTTGTGCACAGAATAGAGGTACAATAAATGTCACTCTTCTAGGGACCACCATTGGTATTAAAGATAATACAACACGGTTCTACCCTTAAGGGGCCTTCATCAGGTAAAAATAAATAAAACCTTGGGAACATGCCCCAACTCCCAAAAATGTGTTTATTTTTTAAAAATTTTCATTTATTTTTTTACATTTTTTTATTTTCTTAACTTTTATTTTAGTACTTTTTTCTTTTTATCTATTTAAATTTCTTTTTTTATTTTCTTATTACTTTTTAATTCTTCTTTGTATTTTAAAATGTTTTAATATTTTTTATTTTTTATTATGATTATTATTTTAGTTACTTTATATTTTTATATATTTTATTTTTACTTTTTAGTTTTGTTTTTTATTTTTAATTTTTCATTTCATTTTTTATTACTTTTTAATTTTTTTGCTTTTTCAGTGTTTTAATATTTTTATTTTACTTTTTATTATTATTAGTATTATTATTATTATTATTATAAAAAAGTAAAATAATAAAAATAAGTAATAAAATGAATATAATTAAAAAAATTAAAAAAACTAATAAAAATAAATTATATTATACTTTAATATTTTTTTATTCGTTTTTTATTTTTTATTTAATTTTTTTGCTTTTTCATTTTTTAACTTATATTCATTTTATTTTTTCCTTTTTATTATTTTACTTTTTTAATAGGTAAAAAATAAAATGAATATAAATGAAAAAATGAAAAAGCAAAAAAATTAAAGTAAAAAAATTAAAAAATGAATAAAAAAATATTAAAGTATGATAATATAATTTTTATTTTTATTTTAATTTTTTATTTAGATTTTATTAATTTATTATTATTTTACTTTTTTATATTTATTTTTATTACTATTTAATTTTGTTTTATTTTATTTTTTTAATACATTTTTAATTTTTTTGCTTTTTTTTTCTTCTATTACTTTATTTTTTTATTTTATTTTTTACTTTTTTTTTATTGTATTTATATTTTTATTTACTTTTTTATTTATTTTTTGAAGGCCCCTTGAAGGCAGAAATGTGGTGTATGACCTTTTAATACCAATAAAATAATACATTTTATCTATACGGATTCCATGGTGGTTCCTGGGAGCGCAACATTTATTATACCTCTATTACTCCTTCCAAGGTAGAAACTGATCCGCAGCGTACAAGACCGGGACCGTATTTGTTTGTCGACAGCGACTCTATGTGCCTATTTGCACCTATTCTTACTATTGTTCTCTTTTTCATAAACTATTAACCCCCTTAGAATAGTGCCCTGTTGTCTTATGTTCCCTATTCTCCTCTCTAGGGGAAAATCCAGTTTGTGCCCAGAATGGTACTGAGCATGTGCGACCGTAGAGCGGTGGTCGCACATGCTCAATACCGCATCACTTTAGAACCATCCATTCTCCGTACCCTTCCCAAAAGTTGGCCCCCAGCAATCATATATTGATCCCTAATCTTGTGAATATTTCTAATACGTTTTGGGGGTATTTCCCAAATGCTCCCCTTAAAGTTTTTTTTTACGCTATAGCGCCCCCTTTAAGTTTTTTTTAAAACTTTTCAGAAACTTCCCACAATTCCTTTGTGATTAGTGACTTTTCCAATCGGCGGAGTTTTCTTTTTTTCGGGTCGCCCGCTGACTGCTTTTCTTCTTACCGTGTTCTCACTTATCAGTCATTTGTGGGTCGTGTTTCTTTCCCGCCGCCCGACGTCTCAATGACTGTAGAATATATGAGAGAGCTAATTGAGGAAATCCGGGACCCCTTTGCAGATAATTTGCCTCCTGCGGCTCGTGAATATATAAATTCATGCTTTGTCAACAATAATGAGAGCGCGTGAGCGGCCGCACGCTGAGCCCCTCGCACGGGAGCGGGGAGAGATATACATTGTCATTATTATAGGGCTGAATTATTAGCACCGGCGGGCTATCATCACACCGGACACTTTCTGATTACTGGTAAAGATGAAAAGAATTAGATTTTCAGACAATATTTTACACCTCAGGTGACTGGGAATAAAATAGAAAAAGTTTTGGAGAATTGGACTTATTCTTTCCATTAAGCGTAAAGCTCTTTAAATATGCAGCGGCCCCTTCCTATGGTAAAGACGACTTTCGACCCCCAAAAGCACCAGCTGCAATTGTTACCTCTGCAGTGGCGTAACTAGAGCCGGATGGGCGCCGCTGCAAAGTTTGAGCCTGCCTCCCCCCCACATGTTGGTCAGATGTATGGGCCATTATAGCATACTAGTTACCCCCTTCCCCTTCATTGTATGGTACTCACCCCCATTCTGTATTAATGTCCCCAATCCTGGGCCACTTCCTGGTAAATATGTCACCTGTCCTGCTGTATAACCTCATCATGGCTATATCCTGGTATATATGTCCCCATCATGGTCCATCCTTTTAAACATGGCCCCATCCTGGTATATGTCCCCATCATTGTCCATCCTTTTAAATATGTCCCCATCATGACCACATTCTGGTGCATGACCTAGGTGTGCTGCCACATGCCAGCAGCCGGGCTGCTCTGATCCGGATCCGCGGTTGCTCAAGGGGTCTACGGACCCGGGACTTGTGCGACTACTAAAATGTGTTAGTTCATGACACCACCCGTGGTGTGTGGTAATATGGAGTACCACCGCTGCAGTTGGGCGTACCCAGGGGCGATGAAATAGGGCAGCCAGGTGTTGTGACCCTCCACGGGTTGGGGGATCCCCCGGGACTCTGTGATGGTGAGGGGGGAGTGCCGTCGGGTGTGAAGGGGGTCACGTGAATACTCACTCAGTCCATTAAGCTGACACTGACAACTGGATAAACCAAAGTTCTGGACACCGCTGCCGCTGAGGGGAGCTTAGTTCGGGTCCCGTCCCCGATGGTGCTGCCTGGTGATCCGTGACCTGCCTCCTGGCACTAAGATTACTTTTCTGTTGGTCCCGGTAGTATGGAGCTAGCCGGGTCCCGCTCCCCACTATGGCTAACTGTGGGAGATTGCTCTCAGGGTTCACACTTGGGAGTTTCTGGACCGTTTGAGTGGAAAGTCCTATCCCCCTCGTTGCGCTAGTACCCCGATTCTGGAGCGGGTGAAAAGCGGAACTTGAAGGCTCCGTTCTCGTCGGGTAAATTGTCAGGTTGCCTAAAGCTACTCCCTGACCTAGGGTCCACGTACCCCGTCGTGCCCTGGTCCCAGCCCGGTGATGGTGGAAGGCCGCCGGCTGTCCTCCTAAACAGTTCCATACCCCTTGCCACGATCCCCTGCGACCGGGGGTCCAGCTCCTCTAGGCCCAGACCACCGTCTGCTACCTAGATAGCTTCCTAGGAGCCCTGCTCCTGACCTCCTCTCTCCTTCACTTCCAACACACTTCTCTCTACTTCTGACCTCCCCTAACCAACCCCCCAAGTGGGCGACCATATTCCACTCAGGCCGTCCACTGGTAGGTGTAGTGCAGAGTGTACCTAAGATTTAATTAGCTGATGTAGGCAACACCATGTAGTTGGGGGACCCGTAGCCAAGAAGGAGGTGGATACTGCACGGGAGGACAGATTGTGCAATTCCCTGTGACGACCCGATAGTCCAGGGGCTTCACACAATCATGGCCATATCCTGAAATATATGGCCTATTCGTGGTATATATGTCTTCATCATGGCCCGATCCTGGTATATGTTTCCCCTTCATGGTCCATTCTTTTTATATATATGGCCTCATTCTGGTATATGTGTTTCCCTCATGGCCCCATCCTTGTATATGTCCCCATCATCACCACATCCTGGTGCATGACCACATCATGGCATTATCCTGGTATATATGCCCTCATCATGGCCTATTCTGGTATATTTGTCTCCATAATGTCCCCATCCTGGTATATATGTCCCCATAATGTCCCCATCCTGGTATACATGTCCAGATAATGGCCACAGCCGATTTTCTGTCCCCATCCTGGTACATATGATACCCCCGGGCACCGCACACAGTAAACAAAATGAACGATAATACTCACCTTCTCCTGGCTCCCCCGGTGTTCTCCCCCGATGATGGCATGCTGTAACGTCACTGTCATGCACCCATTACAGTACAGTCAGCTGCCGGGTCCCAGCACATTCTCTGCTCCCCATGCCCTGGATACAGGTGTGGGGAGCAGTGATGGCTGGCACATCGCAGTGCAGGGACCCGTTGTGTCTCTGTGCTGCGGTGTATTTCAGCAGGATGCGCCCTCGGACGCACATCCAGCTGAAACAGGCGCTGGAGCCGGCGGGCCCCTTGTAACCCCAGACCTGGTCGCAGTTGTGATCGCTGCGATTGTTACACCTCTGTACCTCGGCACTCCCTAACATTACCTCTGTACATAGCTTCAGCCAATGAACAGTTTAATAGGAGCGCGTCTTTAAACTTGGTAACAAATAGTAAAAATTCCAAACACAAAATGAAAAGTTTCTGAGGATCATTAGATATGAAATCAGAGAGGGGCGCACATTATTTTTCCACTGAGCTCATTTATCGCCTCCGCGGTGTTAATTACGCACAGGAATATTGTGTGAATATTTACGCGGTGTGTGATATGTAGACGTGCTGATATCGCACCGCTGCGGAGACATGATCAGGTGTGATCAGAGGCAGTGCACCATAGACGGATGCTATAAAATAGGATATCGGGGTCACGTTGGCTCGGATCTTTTACAATATCTAATGCTTCTTCTAACAATGGCCGCCCCGTATATGAAGTGCAGGGACTCGTCTACGTATTATCATCTCCACCTTCTTAGCCGTCATTGATATTGATGGCGGAGACTTGTACATAGTGACTGTACTTGCTGCTAACGTCCCATCACGTGATTTTGCTGCTTCCCACTCATTGTGCACGGAGGGAATTGGAAAAAATTATCGGACCCATATTCCTATTATGTAGATTAGGACTTTAGTGGGAACCAGTGTAGAGCTCTCATCTTTGGAGGAATCGCAAAAAGTGGAACTTGGTGCGTAGTGAACCCAGGTCAATGACTAAAGCGTGCTTCATGGCTCCTATACTACCTGTCCCAGGGCTGCTCTTCCACTCCTTGGAGAAAAAAGGTGTTGCATGTCTCTGGTTGGTTGCCTCTGGTCAATGGCTAATCCAAGTCTCTACACTACATAGGAAGGGTGGCTTGTATCTCTGGCTGGTTGGTTGGTTTGGTCAATGGCTAATCCAAGTTTCTAAACTACATGGGAAGGGTGGCTTGTCTCTCTGGTTGGTTGGTTTGGTCAATGGCTAATCCAAGCCTCTACACTACATAGGAAGGGTGGCTTGTATCTCTTTTTGGTTGGTTGCCTCTGGTCAATGGCTAATCCAAGCCTCTACACTACATAGGAAGAGTGGCTTGTATCTCTTTTTGGTTGGTTGGTTGGTTGGTTGGTTGGTTTAGTCAATGGCTAGTCTGTGATTCCACACTCCTATACAGCCTGTCCCAGGGCTCCTGTTTCATCCATTGTTGGAAAAAAAGTTGTATATCTCTGGTTGGTTTCCTCTGGTCAATGGCTAATCCAAGCCTCTATGCTACGTGGGAAGGGTGGCTTGTATCTTTAGTTGGTTGGCTTGATCAATGGCTATTCTGTGCTTCCACATTCTTATACAGACTGTCCCAAGGCTCCTCTTTCAGTCCTTGGAGAAAAAAGGTGTCATGTGTCTCCAGTTGGTTGGTTTCCTCTTGTCTATGGCTTATCCAAGCCTCTACGCTCCTATAAAGCCTTTCTCAGGAGTTTTCTTTCATCCATTATTAGTGGGAATATGGCTTGTATCTCTGGTTAGTTGGTTGGTTTGGTGAATGGCTAATCCGTGCTTCCACACTCCTATACTACCTGTCCCAGGGCTCCTCTTTCATCCATTATTGGAGAAAAAGGTGTTGTATGTCTCTGGTTGATTGCCTCTGGTCGATGGCTACTCCATGCTCCTACTGTCCTATAAAAACTGTCCCAGGGCTCAGCTTTCCTCCTTTTTAGTGGCAAAGGTGGCTTGTGTCTCTGGTTGGTTTGGTCAATGGCTAATCCGTGCTTCCATGCTCCTATACAGACTGTCCCAGGGCTATTCTTTCACCCCTTGGAGAAAAAAGGTGTCATAGGTCTCCAGTTGCTTGGTTGCCTCTGGTCAATGGCTAATCCAAGCCTCTACGCTCCTAAAAAGTCTTTTGCAGGAGTTGTCTTTCATTCTTTATTAGTTGTAAGGGTGGCTTGTATCTCTCATTGGTTTGGTTAATGGCTAGTCCCTTTATTAGTGAGAAGGGTGGCTTCTATCGTTGGTTGGTTGGTTGGTTTGGTCAATGGCTAGTCCATGCTTTCATACTCCTATACAGCCTGTCCCTGGGCTCCTCGGTCATCCATTGTTGGAAAAATAGGTGTCTTATGTCTCCGGTTGGTTGGTTGCCTCTGGTCAATGGCTAATCCAAGGCATTACGCTTTTATTTCTTTCATTCGTTATTAGTGGGAAGAAGGCATGTATCGTTGGTTGGTTTGGTCAAAGGCTAATCCGTGCTTCCAAGCTCTTACAAAGACTGTCCCAGGGCTCCTCTTTCACCCCTTGGAGAATCAAGGTGTCATATGTTTCCGGTTGGTTGGTTGCCTCTGGTCAATGGATACTCCATGCTCCTATTCTCCTATAAAGACTGTCCCAAAGCTCCTCTTTCCTCATTTAGGGTACAGTGGCTTGTGTATCTGGTCAGTTGATTGCCTCAAGGATTGCAAGTACAAACCTCTCACCTTGGGATCTATAATGGCTGTCCTTGCTTGGAACCATTGGTGGGCACTTTGTCTTCGATGCCCCCTAGAATGGGTTCCTCAAGTGCATTGCTCCCCATAATTGAGGTTAGGCTTTGTTTCCCTTCACACACCCCCCTTCCACCTCCTCAATCTACATCTTGCCTCTTCTCCATCATTGCTCATCTCTGATAAGTATCTTGCAGATGGCGAGCGCAGAGAGACTCGTTGTTTGCACTGAGTGATTGGAAGACTCAAGCAGATTTCATCAAATTACACCACGATCCCGCTGTCGTAGTACCGGCAGGGGGTCGTCTCAATCAGGAGCTCGGTGCAGATATCGGGACATTTACAATAATTAATCTTCATTTTCATTTCATGGTGGAAAAGAACAAATGATGTGAAGTTTAAAGAGGGAAATTCTGCTAAAAGTGATGGTCTTCTGCATCTCGTAAAGCACTGGTCCATGATTGACCCTCAACAACTTCCTAAGTAAAGCATCTCCTCCTTCTGTAAATTCCTGAAGACCCATTTGACCCTTGTCACTGTCTTGACTTTTTCATGGGGAAAATTATCCATATCTGGTGTTTTTACTTGTACATATAATTTGGAGATAATATAGAAGAGGCGCTGATCTTCTTAAAATTCTAAATGAAGGTCCATCATAGAGGACGTTGCTCAAGACCACCAAACCCAAAGATTAGCGAGTTTCTAAGGCTGATTCCCCTATAGCCTTGGAGTAATAATAGTCAACTAAGTTTCCCCAACCATGTGAAACAGTTTGGGTTCATGGGACCAAACCAATAGCCATCTAAATCTCAGGCTGGTTCCCCTTCAACTGTAGAGAGATGGTCTCCATCTCATTTGGAGCAGGCAAGGCTTAGGTCCATGCCACCAAACACATGAAGAGTTGTATGTTTGGAGAGCTGATTTGTACCAATGGATAGCAGGTCCGAGACTTTTGTCCATGGGACCAAACTCCAACAGTAGCCTGATCTCTGAGCTCATTCCCTTCTCTGGAAGCATGAAGACCATCTCAGCTTCATGTCACTTATGGTGATATGGCAAGAGATTTAGATTGATGCCAACAACCAAAAAAAGCACGATCCCTAGGCTGGAGCTCCTTTTATCTTTCAAGAGATGAAGCCAGTAAACATAAGTTATTACCTATCATGATTTATAGTTCAGTGCATGTCTGACCACTTAGACCCTCACCGATCGGCAAAAAGGAGAACTTTTATCTCCTTAAGCGTGCTCGGTAGGGCACATGCCTAACATTCATTCCCCATGGGCTATGCTCGGCTTTTTGGCAGCCCTGTAGAGAATGAATGGAGCTGTAGTCGAGCATGTGCCCTACCGAACCATGCTTAAGGAGATTAATGTACTCCATTTTACCGATCGGTGACGGTGTCACGCTAGGTACGGGGAAGTACCTCATGTACAAAGAAGGAAGAGGAAACCCTGTGCCTAGGGAAGGGGGAGATGGTGACCCCCTAACCAAAACTAGCCCCTTGCTCCCCTGATCATCCTAGATAGGTTCCGCACCTATGCGCCAAGCAGGATACCTGGCCCCTGGCTTCCCTCACCACCCTAGATAGGATTCACACCTATTTTCCCAGCAGGATACCTGACCCTGGCTTCCCTCACCACCCTAGATAGGTTCCGCACCTATGCGCCAAGCAGGATACTTGGCCCCTGGCTTCCCTCACCACCCTAGATAGGTTCCGTACCTATGCGCCGAGCAGGATACCTGACCCCGGCTTCCCTCATCACCCTAGATAGGTTCCGCACCTATGCACTGAGCAGGATACCTGACCCTGGCTTCCCTCACCACCCTAGATAGGTTCCGTACCTATGCGCCAAGCAAGATGCTTGACCCTGGTTGACACTGTGCTGGGCCCTAGGTAGGGAATGGATGGAATGAGCACTTAGTCAACCCCACCAAGTTCTAAAGTAGACACAGGGAAAGTATAGGAACAACTTATCTCCAGGATGACTAAAGGAGAGGTACAGCAACAAACCACCATGTTACTTCAGATGAATACAAGCCAACTGCTTGCATCCAAGGACTGTACAGGAATATGACTATCACCAGCAAACATCAAGGGGAAATGTGGGTATTTAAGGACACAAGGGGAAGTGATGATGATTAACAGCTGAAAGGTGAGGATATCCTCAGGGTCCTAAAAAGAAAGGGATTAACCCCAAGCAGAGAAGATATATAGGATACCATTTACACCACAGCAGGAAGAATAGAAGGTCAGGGAGCAGCTTGTGTAGCCAAACGCTGCGACCTTCTATAGCCGGACACCATAGTGGGTCTTGGCAGTTGGATCCCAACCAATATAAACGTTTTACCATTCCTGTGGGTTGGTGGTGATCCGTATTCTGGTTCTTTTCTATTTGTGGAGGAATTTAAGTCAAAGACCCAACGCTATAATTTTTATCACCCTTCAGTTTGCTGCTGCGTCCATCCATTATGCATATACTTATTGGCACAGCACCATGGGCACACACTCCAGCTTTAACCCCTTACCTACCCCCTTGGGGATCCCCTTTGCACTTCATACTAACCACGGGAACATGTAAGTGGGTTAGAAACCTATAAGGGTGAGGCCAAATGGAGCAACTGCGCTGCAGCCAAATATCACCACTGCCTTTTTTTTCACTTTTGGTCAATCATTTTGGCTTTTTTTTTTTTGGCGCTTCACCCCCCCCAAAATCCGTGCCGCTCACGCAACACCTCATTGATGCACTATAAACAGTCAACGCTTCCCCTTTAATTCTTAAAGTTTGCAATTGGCCGACGTCTCCCAACTTTTATTTTTTCCCTTTTTTTGCATTCTTTCCAATGACGCCTTGAGTTAAGGCGACCAAATAACGACTTTTGTGTCTGCGTGTAAAATGTATTTGCTCGCTGTCATATGTATACAAGGAAAATCTATTACTTTTTAGTGTTTAGACTCCGCGAAGAAAATCGAAGCTTTAATATTTTACGCCCCCCGTATAAAATGCAATAAGTCAGGAATCCGCCGCGCGGTTTATGTTCTAGCAAATTATATTTTTGCGCACTGTCTGTTTAATAGGGACGGCGAGCGCGCGGGATTTTTTATTTTTTTTTTCCGCGAGTTTGGGCCTTCGCCTTTTGTAGACTAATAACGGTATTGGGATTATTCCGCCGTGCATGTTAAACTTTATTGGAAAGCAGATGAATAGATTTTAAATGGCTTTTGCTGGGTGTTTTGTCGGCGCGAGGAGCCGAGCGGGCGCCGCCATCTGTCATTTACCGTCGCTCACAGCGGGAGGCGACTTTGGCTGTTGGAATCGTAAAGTTGATCTGAAATCTTAAAAATGATGGTCACGCATGAGCGCCATTATCGGGCCGCGTGCCATTTTGCTGAAGGACGTGGATTCTGCACTGAACGCGGGGGATTTGTGCCGGTATAACCCGGGCAGTATTGCCAAATCTGCCATTAGCTCTTCTGATTACTCCTTTCCCTATGTTATAGCAGCACACTTTCCACTCTTGTATCAGCACGATGCTCATGTTATACCGGCATTTGTCATCCTCAGCATCTTTTGCTCTCATCATATGTTATATCAGACAACGGTTCCCTATGTTATATGCAGCCTGCTGGGATACGATACTGGAATATTTCCTATTTCTGCTTATGTTATAGCGGCTTCCTTTCCTCCCATGTGTTCTTCCAGATCCATTTCTCATTTTATGCCGGAATTCGTTTTTTTATATTGAATATGTCCTCTTATGAAAATTATACATATCAATCCAATTTTGTTTTTTATTCCCCATGTTATACCAGGAAAAAAAAAATTCCCATGTTATGTCTACATCTTTTACAGTGATGATGGACGAGCATGCATAATCCTCATGTGGATACTGTTTACTTCCCATGTTGTTCCAGAATGCCCTTTCCCCCGTGTTGTACCAGAATGCCTTTCCCCCCCCCCGTGTTGTACCAGAATGCCATTTCCCCCCCCCCGTGTTGTACCAGAATGCCTTTTCCCCCTGTGTTGTACCAGAATGCCTTTTCCCCCCCGTGTTGTACTAGAATGCCTTTTCCCCCCCGTGTTGTACCAGAATGCCATCCCCCCCCCGTGTTGTACCAGAATGCCATCCCCCCCCCGTGTTGTACTAGAATGCCTTTTCCCCCCCGTGTTGTACCAGAATGCCATCCCCCCCCCGTGTTGTACCAGAATGCCATTCCCCCCCCCGTGTTGTACCAGAATGCCTTTTCCCTCCCGTGTTGTACCAGAATGCCATTTCCCCCCCGTGTTGTACCAGAATGCCATTTCCCTCCCGTGTTGTACCAGAATGCCTTTCCCCTCCCCCCGTGTTGTACCAGAATGCCATTTCCCCCCCCCGTGTTGTACCAGAATGCCTTTTCCCCCCCGTGTTGTACCAGAATGCCTATTTCCCCCCGTGTTGTACCAGAATGCCTATTTCCCCCCGTGTTGTACCAGAATGCCTATTTCCCCCCGTGTTGTACCAGAATGCCATTTCCCCCCGTGTTGTACCAGAATGCCTTTTTCCCCCGTGTTGTACCAGAATGCCATTTCCCCCCGTGTTGTACCAGAATGCCTTTTTTCCCCGCGTTGTACCAGCAACCTTTAGAGTGATGATGTTTAAGCACACTATATACGTATTATCCTAAAAATATCCAGCTTTTCTCTGCCTGCAATATTGGCATTATTTACACTCATTCCTGTTCCTTCCAACATGTTTCCCTAGGTCGTACCAAAAAATCCCATCGGGGCAGCGGATCAGAAGAGGCAGCGGATCAGAAGAGGCAGCGAATCAGAAGAGGCAGCGGATCAGAAGAGGCAGCGGATCAGAAGAGGCAGCGGATCAGAAGAGGCAGCGGATCAGAAGAGGCAGCGGGGCAATGGGTCAGAAGAGCCCATCGGGGTAGCAGGTCAGAAGAGGCAGCGGGGCAATGGGTCAGAAGAGCCCATCGGGGCAATGGGTCAGAAGAGCCCATCGGGGCAGCGGGTCAGAAGAGCCCATCGGGGCAGCGGGTCAGAAGAGCGCAGCGGGGCAATGGGTCAGAAGAGCCCATCAGGGGGTCAGGCGAGGTGACGGGGCAATGGGTCAGAAGAGCCCATCGGGGCAGCGGGTCAGACGAGGCGGCAGGGCAATGGGTCAGAAGAGCCCTTCGGGGCAGCGGGTCAGAAGAGGCGGCGTGGCTGTGGGTCAGAAGAGCCCATCGGGGCAGCGGGTCAGAAGAGGCGGCGTGGCTATGGGTCAGAAGAGCCCATCGGGGCAGCGGGTCAGAAGAGGCAGCGGGGCAATGGGTCAGAAGAGCCCATCGGGGCAGCGGGTCAGAGGCGGTGGGGCAATGGGTCAGAAGAGGCAGCAGGGCAATGGGTCAGAAGAGCCCATTGGGGCAGTGGGTCAGAAGAGGCGGCGGGGCAGCGGGTCAGAAGAGCCCCTCGGGGCGACGTGTGGCAAGAGCCCATCGGGGCAGCAGGTTGCAAAATCAGATATTTACATTCTTTTTGTTTCACTGGTTTATTGCAAATGGAAGAAAGTTTGGAAATTTTGCTAATAAGACGAATTTGCACTGGGGTAGAATAATTTTGGTCGCACCTGTGTGGTCGCACCTGTGTGGTCGCACCTGTGTTGTCGCACCTGTACATCGCAATTTCACTATTCCGTAGACCATGTTTTCCCGACCATTAAGCTTTTGTATCTCCCTGTGGCGCTATCTGTTGCCCCCATAATCGTGCAGATCCGCTCGGGGTACAGGAGCTCGCCTCTTGTCTGTATATTAATAAGAATACATTATATATACTCCCGCAGCCATTCCTTGCCCCGGTGACTTGTGGTCCTCGCTGCGGAAGGCAGACACCATCTTATTTATAGATCCTGGAGAAATAACTACAAGAATTAGATGAAGCCCTGTAGGTGAAGGGCGCGGGATCGGAGCTTTCTGGAGAGGAGATTAGCGCTTAATCTCTGGCAGAATATGTACATATCGCAGCGGCCGATCCGTATCCTCTTACTCCGCCGCGCCGCACACATCAATACCTAATAGGACGCGGACCTAATGAACACACAATCCTATTTGATTTGTATTTGATTTGGGACAATAGGTCAGAGATTAGGTGATTTATCTCCACATGTCGGGGAAAATCCAGCCAAAGGCTCGTGATAAGCGGCAGGAAAAAATATCACTTTGTATTCAATCCATATTAACGAGAACACGGAGAAAAGCGCTTTATATTGGCATCTGATCTCTGCAGAAAAGCAGGTTTTCATGTCATAATGCACAATGGCCACTAGAGGGAGCTCTCATTGCGCTCAATGATGAATTGGCCTGCCGGTTCCCCCTAGTGGTGGCTGCAGGTAGTTACAGGTTTTATTTAAAGAGTTAAAAAGTTGTATAGAAGCAGGAAGGCTGGGAATGAACAGATAAATATTGTTTTTCCTTTGTACATAGAGACAGGTGATTGGCTGCAGCGCTCATTAATTGCCATAGCAAAGGAAACCAGCAAGGACGACTAGAGCAATAGCACTGCAGTGGTTAGGGATATAACAGGTTAATGTTCTTCATTTGTTATACCATTTCCTAAACCTAGATTTTTATTTTTATTTTTTTATATTGTGGACAATCCCTTTAAGCTCAGTAATAAAACAGCATGCAGATAGCTCCCTCTGGTGGTGACTGCAGGTAGTCAGGATTTTACAATTCTAAACAGTCGCTGTCATTCCTATGAACAACTCATATAAATGTAGTTCAAGAGTCAGAAACTTTGCAGTATATCATATCAGAGAAATGTGCTTCTTTCTCCACTGATGAGCCATATTTTCTCCTTTCTCTGCCACCTTCATTCATCATCCACTCAGGAAAAACTGCTAAAATCCAACAAAAAACACTGCCAGCTTACTGAGGGATTACAACTGTTTATTAAAGTCTATGGAGAAGGGAGCATTGTGGAAGAAAGACACAAATCCTGCTGATGCTTTCTAGTAAGTGTTTTATTTCACTCCAGAGCTGGATTCACAGCTACACTGCTCAATACTTCTGTGTAATGTCCTCTATGCAGCTGCTGATCTTTTCTAGTAAGTGTTGTATCTCCCTCCAGAGCAGGATTCACAGCTATGCTGCTCTATACCGATAATGTCCTCTATGCAGCTGCTGATGCTTTTTAGTAAGTGTTATTTCACCCCAGAGCTGGATTCACAGCTACAATGCTCGGTACTGATAGATAATGTCCTCTATTTAGCTACTGATGCTTTCTAGTAAGGGTTGTGTCTCACTCCAGAGCTGGATTCACAGCTGCACTACTCAGTTCTGATAATGTCCTCTATTTAGCTACTGATGCTTTCTAGTAAGGGTTGTATCTCACTCCAGAGCTGGATTCACAGCTACAATGCTCAGTACTGATAGATAATGTCCTCTATTTAGCTACTGATGCTTTCTAGTAAGGGTTGTATCTCACTCCAGAGCTGGATTCACAGCTGCACTACTCAGTTCTGATAATGTCCTCTATTTAGCTACTGATGCTTTCTAGTAAGGGTTGTATCTCACTCCAGAGCTGGATTCACAGCTGCACTACTCAGTTCTGATAATGTCCTCTATTTAGCTACTTATGCTTTCTAGTAAGGGTTGTATCTCACTCCAGAGCTGGATTCACAGCTACAATGCTCAGTACTGATAGATAATGTCCTCTATTTAGCTACTGATGCTTTCTAGTAAGGGTTGTATCTCACTCCAGAGCTGGATTCACAGCTACACTGCTCAGTACTGATAGATAATGTCCTCCATGCTGCTTCTCTTACATAGACGGGTGAGCAGGAATCCCTTATGTCTATGAAAAGAAAATTTCCTAAAATTTTACAAAAATTCTATTTGCTTTGAATTGATTTGCTCATCTTTTATAATGGCCAGAAATGATGTTGTACCTTTTATGCACGACTATGGCAGCTTCTACTGAAAGATACTATTTAACTATATGGCTATACAGTGGATGTGACGCACAGAATGTATCAAAAAATGGAGAGGAATCCTTATCCGGGTCTGTGCTGTAAAACTCACTGAGATTTGTAATGTGATCCCTCACGCATATTATTATTTTTTTTATTATTTATTAATTTATATAGTGCTGTTAATTCCACAGCGCTTTACATGCTGTAAAATGGCAACACTGTCCCCATTGGGGCTCACACTCTTCACAGCAATCCATAAAGCGAGCTGTGCCTTGTTTAGCAGTCAGGACTCTGCTGACATCTAGTGGTCGATACAATAACTGCGCAGCCAATATAATTATCTGTATTGACTTTACCCAATAAAAGATATAAGATTTGTCACATTAGAATCTTTCCAAGCGTTTTTAGCTCGTTGTTGGGTAATGAGACGGCCGCAGTCATCTCATCACCGGCGCTTTCTTCCCTTTTAATTATTTCCACTTTCAATTAAAGTTTCTGCCAAATACAGTGAGAAGACAGAAGAATCCGTCCTTTCTTGGTCTTTGATATTTTTTTTCTTCTTTTGTCACGGTCTCCTAAGCAGCCGGCACGTCTTAAGTGCGTCCGCGGTCTCCAATGCTGATATATTGCGCGGTATTATGAGATAATTGCATTCAAAAGCGGAGGAGAAGTGGAATATTAATTTCTCCAAAAGATACATATTGTGCAATGTCAAATATGGCCAAAGAAGTAGATGACGTCCTATGTGTGGCGCGTCCTTATATCGCTCCGCATTCCCTATAACGACGCTCCTCTGGGTAAAAGCCGCAATACGTCGTCCTCCTCGTTTTGGCATCAGGTCCCTTTAAAACTAAAACTGTTCCTTGTCACTTTAAATCTCGAACGCTAAAAATTAAAGCGGATCCCGTCATAAGAGTCGTGTCAGCATCTATCAATGACATAAACGTTGCAGCCATTCTGGACACGAGGACAGAAATCACTGACAGTGAAATGTGCGGCTCGGCGGCTTTCCTTATTTTTAGACTTCTCTTCGTGTATTTTGCAAATGAGGCAGATTGTGCAGATGTCGTAGAATAAAACCTCAAAACCGGCCATAAAGCAGCATTTACTATGGGAGAATCCTGAGCAAAGCAATATGGAGGGAGAAGGACGGCTGAGGGGTGGACGGGACGGGGGCGGCTGAGGGGCGGACGGGACGGGGACGGCTGAGGGGCGGACGGGACGGGGGCGGCTGAGGGGCGGACGGGACGGGGACGGCTGAGGGGCGGACGGGACGGGGACGGCTGAGGGGCGGACGGGACGGGGACGGCTGAGGGGCGGACGGGACGGGGACGGCTGAGGGGCGGACGGGACGGGGACGGCTGAGGGGCGGACGGGACGGGGACGGCTGAGGGGCGGACGGGACGGGGACGGCTGAGGGGCGGACGGGACGGGGACGGCTGAGGGGCGGACGGGACGGGGACGGCTGAGGGGCGGACGGGACGGGGACGGCTGAGGGGCGGACGGGACGGGGACGGCTGAGGGGCGGACGGGACGGGGACGGCTGAGGGGCGGACGGGACGGGGACGGCTGAGGGGTGGATGGGACGGGACTGGGACGGCTGAGGGGTGGACGGGACGGGGACGGGACTGGGATGGCTGAGGGGTGGGCGGGACTGGGACGGCTGAGGGGTGGACGGGACTGGGACGGCTGAGGGGTGGACGGGACTGGGACGGCTGAGGGGTGGACGGGACGGGGACGGGACGGCTGAGGGGTGGACGGGACGGGGACGGCTGAGGGGTGGACGGGACGGGGACGGCTGAGGGGTGGACGGGACGGGGACGGCTGAGGGGTGGACGGGACGGGGACGGCTGAGGGGTGGACGGGACGGGGACGGCTGAGGGGTGGACGGGACGGGGACGGCTGAGGGGTGGACGGGACGGGGACGGCTGAGGGGTGGACGGGACGGGGACGGCTGAGGGGTGGATGGGACGGGACTGGGACGGCTGAGGGGTGGACGGGACGGGGACGGGACTGGGACGGCTGAGGGGTGGGCGGGACGGGGACGGCTGAGGGGTGGACGGGACTGGGACGGCTGAGGGGTGGACGGGACTGGGACGGCTGAGGGGTGGACGGGACGGGGACGGGACGGGGACGGCTGAGGGGTGGACGGGACGGGGACGACTGAGGGGTGGACGGGACTGGGACGGCTGAGGGGTGGACGGGACTGGGACGGCTGAGGGGTGGACGGGACGGGGACGGGGACGGCTGAGGGGTGGACGGGACGGGGACGGCTGAGGGGTGGACGGGACGGGGACGGCTGAGGGGTGGACGGGACGGGGACGGCTGAGGGGTGGACGGGACGGGGACGGCTGAGGGGTGGACGGGACGGGGACGGCTGAGGGGTGGATGGGACGGGACTGGGACGGCTGAGGGGTGGACGGGACGGGGACGGGACTGGGACGGCTGAGGGGTGGGCGGGACGGGGACGGCTGAGGGGTGGACGGGACTGGGACGGCTGAGGGGTGGACGGGACTGGGTCGGCTGAGGGGTGGACGGGACGGGACTGGGACGGCTGAGGGGTGGACGGGACGGGGACGGCTGAGGGGTGGACGGGACTGGGACGGCTGAGGGGTGGACGGGACTGGGACGGCTGAGGGGTGGACGGGACTGGGACGGCTGAGGGGTGGACGGGACGGGGACGACTGAGGGGTGGACGGGACGGGGACTGCTGAGGGGTGGACGGGACTGGGACGGCTGAGGGGTGGACGGCTGCCGGGAAGAGAGATCACTTTGTGTTATTGTCTTGGTTTATTGTAGAATTGGAATAATCCAAAATCTGATGTTATAGATTCTGCTGTCTCCACGTGCTGGGGCCACCGCCACTTTCTCCAGCATGCTGGAGCCACCACCAGCTTTGTGTCCTGGGGCCACCGCCAGTTCTGCATGCTGGGGCCACCACTGCATCATATGCTGGGGCCACCACCATTTCCATATGCAAGTGCCACAACTGCTTCATATGCTGAGGCCACCGCCGTCTCCGTGTACTGGGGCCACCGCCGCTTCCATGTGCTGGGGCCACCGCCGTCTCCGTGTGCTGGGGCCACCGCCGCTTACATGTGCTGGAGCAACTGCCGCTTCCATGTGCTGGGGCCACCGCCACTTCCATGTGCTGGGGCCACCGCCACTTCCATGTGCTGGAGCCACCACCGCTTCCATGTGCTGGAGCCACCGCCTCTTCCATGTGCTGGAGCCACCGCCTCTTCCATGTCCTGGGGCCACCGCCTCTTCCATGGGCTGGAGCCACCGCCTCTTCCATGGGCTGGGGCCACCGCCGCTTCCATGTCCTGGGGCCACCGCCGCTTCCATGTCCTGGGGCCACCGCCGCTTCCATGTCCTGGGGCCACCGCCGCTTCCATGTCCTGGGGCCACCGCCGCTTCCATGTCCTGGGGCCACCGCCGCTTCCATGTCCTGGGGCCACCGCCGCTTCCATGGGCTGGGGCCACCGCCGCTTCCATGGGCTGGGGCCACCGCCGCTTCCATGGGCTGGGGCCAACGCCATCATTGTGCACTGGGGCCGCAAAGAATAAGAAATCTCTTCTTAAGGACCTGTCCAAAACTTTTTTTAGATTGGTGTCAAGCTACAAAGAAGTCCGTTCCTGATTCCTGACATCTCCGGTTGGAGACTCCATTGGATGGTCAACAGTTGGCGACACTTCTTCGGGACGCTGGATTGGTTGGAAATTGGGGGTGGTCTCCTTTAACTCGAACTTTTCAAGAATCCGTTAAACGGGACGTGAGATGGCGATGTTGTAAAACTGAAGGTTTACGATCATCTTTAACCTATTAAGTGCCTGGCCGTCCTCGGATTGGGAGCGTGTAGTAAAGTCCAAAAATAACTGTAGGGAAGATCATAAAACGCGGCGGTCAAATGTGGGAATTGATTTGCCATTAATAAGGAGGCACCAGAACGTGATGGGAGGAATCAATCAGCGCCCGTCTCGTCTCCGCCAAAGTCTTTATTGATTCGATGGGAAAAAGATACTATAAAAAAGCTGCGACGACTTCATTATCTGCATTATGGAGAAAAATGGCCGAACAAAGTGGACAGATACAAAGAACAAAGGGGAGAGGAGGCTGCGCCGGACGTCGGCGGATCAGAGATTGTTGCTTTATGGCACCTCTCGAGATCCCAAATTTAAAACCAATCTGGAGGTGACATTATGGAACACATTTGGTTTTTCGTGTTTTTTTTTTTCTTCGGCATATGCAGCTTTTACAGCTCCGTCCTCACATAAATCCCAGAGAAGACGTTTCCGGAGCAGTGACCGGCTCCTTACAATGGCGGCTGCGTCCGAGCCAAGAAAACGCCTTCTGTGCGCGCCAAGTGCCAAAGAGACCCCGGGAGCCCACCTGGCAGAAAATGGGCAACAAAGGACCCCGGGAGCCCACCTGGCAGAAAATGGGCATCTCATTTATAGGAGTCTACAGAGATATGACAGGTGGAGCCGAGGAATCCTGCGCGACTGATTATCAGCCTCTGATCCGGTGCCAGATACAACTGCTGCTGCTCCGACATCTCCGCTCTTAAAGGGCAACTCCAGTCACACTACAAATTAACATCAATGATTCAGATTTACTGCATAAAAGAGATTCTTCTCCCTCTGCCCCCGAGGAGCAAAGCCCGAAACCTGCCAAGAAAAGTGACATCTTCTCAGGTTAATGAAATGTATTATCACATTACAGACAATCACATCATCTATCCTACTATAATACTGCCCCTATGTACAAGAATATAACTACTATAATACTGCCCGTATGTACAAGAATATAACTACTATAATACTGCTCCTATGTACAAGAATAGAGCTACTATAATACTGTCCCCTATGTACAAGAATATAACTACTATAATACTGCTCCTATGTACAAGAATATAACTACTATAATACTGCCCCTATGTACAAGAATATAACTACTATAATACTGCCCCCTATGTACAAGAATATAACTACTATAATACTGCCCCTATATACAAGAATATAACTACTATAATACTGCCCCTATATACAAGAATATAACTACTATAATACTGCTCCTATGTACAAGAATATAACTACTATAATACTGCCCCTATGTACAAGAATATAACTACTATAATACTGCCCCTATGTATAAGAATATAACTACTATAATACTGCTCCTATGTACAAGAATATAACTACTATAATACTGCCCCTATGTACAAGAATATAACTACTATAATACTGCCCCTATGTATAAGAATATAACTACTATAATACTGCCTCCTATGTACAAGAATATAACTACTATAATACTGCCCCTATGTACAAGAATATAACTGCTATAATACTGCTCCTATGTACAAGAATATAACTACTATAATACTGCCCCTATGTACTAGAATATAACTACTATAATACTGCCCCTATGTACAAGAATATAACTACTATAATACTGCCCCTATGTATAAGAATATAACTACTATAATACTGCCTCCTATGTACAAGAATATAACTGCTATAATACTGCTCCCTATGTACAAGAATATAACTGCTATAATACTGCTCCTATGTACAAGAATATAACTACTATAATACTGCCCCTATGTACAAGAATATAACTACCATAATACTGCCCCTATGTACAAGAATATAACTACTATAATACTGCTCCTATGTACAAGAATATAACTACTATAATACTGCTCCTATGTACAAGAATATAACTACTATAATACTGCTCCTATGTACAAGAATATAACTACTATAATACTGCCCCTATGTACAAGAATATAACTACTATAATACTGCCTCTATGTACAAGAATATAACTACTATAATACTGCTCATATGTACAAGAATATAACTACTATAATACTGCCCCCTATGTACAAGAATATAACTACTATAATACTGCCCCTATGTACAAGAATATAACTACTATAATACTGCCTTTATGTACAAGAATATAACTACTATAATACTGCCACCTATGTACAAGAATATAACTACTATAATACTGCCCCTATGTACAGGAATATAACTACTATAATACTGCGCCCTATATACAAGAATATAACTACTATAATACTGCCCCCTATGTACAAGAATATAACTACTATAATACTGCCCCCTATGTACAAGAATATAACTACTATAATACTGCCCCTATGTACAAGAATATAACTACTATAATACTGCCTTTATGTACAAGAATATAACTACTATAATACTGCCACCTATGTACAAGAATATAACTACTATAATACTGCCCCTATGTACAGGAATATAACTACTATAATACTGCCCCCTATGTACAAGAATATAACTACTATAATACTGCCTTTATGTACAAGAATATAACTACTATAATACTGCCCCCTATGTACAAGAATATAACTACTATAATACTGCCACCTATGTACAAGAATATAACTACTATAATACTGCCCCTATGTACAGGAATATAACTACTATAATACTGCGCCCTATATACAAGAATATAACTACTATAATACTGCCCCCTATGTACAAGAATATAACTACTATAATACTGCCCCTATGTACAAGAATATAACTACTATAATACTGCCTTTATGTACAAGAATATAACTACTATAATACTGCCCCCTATGTACAAGAATATAACTACTATAATACTACCCCCTATGTACAAGAATATAACTACTATAATACTGCCCCTATGCAGGGCCGGCGCCAGCACCCGGCAAACCCGGTCAAATGCCGGGGCCCTGAGCTGCCGGGGGGGCCCACTCGCGGTGGCAGGAGTGGCGCACCGCTACTCAGGGGGGCCCGGTGGCCGCGCTGTCACCGCCCCCCGCCGAGGATCGAGCTTTCAATTGCATCGGCATCGCAGGTGCCGATACAATTGAGAGCAATGATGAGGGAGTGAGCGGCGCGCTCTCTTATCATTCTCCCCGCTGTGACTGTCGGCGTTCTTCTGACAGCTCTGCAGAGGACCGCGGTGACGTCATCGCTGCGCGCCTGCTGAGAGGTCAGAGCGAGCGACAGCAATGGACGATGCGCCGAGGAGACGGATCAGCGGGGGAACGAGTGAGCCGCCCCTCTACTGACACTGGGCTCCCCTGACTCACAGGCCGGCCACTACACAGCCGCACTAGTACACATAGGGGCCCGGCAGCCGCTCTGCGTCTATGTGTAGTGCTGCTGTGTAGTGGCCGGCCTGTGAGTCAGGGGAGCCCAGTGTCAGTAGAGGGGCCCCTGACCTGGAGAGGCCACCAGCCATGTCTGAGCTGCAGGAGGGCTCCTGACCTGCACAGCAGACGGGATCTCCATCCTGCAGGACCTGCGATGACGTCACGCCCATGTGACTGTGTGGGAGGAGACACAGGAGGCCGGGCAGAAAGCAAGATACTGAATCCTGAAGGAGATGTGGACACATGACTGGTAATAAGAAAAGAGGGGACATGAGGGGGAGGGGGGGCTGCAGGGTGAGGGGCATATGAGGGCTGCAGACTGTGACAGAAGCATGTGAAGGGGTGCAGAGTGTTTGAGAGGGGTAAGTTGGGGTACAGGCAGGGTGAGATATGTGGGCAGGGTGTGTGTGATATGGGGGTGTATTGTGTGGGATATGGGGGGTGCAGGCTGTATGGGGAGCAGGGTATGTGACATATGGGGGTGTAGTGTGTGAGATCTGGGGGGGTGCAGGCTGTATGGGAAGCAGTGTGTGTGTGTGTGTGGGATATGGGGGGTGCAGGCTGTATGGGAAGCAGGGTGTGTGAGATATGGGGGTGTAGTGTGTGTGATATGGGGGTGTAGTGTGTGTGATATGGGGGGTGCAGGCTGTATGGGAAGCAGGGTGTGTGAGATATGGGGGTGTAGTGTGTGTGATATGGGGGTGTAGTGTGTGTGATATGGGGGGTGCAGGCTGTATGGGAAGCAGGGTGTGAGAGATATGGGGGTGTAGTGTGTGTGATATGGGGGTGTAGTGTGTGTGATATGGGGGTGTAGTGTGTGTGATATGGGGGGTGCAGGCTGTATGGGAAGCAGGGTGTGTGAGATATGGGGGTGTAGTGTGTTTGATATGGGGGTGTAGTGTGTGTGATATGGGGGTGCAGGCTGTATGGGAAGCAGGGTGTGTGAGATATGGGAGTGTAGTGTGTGTGATATGGGGGTGCAGGGTGTGTGACATTTGGGGGCAGGGGCGTAACTACCGCAGTCGCAGGGGTCGGAAGGAGAAGAGAGGTACTTGTTTTTTTATTTTGCTGGCTGCATGACACATGGAGGTCTATGGGACTGCATAATAAACATGAAGGACACCTTATACATGGACTAGGGGTGCATTATACATGGAGGAGTATGGGGCTGCATAATACAATATGATGATTTATGGCGCTACATTATAATACATATAGCACTATGGGGGCTACATTATAATAAATGGAGAAATATGGAGGCTACCTTACACATGGTCACACATGGGGGTGTGTTATAAAACATGGAGGACTGTGGTGCAGTATAATATATGGAGTACTATGGGGTGAATTATAATACATGGAGAACTATGGGGGTGCATTATAATATATGACGGGTTATGTGGGACCCTTTATACTATTTGGAAGGCTATGTGGGGGCCATTGCAGTATTTGGAGATCTATATACAAGGAGGACAAAGATACAAGTATGGGATGGGAATGTTTTGTGCTGAGGGAAAAAGGCTCTTTCCCTCAGCACCCAGCTTTCCCATGCTCTGCTATACATCTCTCAGCACCCAGCTTTACTCTGTTATGGGAAAGCTGGGTGCTGAGGGAAAGATGGATATCAGAACATGGGAAAGCTGGGTACTGATAGAGGGATTTCAGATCATGGGAAACCTGGGTGCTGAGGGTAAGAGCCAAGTGTCAGCATCATTATCCTGTACCCCGAGTGTCAGTGTCATTATCCCGCACCCTAAGTGTCGGTGTACGTGGAGGGGGGCCCCGGTCCAAATTTTGCACCAGGGCCCATCAAACTCTAGTTACGCCACTGAGTATTAATCACTGTATTCTACATGAGGGTGCCTACTGCTATCTGGCTCTGCACTGTGCTATATACAGGCTATGCTATATACAAGCTGTATGCTACATGAGAGTGCCTAATGCTATCTAGATTTCCACTGTGCTGTCTGGGTCTGCACTGTACTATATAGGTCTGTGTACTACATGAGGATACCTAATGCTATCTGGCTCTGCACTGTGCTGTCTGGCTCTGCACTGTGTTATATAGGTGCTGTGTACTACATGAGGGTGCCTAATGCTATCTGGCTCTGCACTGTGCTGTCTGGCTCTGCACTGTGCTATATAGGTGCTGTGTACTACATGAGGATACCTAATGCTATCTGGCTCTGCACTGTGCTGTCTGGCTCTGCACTGTGTTATATAGGTGCTGTGTACTACATGAGGATACCTAATGCTATCTGGCTCTGCACTGTGCTGTCTGGCTCTGCACTGTGCTATATAGGTGCTGTGTACTACATGAGGGTGCCTAATGCTATCTGGCTCTGCACTGTGGTATTTAGGGGCTGTGTACTACATGAGGGTGCCTATTGCTATCTGGGTCTGCATTGTGCTATATGTGTGCTGTATACTACATGAAGGTGCCTAATGCTATCTGGGTCTGCATTGTGCTATATGGGGGCTGCATAGTGCATATGGGGGCTACATAATACTATATGGAGGACAATGGGGGCTTCATAACACAATATGGGGCTGCATACTACTATACCCCCAGAGTTGTATGTCCCCTCCACCCAGGTGCTGTATGTCCCCCCCCACCCCAGAGCTGTATACACCCAGAGCTGCATGTCAACCCCCCACCTCACAGCTGTTCCCCCCCACCTCAGTCACTGCCCTCCTCTAGAGCTGTATACCCCTTTCCTCAGTAATATGTATTCCCCCCAGTATTGTGTTTGTCCCCAGCCTCTCTTGTGATGTATATACAGCAGTGTTAGTGTGCCCTATGTGCGGCCATGTCTGTTAGACAAGCCGGGAAGTGAATGAGGCTGTTGCCGGCTTCCCAATATTAGAAATATATATACAGCATAAATATATAAAAATAATGTGTGTGTGTGTATGTATGATGTGTATCTATGTATGTCAGTGTATTTGACTGTGTCTAGATTTATGTCTATTTATGTGTTTTTGTGAATTTCTCTTTAAATAAGTATGTGTACGTGTGCCTGTATGTGTATGTATCTGTGCATGTCTATGTGTGGATGGGGCCCACTGAGACTCTTTCGCCCAGGGCCCACAAAAACCTGGAGCCGGCCCTGGATGGGGCCCACTGAGACTCTTTCGCCCAGGGCCCACAAAAACCTGGAGCCGGCCCTGCCCCTATGTATAAGAATATAGCTACTATAATACTGCCCCTATGTACAAGAATATAACTACTATAATACTGCCTCTATGTACAAGAATATAACTACTATAATACTGCCCCTATGTACAAGAATATAACTACTATAATACTGCTCCCTATGTACAAGAATATAACTACTATAATACTGCCCCTATGTACAAGAATATAACTACTATAATACTGCTCCCTATGTACAAGAATATAACTACTATAATACTGTCCCTATGTATAAGAATATAACTACTATAATACTGCCCCTATGTACAAGAATATAACTACTATAATACTGCACCTATATACAAGAATATAACTACTATAATACTGCCCCTATGTACAAGAATATAACTACTATAATACTGCCCCCTATGTACAAGAATATATCTACTATAATACTGTCCCTATGTATAAGAATATAACTACTATAATACTGCTCCTATATACAAGAATATAACTACTATAATACTGCCCCTATGTACAAGAATATAACTACTATAATACTGCCCCTATGTACAAGAATATAACTACTATAATACTGCCCCTATGTACAAGAATATAACTACTATAATACTGCCCCTATGTACAAGAATATAACTACTATAATACTGCCCCTATATATAAGAATATAACTACTATAATACTGCTCCTATGTACAAGAATATAACTACTATAATACTGCCCCTATGTACAAGAATATAACTACTATAATACTGCCCCTATGTATAAGAATATAACTACTATAATACTGCTCCTATGTACAAGAATATAACTACTATAATACTGCCCCTATGTACAAGAATATAACTACTATAATACTGTGCCTATGTACAAGAATATAACTACTATAATACTGCCCTCTATGTACAAGAATATAACTATTATAATACTGCCCGTATGTACAAGAATATAACTACTATAATACTGCTCCCTATGTACAAGAATATAACTACTATAATACTGCCCTCTATGTACAAGAATATAACTATTATAATACTGCCCTCTATGTACAAGAATATAACTATTATAATACTGCCCTCTATGTACAAGAATATAACTACTATAATACTGCCCTCTATGTACAAGAATATAACTACTATAATACTGCTCCTATGTACAAGAATATAACTACTATAATACTGCCCCTATGTACAAGAATATAACTACTATAATACTGCCCCTATGTACAAGAATATAACTACTATAATACTGCCCCTATGTACAAGAATATAACTACTATAATACTGCCCCTATGTACAAGAATATAACAACTATAATACTGCCCCTATGTACAAGAATATAACTACTATAATACTGCCCCTATGTACAAGAATATAACTACTATAATACTGCCCCTATGTACAAGAATATAACTACTATAATACTGCCCCTATGTACAAGAATATAACTACTATAATACTGCCCCTATGTACAAGAATATAACTACTATAATACTGCCCCTATGTACAAGAATATAACTACTATAATACTGCCCCTATGTACAAGAATATAACTACTATAATACTGCCCCTATGTACAAGAATATAACTACTATAATACTGCCCCTATGTATAAGAATATAACTACTATAATACTGCTCCTATGTACAAGAATATAACTACTATAATACTGCCCCTATGTACAAGAATATAACTACTATAATACTGCCCCTATGTATAAGAATATAACTACTATAATACTGCTCCTATGTACAAGATTATAACTACTATAATACTGCCCCTATGTACAAGAATATAACTACTATAATACTGTGCCTATGTACAAGAATATAACTACTATAATACTGCCCTCTATGTACAAGAATATAACTATTATAATACTGCCCGTATGTACAAGAATATAACTACTATAATACTGCTCCCTATGTACAAGAATATAACTACTATAATACTGCCCTCTATGTACAAGAATATAACTATTATAATACTGCCCTCTATGTACAAGAATATAACTATTATAATACTGCCCTCTATGTACAAGAATATAACTACTATAATACTGCTCCTATGTACAAGAATATAACTACTATAATACTGCCCCTATGTACAAGAATATAACTACTATAATACTGCCCCTATGTACAAGAATATAACTACTATAATACTGCCCCTATGTACAAGAATATAACTACTATAATACTGCCCCTATGTACAAGAATATAACAACTATAATACTGCCCCTATGTACAAGAATATAACTACTATAATACTGCCCCTATGTACAAGAATATAACTACTATAATACTGCCCCTATGTACAAGAATATAACTACTATAATACTGCACCTATGTACAAGAATATAACTACTATAATACTGCCCCTATGTACAAGAATATAACTACTATAATACTGCCCCTATGTACAAGAATATAACTACTATAATACTGCCCCTATGTACAAGAATATAACTACTATAATACTGCCCCTATGTACAAGAATATAACTGCTGTAATTTCTGATTTAAGGACACATTGTTGGTGGGAAAATGTTACAATCTGCTCCGTCTTCGCCTCTGCGTCAGTTGTTGTGTTTTCTGGCCGGAGCTTCGTCTTCTCTTCTCTTTCTAGGATAGTTTTCCAATCCGCTGCTTTTCTTGGTAAGTTCTATTAATTACACCTCCCCTTAAATAAAAAATCAATTTTCCACTCTATTCGTCTGGATAATAGAATTAGAGGGAGAATTGGGAAAAAAAAAAAAAAGATTTTGTACAAACATTAAGACATTCAATTCAAGACGCAGTAATTCCTGTAAGTGTTCATATTTCTCTATGCCAAGTACCAAGACGGCGACACTGAGCTACAGAGCCGGAGTGGTGTGTGCAATGGGAGAAGCGTCAGCTGGGGACGAACCGAAGGACCACAAGGGTCCATCATGGGAGGAAAGCTCTGATTATTATACCCGCTGTACATATATAATTATATACAGGAGATGCCCGGGTTATACCGGCTGTACATATATAATTATATACAGGATATGCCCAGGTTATACCAGCTGTACATATATAATTATATACAGGAGATACCCAGGTTATACCGGCTGTACATATATAATTATATACAGGAGATGCCCGGGTTATACCGGCTGTACATATATAATTATATACAGGAGATGCCCGGGTTATACCAGCTGTACATATATAATTATATACAGGAGATGCCCGGGTTATACCAGCTGTACATATATAATTATATACAGGAGATACCCGGGTTATACCAGCTGTACATATATAATTATATACAGGAGATGCCCGGGTTATACCGGCTGTACATATATAATTATATACAGGAGATACCCGGGTTATACCGGCTGTACATATATAATTATATACAGGAGATGCCCGGGTTATACCGGCTGTACATATATAATTATATACAGGAGATGCCCAGGTTATACCGGCTGTACATATATAATTATATACAGGAGATACCCGGGTTATACCGGCTGTACATATATAATTATATACAGGAGATACCCAGGTTATACCGGCTGTACATATATAATTATATACAGGAGATTCCCGGGTTATACCGGCTGTACATATATAATTATATACAGGAGATGCCCAGGTTATACCGGCTGTACATATATAATTATATACAGGAGATACCCAGGTTATACCGGCTGTACATATATAATTATATACAGGAGATGCCCAGGTTATACCGGCTGTACATATAACCTGGGCATCTCCTGTATATAATTATATATGTACAGCTGATATAACCTGGGCATCTCCTGTATATAATTATATATGTACAGCCAGTATAACCTGGGTATCTCCTGTATATAATTATATATGTACAGCCGGTATAACCTGGGCATCTCCTGTATATAATTATATATGTACAGCCGGTATAACCTGGGCATCTCCTGTATATAATTATATATGTACAGCGGGTATAACCTGGGCATCTCCTGTATATAATTATATATGTACAGCTGATATAACCTGGGCATCTCCTGTATATAATTATATATGTACAGCCAGTATAACCTGGGTATCTCCTGTATATAATTATATATGTACAGCCGGTATAACCTGGGTATCTCCTGTATATAATTATATATGTACAGCCGGTATAACCTGGCCATCTCCTGTATATAATTATATATGTACAGCCGGTATAACCTGGGCATCTCCTGTATATAATTATATATGTACAGCTGGTATAACCTGGGCATCTCCTGTATATAATTATATATGTACAGCTGGTATAACCTGGGCATCTCCTGTTTATAATTATATATGTACAGCCGGTATAACCTGGGCATCTCCTGTATATAATTATATATGTACAGCCGGTATAACCTGGGCATCTCCTGTATATAATTATATATGTACAGCCGGTATAACCTGGGCATCTCCTGTATATAATTATATATGTACAGCTGGTATAACCTGGGCATCTCCTGTATATAATTATATATGTACAGCCGGTATAACCTGGGCCTCTCCTGTATATAATTATATATGTACAGCCGGTATAACCTGGGCATCTCCTGTATATAATTATATATGTACAGCTGGTATAACCTGGGTATCTCCTATATATAATTATATATGCACAGCCGGTATAACCTGGGCATCTCCTGTATATAATTATATATGTACAGCAGGTATAACCTGGGCATCTCCTGTATATAATTATATATGTACAGCCGGTATAACCCGGGCATCTCCTGTATATAATTATATATGTACAGCTGCTATAACCCGGGCATCTCCTGTATATAATTATATATGTACAGCTGCTATAACCCGGGCATCTCCTGTATATAATTATATATGTACAGCCGGTATAACCTGGGCATCTCCTGTATATAATTATATATGTACAGCTGGTATAACCTGGGCATCTCCTGTTTATAATTATATATGTACAGCCGATATAACCTGGGCATCTCCTGTATATAATTATATATGTACAGCCGATATAACCTGGGCATCTCCTGTATATAATTATATATGTACAGCTGGTATAACCTGGGCATCTCCTGTTTATAATTATATATGTACAGCCGATATAACCCGGGCATCTCCTGTATATAATTATATATGTACAGCCGGTATAACCTGGGCATCTCCTGTATATAATTATATATGTACAGCTGATATAACCTGGGCATCTCCTGTATATAATTATATATGTACAGCTGATATAACCTGGGCATCTCCTGTATATAATTATATATGTACAGCTGATATAACCTGGGCATCTCCTGTATATAATTATATATGTACAGCTGATATAACCTGGGTATCTTCTGTATATAATTATATAGCAGCTGTACATATATAATTATATACAGGAGATGCCCAGGTTATATATCTGTACATAGCTGTACATATATATGTATGCTTTATATTAACTTAACACTGCAGCCAATCATGTGCCGTATCAGATACCTCTGCGGGCCAATCATGCTCAATATGCACATACCTCTGCAGCCAATCATGCTCCATATCCATGTACCTCTGCAGCCAATCAAGCTCCATATTCACGTACCTCTGCAGCCAATCAAGCTCCATATCCAAATATCTCTGCAGCCAATCATGCTCCATATCCAAATACCTCTCCAGCCAATCATGCTCCATAGCCACGTACCTCTGCAGCCAATCATGCTCCATAGCCACGTACCTCTGCAGCCAATCATGCTAATCATGGTCAACATCCATGTACATTTGCAGCCAATCGTGCTCCTTAGCCACATACCTCTGCAGCCAATCATGCTTTATATACATGTACCTCTGCAGCCAATCATTCTCCGTATCCAAACAAGGACAGTCTCAGTCTCTGACAACAAGCTGAGATCTATAGTGCCTTTATTACATTGCTCAGTAAGGGGACCTCTGAGCTCCTGGAGGACCCCTTTAATTAAAAGGGGCATGACTTAAATTTACAAAGGCAGCCAACCTAAGAGCAGCGCACAGCCGAGCTGTCACCCGCCACCCTGCCACCTGCAGCTCCTGGCACGCTGACGGCTGCTGTCTGCGCCTTCATTATCGCTTCTGACAAGATACATAAAGTGCAGATTAATCTAATTCATGTAACGAGCGCAGATTTCTTGTAGCATTGCCAGAAACCGACGGCTGCCGGGGTATTGTGGCCCCCCCATCCCTGTGACTGCGGCCCCTGATCGCTCACCAAAAGTCTGGGAGACAGAATTAATATTTACATGTATTTTCCAGATTGTGTCAGGTTTACTTTGTTACTGTTTTGGGGGTGATTTTCTTTATTTGGACATTGTTGGGTGAAGTCACCCCGCTTTCCCAGAGACTGATAGAACTAGGAAACCTCTAGTGATGCCATTACTAGAGTAACCACCAGGTGGCAGCCAAGTGCAGATCTCTATCCAGGCCGTACAAGTAATGAGTTCACCCAGCTTTCCCAGACCCCGAATGGTAAATCCACTCCGAATATTGCTTCATTTCCAGGCAGACCGGATGGGACAAGCCAGGATTTTGGCAAACCTGAGAGAAAACTCATGGGAGATATAAAGTTGCTGTATCGGAAATTGCGGTCGGTTTGTCTGCACAGCACAGTGTGTTTTAAATCCTTGTCCATATAAATCTGATCGGCGGTCGCTAATGGCCGTGACTGTCCGGTGTGAATGCTGCCACACAGCCCGGCGTCTTGTAGGTGACATCTTCTTTGATTTCAGTTGTTTTCATCTTTCTTCTCCATTTGGTCCAGGCACCATGATGATTTTTCACATCCATAGCTCGTCTCTGCAGACTTCCATCTTCTCCGATCTTCTGCAGCACATCCCGGCATGGTGCCTTAGAAATAACGGGGTCATTATAATGCCATAAGGGTCCATGTATGGTACATGTCATTCACACTGTGACCATATGTAATATGATAGGCACACAGTCCTCCATCTTATACTATGATCGGCACACATCCTCCCCTATGAACTATGACCAGAACACAGTCTTTCCCTATGAACTATAACTGGCACACAGTCCTCCCCTATGAACTAGGACCAGCACACAATCCTCCCCTAAAAACTATAACTGGCAAACAGTAGTCCCTTTATTATTATGACCAGCACACAGTCCTCCCTTATGAACTAGGACCAGCACACAGTCCTCCCTTATGAACTAGGACCAGCACACAGTCCTCCCTTATGAACTAGGACCAGCACACAGTCCTCCCTTATGAACTAGGACCAGCACACAGTCCTCCCTTATGAACTA
Organism: Anomaloglossus baeobatrachus; assembly: GCF_048569485.1. Classification (NCBI taxonomy): domain Eukaryota; kingdom Metazoa; phylum Chordata; class Amphibia; order Anura; family Aromobatidae; genus Anomaloglossus; species Anomaloglossus baeobatrachus. Next base: position 198,929,503 of record NC_134362.1, on the reverse strand, counting down.
GGACCAGCACACAGTCCTCCCTTATGAACTAGGACCAGCACACAGTCCTCCCTTATGAACTAGGACCAGCACACAGTCCTCCCTTATGTATTATGACCGGCACACAGTCCTCCCTTATGAACTAGGACCAGCACACAGTCCTCCCTTATGAACTAGGACCAGCACACAGTCCTCCCTTATGAACTAGGACCAACACACAGTCCTCCCTTATGAACTAGGACCAGCACACAGTCCTCCCTTATGAACTAGGACCAGCACACAGTCCTCCCTTATGAACTAGGACCAGCACACAGTCCTCCCTTATGAACTAGGACCAGCACACAGTCCTCCCTTATGTATTATGACCGGCACACAGTCCTACCCTATAAACTATAACTGGCAAACAGTCGTCCCTTTTGTACTATGACTGTCCTCTATTATGTATTGTGACACACACACACTGTCCTCTCTTAGGTACTGTATTTCTGGCACACTGTCCTCCCTTATGTAATATGACCTCCTAACTGTCTCTCCTTAAAGGGGTTGTCTAGTCTAGAATGAAAGGTCTGCAGTCACGCTGTGTGACCGCAGACTTGTGAATCTTCCCAGGGTGCTCATTATACGCTGCGAGGATTTGTCTGTCTGCACCGGATCGGCGGTCAAGTATGAGATATGCCTACTCTCGGCCAGAACCCGACTAGTGGGTGTGGCCTTGATCAATACACTTATATTCAGAAAGGCCACGCCCACTAGTCAAGATCTGGCCGGGAGTAGGCATATTGCATACAGAAGCTAGGACGGTGAAGTGTATTTGATTTTTCAGGGGCACAGCATGGGTGGATCTTAGTAATCTGCCTGCATTATAGTGACATTGTTTGTTTTAGTGACACCTTGTTGGGTTGTGCTGCAGAAGACTGGAGAAGATGGAAGTCTGCAGAGACGAGCTGTGGATGTGAACAGCCATAATGGTGTCTGGATCAAATGGAGAAGAAAAGACATAGAACGACTCAGGTCAGAGCAGATATTGCCTATAAGGTACCTGACTGTAAATGTTTGTGATCCTGCCTGTGCCTGATCAGTGCTCTATTTCCTGTGTGGTCCGCAGTCTGTTGATGACTGGTAACAACAACTCCCAGTATCTCCTTACCATTGCTAAGGACCTACTGGGAGGTAAAGGCTCATGAAAAATCAGTGTATATTGCAAGGGCTAAGATGACATTGCATTTGATTAGTGTACCAACATTTATGCTGTATTTATAAATTGATGTTAGTTTTCATGTTCTTATGTTGGTTTCGGTGATGTACTGATGGTGGGTTTCATGTTCTTATGGTGGTTTTGGTGATATATTTATGTTCCATCCAAGTGAAGACAAGAAGGGTCTCACTCCAAGGCTTTGAGTGGAAGGAAACTTTAATCCATATTCAAGTCAGGGATACAAGTGATGGGGGAGGGTGAGGACGTGCAACGCCAGGCGACTGCAGGCCGTTTCGCAAACAAATTGCTTCTATGGGTCCGGACCCGTAGAAGCAATTTGTTTGCAAAATGGCCTGCCGTCGCCTGGCGTTGCACGTCCTCACCCTCCCCCCATCACTTGTATCCTTGACTTGAATATGGATTAAAGTTTCCTTCCACTCAAATCCTTGGAGTGCGACCCTTCTAGTCTTCACTTGGATCTTGCATGGTCTTCATCTTCGGGACCCGAACCCAGGTCTTCGGTCTCCCTATAAGGATTGTGGCGCTTTTTTCATATGTGGAGTAGCTGTGCCCGGAATCCCTTACCTTCTCTCATGATATATTTATGTACTGATGGTGGTTTTCATGTTCTTATGGTGGTTTTGGTGATATATTTATGTACTGATGGTGGTTTTCATGTTCTTATGGTGGTTTTGGTGATATATTTATGTACTGATGGTGGTTTTCATGTTCTTATGGTGGTTTTGGTGATGTATTGATATTGGTTTTGGTCATGTATTTCTGTACTGATGTGATAATTAAAATAACCATGTATTAGGATACGTAGTGTGCTAACTGACATCTTGTAGATTACTACATTTGATTTAATATTGGGAGCATTAAACCTTTTGTATTTAAAGATGCACATTGCTCCCATCTTGGCTGTCCTTGGCCACAGGCTGAGCTTAATCGGTGACTGTTTTTCCTATACAGTGCAATACTATGCATTGTGCAACTCCATACTGTGCCCTCACAGGATCCATACTTCTATATACTGACCCCTCCCAATTATTGCCACACACTGTCCCTCTTTCTTTATAATGACCTCCCACACTGTGCCCACATACTTTCCCTACTTCTATATACTAATCCACATACTGTGCCCTCACATTATCCTTCCCTATAATACTTCCCTCCCATACTGTCCCTCCTTCTATATACTGACCTCTCATACTGGACCCTCACACTGTTCTTCCTTCAGTATGCTGACACCTTAAACTGTGCCCTCATACTATTCCTCTTTTCATATTCTGCCCTCCTGTACTACACTGTCCTTTCTTCTGTGTACTGCGTCCAACCATACTGCGCCCTCAAAACTATCCCTCTTTCTGTACACTGCCCCTCCATATTCTGCCCTCACACTGTATACTGACCACCCTATACTGTGCCCTCACACTGTCCCTCCTGCTATATAGTGACCTCTCCATACTGTGCCCTCAGTGTCCCTACTTCTGTATACTGACCATCCTATACTGTGCCCTCACACTGTCCCTCCTGCTATATAGTGACCTCTCCATACTGTGCCCTCAGTGTCCCTCCTGTATACTGACCATCCTATACTGTGCCCTCACACTGTCCCTCCTGCTATATAGTGACCTCTCCATACTGTGCCCTCAGTGTCCCTCCTTCTGTATACTGACCATCCTATACTGTGCCCTCACACTGTCCCTCCTGCTGTATAGTGACCTCCCCATATGGTGCCCTCGGTGTCCTTCCTTATGTATTCTGTCCCTCCATACTGTGTTCTCACACTTTTTCTCCTTCTTTATACATCATTCCAATACTGTGCCCTTGCACTGTCCTTCCTTCTGTATAATGACTCCTGTACTGTGCCCACACAGTGTTCCTCCTATTGTATACTGTCCCTCATACTTGCATAATGTCCCCTATACTGTGCCCACATACTGTCCCTACTTTTGTATACTGACCTCAACCATACTATGTCCTCATAATGTCCTTGCTTCGGTATAATGCCCCTCCATACTGTGTCTTCACACTGTGCCTCCTTCTGTATACATCCCTTCTCCCATACTGATCCCTCATACTGCCCCTCCTTCTGTATACAGCCCCTACATTCTGTGCCCTCACACTGTCCCTCCATCTGTATACTGCCCCCATACTGTGCCCTCACACTGTCCCTCCTTCTGTATACTGCCCCTACATACTGTGCCCTCACACTGTCCCTCCATCTGTATACTGCCCCCATACTGTGCCCTCACACTGTCCCTCCATCTGTATACTGCCCCCATACTGTGCCCTCACACTGTCCCTCCTTCTGTATACTGCACCTACATACTGTGCCCTCACACTGTCCCTCCTTCTGTATACTGCCCCCATACTGTGCCCTCACACTGTCCCTCCTTCTGTATACTGCCCCTACATACTGTGCCCTCACACTGTCCCTCCTTCTGTATACTGCCTCCATACTGTGCCCTCACACTGTCCCTCCATCTGTATACTGCCCCCATACTGTGCCCTCACACTGTCCCTCCTTCTGTATACTGCCCCTACATACTGTGCCCTCACACTGTCCCTCCTTCTGTATACTGCCTCCATACGGTGCCCTCACACTGTCCCTCCTTCTGTATACTGCCCCCATACTGTGCCCTCACACTGTCCCTCCTTCTGTATACTGCACCTACATACTGTGCCCTCACACTGTCCCTCCTTCTGTATACTGCACCTACATACTGTGCCCTCACACTGTCCCTCCTTCTGTATATTGACCCCTCATACTGTTTCTCTTTCTGTATACTGACATTCCCCCATACTGTGCCCTCACCATGTCCCTCCTGTATATTGACCTCCCCATACTGTGACCTCACTCTATCCCTCTTTCTGTATACTGCCCCCATACTGTGCCCTCACATTGTCTCTCCTTCTGTATACTGACCACCCCATACAGTTACCTCACACTGTCCCTCCGTCTGTATACTGCACTCCATACTGTGCACTCACACTCTCCCTCATTCATACTGACCTCCCCCATACTGTTTCCTCACACTATCCCTCATTCTGTATACTGACTCTCCATACTGTCCATCTTTCTGTATACTTGCCCCCTCCAATAATATGCCCTCACACTGTCCTCCTTCTGTATAATGACCCCCCCCCCCCCATGCCACACTCAGATATGATATTGCTACCAGTGTGTATGTATTGGAGGATGTATGTATTGGAGGATGGGGTGAGCCTTCCCTGGTCAGTGCCAACCACTAGCCACATAGCTCATTGGTCTACAGGCTGTGACTGTGCAGCTGTTGCGAAACTACAACTCCCAGCATGCCCTGGAGTGTCACATCATCTGGCGAGTCCTTACTGGTATAGAGTTCAGCTGAGCCTCATCTGTTTAGTTTGGACCACCATTGCTGGCCATGGGGCTGCAGTCCACGCATGCCATCTCCTCATTGGCCTACATGCCTCAAACAGAAGTTTGCTGTAGTTTCAATACAATCAGTGTTTTATCAGCGGGAGATTATCACTGCAGGGCTAGCAGTTTCGTGTCACACAGTCCGACTAATCGGTGTGAGCCCGCCACTGTGGGGATATACAGGTTTCATCATCCAACCACTAAACATCTACCGTGGAGAAAACCGGGATTTTATCAAAACAACACTAAGCAGCCCAGTAAGTGACACATCGCTGGAATCAGGATCTCTGCTCCTACATAGCAAAAAAAAATGCAAATGGTGATATTTGGGAAATTTTTCAACTAAACCATACAGAACATAGGTCATATAATCAATGTATTGCTGCTGATGGCCTTTGCGGCGCTCCTCCTGTTCATACCGCCACCTGCAGGCCAATGCTAGGTACTGCGCCTCTTTTCTCCAAACTCTTCCATTTCTCCGTCTTTTATCCGGAGCTTTTTTCCGATAATCTCCGCCGTTCTCGTCCCATCACATCAGATGGCACCTGCTGCATTGACGCCGGTGAATAGCCGGCTGCCCGGGGAAGATCCCAATCTGCTCTCTCAATCATCGCTCCTTTTCAATCCCAGCAAAAAAGATTTCGCTGTCTATTAGGAGCGAGCGCTTCGGCTGCGGTAATTTATCACGCCGGTCTCCACCTCCTATCATCTTAAGAAGCTGGAGGTGTGTAAGTGCTTTAACTAAACAGTGACAAGTAATTCGGCTGCGGCGCCCTCCTCCTTCTGCCGCGCCATCTGTTCTCTCAGGCGCACAGCTTTTTGACAAATGATTTTTGTCAGCTGCAAATTTTGACGTTTTGAATGCAGACGCCTATTTCTGCTTTTCTCAAAAGCCGGGGAAGAAATTGCCTTATTTTCTGCAGTGCATCAATTTAAGCCAAAAAAGTTAGGTTTGCATTGTCATGCTGCCACCTGGTGGCTAAACTTAGATATGTATTGTTATGCTGCCACCCTGTGGCTAAAGTTAGGTTTGCGTGTTATGCTGCTACCTGGTGGCTAAAGTTATGTTTGCATTATTACATTGCAAACCTAACTTTAGCCACCAAGTGGAACATAACAATGCAAACCTAACTTTAGCCACCAGGTGGCATTGTTATGTTCCACTTGGTGGCTAAACTTAGATATGCATTGTTATGCTGCCACCCTGTGGCTAAAGTTAGGTTTGCATGTTATGCTGCCACCTAGCTGCTAAAGTTAGATATGCTTTGTTATGCTGCCACCTGGTGGCTAAAGTTATGTTTGCATTATTACATTGCCAGCTGGTGGCTAAAGTTGGGTTTGCATTGCTATGCTGCCACCTAGTGGCTAAACTTAGATATGTATTGTTATGCTGCCACCTAGCGGCTAAAGTTAGGTTTGCATTGTTATGCTGCCACCTGGTGGGTAAAGTTAGGTTTGCATTGTTATGCTGCCAACTTGTGGGTAAAGTTAGGCTGATATTGTTATGCTGCCACCTGGTGGCTAAAGTTAGGTTTACATGTTATGCTGCCACCTGGTGGCTAAAGTTGGGTTTGCATTGCTATGCTGCCACCTGGTGGCTAAAGTTAGGTTTGCATGTTATGCTGCCACCTGGTGGCTAAAGTTGGGTTTGCATTGCTATGCTGCCACCTGGTGGCTAAAGTTAGGTTTGCATGTTATGCTGCCACCTGGTGGCTAAAGTTAGGTTTGCATGTTATGCTGCCACCTGGTGGCTAAAGTTAGGTTTGCATGTTATGCTGCCACCTGGTGGCTAAAGTTAGGTTTACATGTTATGCTGCCACCTGGTGGCTAAAGTTGGGTTTGCATTGCTATGCTGCCACCTGGTGGCTAAAGTTAGGTTGGCATGTTATGCTGCCACCTGGTGGCTAAAGTTAGGTTTGCATGTTATGCTGCCACCTGGTGGTTAAAGTCAGGCTTCCATTGTTATGTTCCACTTGGTGGCTAAAGTTAGGTTTGCATTGTTATGCTGCCACCTGATGGCTAAAGTCAGGTTTGCATTGTTATGTTCCACCTGGTGCCTAAAGTTAGGTTTGCATTGTTATGCTGCCACCTGGTGGCTAATGTTAGGTTTGCATTGTTATGCTGCCACCTAGTGGCTAAAGTTAGGTTTGCATTGTTACACTGCCACCTAGTGGCTTAAGTTAGTAGTTCACTGCAGAAAATTGTTTTTTGAATTTTTATGTTTCCTGCAAAAATAGAAAATCCAGAAGAAAAACAGAGAAACAATAAAAACAACGGATATTTGTGATGGCTTAAAGTGTGCCCTCGGCTATTATGGGCTGTCCTCTTCCCTTTACTTAATGGGTGCAATTCATTATTACACTTGTACCTTTATTTGTGTATAGATTTTGATGTTTTGCGCCTTTTTGTTTGTTTGCACAAAATGCATCTTTCCACTTTTGCCTTTTTTATTCTATTTTTGGGGGGTGTAGTTTTACCACTGCGGGTGCAGATTCGGGTTTCCAGATGTCTTCAGCTGATTTCTCATTGGAGACTTTTCCCAAAGTTGCAGAATTTATCACCAATGTACTCCTGTGCGGAGGCTCTGATGGAGGCCGGCGCCATCTTTTATAGGTTTCGGCATTTAGTGCTATCAGCGTGTGTATGGGATATGCCCTTGTGCATTATACATAACTTGTATGTAATGATGGACTGGCCACCGGAGGACCGGAGAATCCTCTGGTGGGCCACACCCTTTCATTCAGGGGCAACCATAGCAGCAAAATGGAATCCATTGCCGAACATTATCAGGTGTCTCCATGTCTGATTCTAGACACATCTATTTGATCTCTGACATTGCTGTCTTTAGCCGCCTAGTTTTTCGTATCTAGCCTTACTGTACTTTATGGTGACTGATAATAGCAGCAGGATATATGATATATACCATAATGACGTCTGATATCGTCATCTGGTTTCCAGGTGTTCTTGCTCCTTGGCGGTCGGTCTTTGGCACCATTCCTCTGCCTGCTCACCCCCCCCCCCCCTTTCCAAAGGGAAGACTGAACCAGCAGCTTCCATCCACCCTACATACAACCTTCATGACACCTGATGACGGTCTTCCATACCCAAGCTGTGAAGAAGGATGTCTGGTTCCCCAGGACAGGTACCTTCTCCTATCCCTAGGTGCACAGGCTCTTGTGTATCCCCATTTCGCTCCCCCAATTTTGCAATTCACTATGCGTTTTCCCTGATCCATGTTCCCTCCCCGGGGGGATGACACCCATTATTTGGTCCAGGGCAGATGTCTTGTTAGTGCCTTCATTTTATGCTTAGGATATACATAGCCCTACCTATATACCAAAAATTGTCTGGTATCTCCAACAAAAACATTATTTATTTCATTTAATTTTAATAAGTCATCATTACAGGGCAAACGTTTTCTGTTCACGCATTCCATTTGAAAAAGTTTAAATCATAGTCTTCTTGCCCCTCACCCTCTTCGCTCCTGCACTTCTCCGCTCCCTTGCCTCCTTCGCTCCTGCACTTCTCCGCTCCCTTGCCTCCTTCGCTCCTGCACTTCTCCGCTCCCTTGCCTCCTTCGCTCCTGCACTTCTCCGCTCCCTTGCCTCCTTCGCTCCTGCACTTCTCCGCTCCCTTGCCTCCTTCGCTCCTGCACTTCGCCGCTCCCTTGCCTCCTTCGCTCCTGCACTTCGCCGCTCCCTTGCCTCCTTCGCTCCTGCACTTCTCCGCTCCCTTGCCTCCTTCGCTCCTGCACTTCGCCGCTCTCTTGCCTCCTTCGCTCCTGCACTTCTCCGCTCCCTTGCCTCCTTCGCTCCTGCACTTCTCCGCTCCCTTGCCTCCTTCGCTCCTGCACTTCGCCGCTCCCTTGCCTCCTTCGCTCCTGCACTTCTCCGCTCCCTTGCCTCCTTCGCTCCTGCACTTCTCCGCTCCCTTGCCTCCTTCGCTCCCTTGCCTCCTTCGCTCCTGCACTTCGCCGCTCCCTTGCCTCCTTCGCTCCTGCACTTCGCCGCTCCCTTGCCTCCTTCGCTCCTGCACTTCTCCGCTCCCTTGCCTCCTTCGCTCCTGCACTTCGCCGCTCCCTTGCCTCCTTCGCTCCTGCACTTCGCCGCTCTCTTGCCTCCTTCGCTCCTGCACTTCTCCGCTCCCTTGCCTCCTTCGCTCCTGCACTTCGCCGCTCCCTTGCCTCCTTCGCTCCTGCACTTCTCCGCTCCCTTGCCTCCTTCGCTCCTGCACTTCGCCGCTCTCTTGCCTCCTTCGCTCCTGCACTTCTCCGCTCCCTTGCCTCCTTCGCTCCTGCACTTCTCCGCTCCCTTGCCTCCTTCGCTCCTGCACTTCGCCGCTCCCTTGCCTCCTTCGCTCCTGCACTTCTCCGCTCCCTTGCCTCCTTCGCTCCTGCACTTCTCCGCTCCCTTGCCTCCTTCGCTCCTGCACTTCTCCGCTCCCTTGCCTCCTTCGCTCCCTTGCCTCCTTCGCTCCTGCACTTCGCCGCTCCCTTGCCTCCTTCGCTCCTGCACTTCGCCGCTCCCTTGCCTCCTTCGCTCCTGCACTTCTCCGCTCCCTTGCCTCCTTCGCTCCTGCACTTCGCCGCTCCCTTGCCTCCTTCGCTCCTGCACTTCGCCGCTCCCTTGCCTCCTTCGCTCCTGCACTTCTCCGCTCCCTTGCCTCCTTCGCTCCTGCACTTCGCCGCTCCCTTGCCTCCTTCGCTCCTGCACTTCGCCGCTCTCTTGCCTCCTTCGCTCCTGCACTTCGCCGCTCCCTTGCCTCCTTCGCTCCTGCACTTCTCCGCTCCCTTGCCTCCTTCGCTCCTGCACTTCTCCGCTCCCTTGCCTCCTTCGCTCCTGCACTTCGCCGCTCCCTTGCCTCCTTCGCTCCTGCACTTCTCCGCTCCCTTGCCTCCTTCGCTCCTGCACTTCTCCGCTCCCTTGGCCTATCACTCATGCAGTCTCCTGCTCCCTTGCCTCCATCACTTGTATACTTCCCCACTCCCTTACCTCCTTTACTTTCCCGCTCTGTCGCCCACTTCCTTCCTACACTTTCCCGCTCTGTCGCCCACTTCCTTCCTACACTTTCCCACTCCCTTGCCACCTTCTCTCCCCCTTCGCTCTAGCACTTCCCTTCTCCCTCACCCCCTTCGCTCCTTCTCCCTGTCACTCCTGCACTTCCCCGTTCCCTTCGCTCTAGCACTTCCCTTCTCCCCTCCCTTGCCTCCTTCGCTCCTGCACTTCCCCGCTCCTGGCTCGGGAGCATTTACTGACTGTTTTCTAGGGTCATTCCCTTGCCTCTAAGGCTGGCAATTGAACGGAGTATGTGATTAAATCTTAACCGCAGCTTGGAGCGTTTACCTATACTGACAACCGTCCGGCCGTCTGTCCCCTATCCACAGAAATGAGCCCCTGTACCTTCTATGAAGCACATGGCTGATGGCAGCAGTGGTCCAGGTGTTTGTCCACTATCCTGTGCGTCGGTTCCACCATGTAGCACGAGCCACAGGGCTGATCGCAGCGCGCTCCGAGAGGCTTTGAGCGAGATTTTTGCCTTAGCTGTTAGTTGCCACTTACTTCTTCTTTCTTACAGAGATTGGATCACAGCAGGTCCTTGACAATATACAGGAGCCTCGAGAGCCGTAACAGATTCCCGAACTTCATGGATTCGGATCATCTTCTGCTGCAAGAATTCGAATCCTTGCCCAGTGTTCTTAGTCTTATTCTGGTCCTTCCCTTGCGGTGTCTAGATCTAGAGTCTCATGCTCCTCGCGGTCTCACTTGGCCCACCCATTCCAGCCTACACAATTCCCAGGTGCATCAGCCCTTGTGTAAGTGTCACTGGCTGTTGTGTAGGTGAGGCTGTCCCTATCTGTCTGGTTTCATGAGCCACGCCTCATCCCAAAGTCCCTTCCGTAGAAGACTACTCATATGGATATGCCTCTCCGTGGCCTCGTTATAGCTGCCGACAGTTATCACCTTCATCATGGTGGCTAATGTCAAGCTGAGCGGCTCCTCCACCTGCAGAGAATCCATTATTTCCTCCTTTTCAGGACAAGAGACACTAAAGAAGCCAAACGTTAGCAGTATTTGATGCTATCGACTAGTTCTGGTCACATCACCTCTTCCACCATTGGATTTGGCTATAAGGAATTGCCTGATTTGATGTAGGGTCATTACTCAATGGGCCAGCCGGACAGGGGTCTTGGAGATGCCCAGGTTGCTTACATTTGCACTCTAGGGCTAATCAATGTGCAGGTGGTTGTTGTATTGGAGGACGACTCTTCCACTGGTTAGCTGGGCATGTGGCGTGAAGATGCTCGAGGTGGTAAAATCATAAAATCTACCACCATCTTCTCCTCCTCGTACCACACAATCCACTTGTGTCTGTGTCTTTAGCTCCTTCCCAAACCCTCAATTAGTTGATTCTTGGCCAGGCCTCTATACCAGATGATCACGGCACTTCTATATGTTCCAGACGCATTCTAGATGAGAAGACTATGGCCCTCATGATCTCCTGGAGCTGTGGTAAGGTCAAATTGATGAAGGTCCATTAGAACTGAAGAACCAGCAGACACATTTCAGTTCTAACAGACCTTCATCAGTGTGACCTTACCACAAGCTCCAGGAGATCGTGAGGGCCATAGTAAGGTCACACTGATGGTCTGTTAGAACTGAAGAACCAGCACAGACATTTCAGTCATAACAGACCTTCATCGTGTGTGATCTTACTATGGCCCTCAAGATCTCCTGGAGCTGTGGTAAGGTCACCCTGATGAAGGTCTGTAATGATGGAAATGTCTGGGCTGGTCCTTCAGTTCTCTCAATAAATCAAGCACTTTATTGTAACATCTGAGAGCCAAGTCTTCTTCTCATCTAGAACGGGTCCAGAACCTAAGACTTGGCTCTCTCAGATGTTACAATAAAATGGTTGATTTATTGAGAGAACTGAAGAACCAGCCCAGACGTTTCCGTCATAACAGACCTTCATCAGTGTGACCTTACTATGGCCCTCAGGAGCTCCTGGAGATGTGGTAAGGTCACACTGATGAAGGTCCGTTCTGAAGAACCAGCACAGACGTTTGTCATTTCTAACAGACCTTCATCAGTGTGACCGTACCATAGTTTAAGGAGATCCTGAGGGCCATAGTAAGGTCACACTGATGGTCTGTTAGAACTGAAGACTGAAACATCTGTGCTGGTTCTTCAGTTCTAACAGACCATCAGTGTGACCTTACTATGGTAAGGTAAGGTCACCCTGATGATGGTCCATTATGACTGAAACATCGGTGCTGGTTCTTCAGTTCTTTCAATAAATCAACCACTTTATTGTAACATCTGAGAGCCAAGTCTTAGGTTCTGGACCCATTCTAGATGAGAATAAGGCCGGTTTCACACATCCGGCTTTTCGCCGGTTTGCCGCTCTCCCATACAGTGATACAGTGACTACAGTACAGTGACAGCGCAACAAGCGCCGGTCACGTGCTGTCATGTGACCGGCGCATGTGACCCGGAAGTTACAGCGCTGTCACTGTACTGTATTGTCTGTACGGGAGAGCGCCGGATGTGTGAAACCGGCCTAAGCCTTGGCTCTCAGATGTTACAATAAAGTGGTGGATTTATTGAAAGACCTGAAGAACCAGCCCAGACGTTTCAGTCATAACAGACCTTCATAAGTATGACCTTACCACAGCTCCAGGAGATCCTGATGGCCATAGTAAGGTCACACTGATGATGGTCTGTTATGACTGAAACTTCTGTGCTGGTTCTTCAGGTCTTTCAATAAATCCACCACTTTATTGTAACATCTGAGAGCAAAGTCTTATTCTCATCTAGAATGGGTCCAGAATCTAATACTTGGCTCTCAGATGTTACAATAAAGTGGTTGATTTATTGAAAGAACTGAAGAACCAGCACCGATGTGCCAGGAGATCCTGAGGGCCATAGTAAGGTCACACTGAAGGTCTGTTAGGACTGAAACGTCTGTGCTGGTTCTTCAGATCTTTCAATGATTCAACCACTTTCTGGCCACATCTGAGAGCCAAGCCTTCTTCTCAGTGCTCTGTGTCAGACCCCTCAAACTCACAGGCCTTTCTGTGTAGGGGCGCCACTGTCCCCCATTCCATCTGGTGGCAAAAAGGTGTTGGGTTATAATGGTCCTCTAAGTAAGCAAAACCATTCACCTCTTTGTGGCCTCTGTTGGATGGAAATTGTAGGTTGGTCAAACCTGAACCCTAGAGTCACTTCCCTCCTCCGAATACTTTGCCAAGAAAATCATCGCAAACAAAAAACAACAGGACTCAAACGAGGGTCAACATTTTATTGGCCATTTAAGACAAAACAATCAAAACAGAATCCAACACATTAAGCAACTGCTCCAATTACAGGAGGGGACCCCCTAATCCATGTTCCTTACCCCCAGTAATATGTTCTATGCTGCTGTATTACACAGGTAACCTACATTACCAACACCCTCCCTGCAGCCGTACAAAGGCAAAGATTCACTGCCCACATTCAGGAACTACACCACCTAAATAATCACCTGCCCTGTATTATACTCCAGAGCTGCACTCACTATTCTGCTGGTGCAGTCACTGTGCACATACATTACTGATCCTGAGTTACCTTCTGTATTATACTCCAGAGCTGCACTCACTATTCTGCTGGTGGAGTCACTGTGTACATACATTACTGATCCTGTATTATACTCCAGAGCTGCACTCACTATTCTGCTGGTGCAGTCACTGTGTACATACATTACATTACTGATCTTGAGTTACCTCCTGTATTATACTCCAGAGCTGCACTCACTATTCTGCTGGTGCAGTCACTGTGTACATACATTACTGATCTTGAGTTACCTCCTGTATTATACTCCAGAGCTGCACTCACTATTCTGCTGGTGCAGTCACTGTGTACATACATTACATTACTGATCCTGAGTTACCTCCTGTATTATACTCCAGAGCTGCACTCACTATTTTTCTGCTGCAGCTACTGAGGATCAGTACAGGATCAGTAATGTAATGTATGTACACAGTGACTGCACCAGCAGAATAGTGAGTTCAGCTCTGGAGTATAATACAGGAGGTAACTCAGGATCAGTAATGTAATGTATATACACAGTGACTGCACTAGCAGAATAGTGAGTGCAGCTCTGGAGTATAATACAGGAGGTAACTCAGGATCAGTAATGTAATGTATATACACAGTGACTGCACTAGCAGAATAGTGAGTGCAGCTCTGGAGTATAATACAGGAGGTAACTCCGTGTACATACAATACATTACTTATTCTGTACTGATCCCGAGTTACTTCCTGTATTATACTCCAGAGCTGCACTCACTGTGTACAGACATTACTGATCCTGAGTTACCTCCTGTATTATACTCCAGAGCTGCACTCACTATTATACCTAGGGTACCCTCAATGTGCACATGCATTACTTAGCCTTACCCTCTCCAGCAACACTCAATATTATTGTGTAATTATCAGATATAAATAACATTGTTATTGGTCTGTAAGGTGCATGTGTTAATATATAAGCTAACAGTCTGCTGATTGCAGCTCTGCAGGAACCAAAACCTTCAAGATTTACTCCACAGAACCTCAACATGTACAAAACACAAGAAATAAAACCCCTCCAATATTTGCACAGCGCCCCCTGCTGCAGAGTCTTGTGCAGACCAGCCATTTCTAGGTTGTAGAAAATAAAATTGACGCCCTTATTAAAATACTGCATTTCTCAATTAAAAAAAAACAAAAAACACATGGTAAACTGCTCCTATGACACCGCACGATGACCAAACCAGCCCGGGATCTCAAAAGACAAGTGTTGAAAAGCAAAAACAAAAAAATCCAAAAAACAGTCTGCAGCCTGGACTCACATTTGACATCAGTACAGCTGACTTCTGTTACAGTGTATCAGTGTTACCCAGCAGCGGCAGTCGCTCCGATCCTGGACGTCCATCGCATCAACAGCTAAAAAGCCACAATTACAAATCTTATTGTTTCAAGTCTTCATGATAAAGTTGCTACATGCGGATGCAAACATCCCATAGGATTACAGTATACGCGTCTGGATACAATTTGCATCAAAAGTATAAAAACTGTTGTAAAAAATTAAAATAAAAAATCCACACATTACTTACAAGGCTACTGATTTTAATGCAATACTTCATCCCTCCTGGAGGGGGCGCTGCAGGAAATAAAAATACAATTTTAAGTAATGTGGGACTTCTTTACCTTTCTGTGTTAAAAGGAGACCTTGGGATTGTCCACGCATCGGAATACAGACACTATCGCACGCAGAGTACAGACTGCTGCAGAACACGGTGCAAAATGCAATAAAACAAACTGACAGAGAAAGTGCACGATCAGCGTTTAATGGAGGCCGGATCCGCTCAGAAGAGGAAGGTCCCGAAGCTCCCCTTCCCGTTGCGCTTGAACTGGTTGTTGGCGATGGAGACAAACATCTCCTGGGACAGGATCTGCTCGTCGTCCGCGGTCGTGATCCCCAGCGTGCTCAGTCTCTTCTTGTGGATCATTGTCTTTCTGCGGGAATTCGCCGTCAGTTCGGACACAATGGCGCGATTTCCATCCGCCTCCTCGCTGGCGATGCAGATGTCGCTTGGACGGTGTTCATCATTTTCTGGCACAGAGGAGGTCGGGGTGCGGTCGTCTTGAGGGCGATCGTCATCATCTTCCGGTGACGTCTTCTCATCGGATTCCAGATGGATCACATCAGACGCCATCTTATCTTCTGCTACGTTACCTGGGAAGAAGCAAAAGTGATTTATAAATACACAAATAAGAATCTCCCACTTGGTAAGAAGCCAGTATGACACATTGGTGCGCTTACCAATATTTGTGCCCCAGCTGATACAGGAAGCAAAGTACCCAAAACAGCTCTGCACCAGCTGGAAATTAGGTCTACAGAACATTGCACTTAGCAGAAACATTTTTAGCCAAGATCACGGCCTTATTTTTGATTAACAGCCAAGATAAAACCAGGCAGCTGGGGGCTGGTATTTTCAGCCTGGCGGGACCCATCGTTATTGGGCCCCCTAGGCGAAAAATAGCAGCCCACAACCACCCCAGATTTGGCATATCTATTAAATGCGCCAAATCTGGCGCTTACCCAGTTCTTCTTGGTGCGGTGGCAACAGTGTAATGAAGGGGTTATTGTCAGCTGTGAATTTACAGCTGGCATCAAGCCCTGGTATTAGTAATGTAGAGGCGACTGAGGCCGGGTACACATTCGGCTTTTCGCCTGTTTGGCGGATGCGGCGCACGCCAGTACAGTGTATACAGTACACTGGCAGCGCAACAAGCGCCGGTCACATGTTGTCATGTGACGGGAGCATGTGACCCGGAAGTTGCGGCGCTTCCACGGTACTGTATCATACTGTACTGGCGTGCGCCGCATCCGTCGAAAAGCCGAATATGTGTACCCGGCCTTAGATATTACCTAGCTTTATTGACAACATTTTCTTTCTTGTTGGCCACAAACAAAAAACACATCCAGTTTTTGACGCGTTTTTTGCCACAACGTGCAGAACATTTCTGCAGTGTGCACACAGCCTAAGAATCTTCACATTTGCTGGTGGAGAAAAGCAGAAATCTCACAAGATGGCAACAATTACAAATAAAAGTGGCTGGTTCTGGGATCAGATTTAGAGTGCGTGGTCCTCCCGTGGAAGCCCATCACCCCTCAAGCTGGTGACCGATATCACGTGCTCCATTTTAGGAAGGCACCGATGCTGCACACATTTAGGAATGTAAGGTCCCATTCACACTGTGCAGCAAGGCGTGTACCGGTCTAGGCCGCCAGTTACATACCATCACCTGTGCCGTCTCTGTTCGGTGCCACAAACTCGCCCTCGTTCTCGGCCGCCCCCGGCTTCACCAGCACCACGGCGTAGCCCTCATTGTTGTGGATGACATTGTTTTCTAGGGTGATTTTGGGAACATCGTGAACCTCGTCGATAAAGTCCTGAAAAAGAAGGAAAAAGTCAGACATTTCACTCCCAAATTAAAGAAACCCAACTTTTCAACTCATCATAGAAAACCCCCTTACAGCCCACTGAATCTAGTATTTTTGTTAAAACAAGGAGCCAAAAAGTTGATCCCGTAGTTGAGTCGTGACCCTAAAAACTTAAGTGTTACAGATCCTGTTATACCGGAATCACGGGATTTACTCTCAGGACCCTTAATCTCCTTTGCTTACGCAGCTCCTGCCTGACATTGAGTGCTGCTGCTTGGATTACACGTCAGACTACCGGAGGCATTTCTTTGATCTGAAGTCTCTAGTTTCTTTCCATTTATCATACATGCAGCCGTGACCGAGTGTTTGGGCCACAGCAGTTTTCATACTGACAATTAGCATCAATTAGAGACTGATGCAAAAGATGCCATAAAAACATCTTCAGCCCCTCCAGGGCACCGAACAGAATCCAGTGAATGCCACTGCCGTCTCCTAAAAGGGGATTTGGCTATGGGATTGCAGTGCAGAGCTTGCTCATGAATGGCAGCAGGCAGGAGTCAGTGCATCTGCACAGAGAGCAAGATCAAAAGGTTTTGGAAGCGGTCACCACATCCAGGACAGATTGACATTCTGCATAGAAGTGGGGGTAAAGCTTTGCTCTGGTGAAACCTCTGCAGACAATCATTCTTCCAGTTGTAACAGAGCGAAGCTCTACCATACGTTCTGTGCCTGCCAGCAGTAGTATCTGAAGACTGCTCCTGGGGGGGCTTTCATCCATGGAGGGGGCTCGCTCACAATCCAGCCCAATGACTTAGGTGATAAAATGTCCCCACTTCAGATAATGTGCCCGTCGGTGGAGCTGTTACCTTGATCAGGATGCCGTCCCTGCAGTGGTGGATGCCGGTGTCGGTCAGGCTGCAGTTACTCCCGGGATAGATCTCCACTCCGGCGCCCTGCACCAAACATAGCCATGATGAATAGGAAATAATAGGCTGCAACTCACCCATCAAGAAAATGTTTGGTAAAAAGTGGGGGGAAGGGGGTACATAAGTTTTCATATACTATGATGTGAAGGGTTCCGTAATACCAAACAAATGCAGCTTGTGTGAGACGGCAGATCTCCCCCTGGACATTCCCGTGAAGTGTTAAGGGTCCCAATCCCCCCCGCCCCACGTCTATACCTTTGCTCCGTACAGGTCGCAGTACTTCATCAGCAGTTCTGCAGATTTCTTCACCGTGATGCCCGTCGTGTCGCATTGTAGCACGCAGTTCTCCAGCTCCGTCTGACCTCCGAGGACGCCTACAGGAAGCAAAAGCTCAAATGAGGACAGACACATTACCATTATAGCCACAGAGCGGGGTCTCCTAGCTGGTAAACTACATGGTCATGTAATGCGATCACTGCAGCCATCACCCTTCCTGACCGCCGCCTTCACCCGACGCCGCAGCCTTCACCCGACCCCGCCGCCGCAGCCTTCACCCGACCCCGCCGCCGCAGCCTTCACCCGACCCCGCCGCCGCAGCCTTCACCCGACCCCGCCGCCGCAGCCTTCACCCGACCCCGCCGCCGCAGCCTTCACCCGACCCCGCCGCCGCAGCCTTCACCCGACCCCGCCGCCGCAGCCTTCACCCGACCCCGCCGCCGCAGCCTTCACCCGACCCCGCCGCCGCAGCCTTCACCCGACCCCACCGCCGCAGCCTTCACCCGACCCCACCGCCGCAGCCTTCACCCGACCCCACCGCCGCAGCCTTCACCCGACCCCACCGCCGCAGCCTTCACCCGACCCCACCGCCGCAGCCTTCACCCTACCCCACCGCCGCAGCCTTCACCCGTCCATTTGACCAAAGTGAGAATGCTGCAGCCAATGATCGACTGCAGCGGTCACATAAAGGGTCATGTCAACAGAGTTAAAGCTCCAACACACTGGACCAGTCTGGGAGGCGTGCACTTTTTTGTTTATATCTGTGGCCCTCTAGAATTTAAGCCCGGCTTGTCCTGCAGTGCAGCCCCTATAATCTTACATCAAGGATAGACTAGAGATGAGTCTTCAGCCTTTCTTAATAATCCACCTTCTCATTAAGAGCATTAAAAAGGGGGGGAGCAGAACCGTATGTGGACACAATGCCACCAAGAGGCTCAACGCCCAGTGGGGGAGGGGTTGGCTGTGCCATCAGCGCCATACTCCCATTATCAAGCACAAGACCAGTTTTATCCGAGTGTCCATAGGAGGCAGATACAACCTGGACCAAGTCTACAGCAGCTTTTTGGCCAAGTAGCGCCAATGATCTCCCCCTTATGGCAGTAGGTGCCAATTATACGAGCTTGGTTCTCGCCTACCTACTTAGCCTCCAGCTGTAGTCGGTGACCACAGAGTGACACGAGGACATTACCGCTCGCCTCGGACTTACTGACGATTCCTTCCACCGCGTTGTGCTGGATCAGCTTCATGTTGGAGATCTTCACGTGGGCCCCGCAGCACTCCACAAACTTGTCCCCTTTCCCCTTCTTCTCTACGATGATGTCGTCCGGCATGCCGTACCCTAGGGGAGAGGAGGAAAGTTACTGACAATCCTTGCAAAATCACAGGACAGCGGAGAAAAGTCCAGGAACTATAGATAGATATATTAGCCAAAATCACAGCGACCAATCAGCTTCCTGCTGTAATGGCCAGAATTGGAGATCTGATCCCGGCCATTCACCCACTGAAATGCCGCAGTCAATAGTAACACCGACATGCAAGCAGTTAGTGTGCCTGGGTTGCCTTCCAAAAAAGTTGGACTGGTGCTTTAATAATGTGGATCCATCACAGGTTCTTACCTTCTATACGTAGAGAGTCCGCGACGCAGATCTGACTGTATACAAAGTAATGGCCGGGACAGACCAGAACCAGATCCCCATCGAAGCTCGCGGTCACCGCCTCCAGCAGGTCCTTATGGAACTGAGAACACAACAACAATAAACTTCAGTAAAAGAGGAGAAGAACTGCAAGATGTCCATCCGTCCGTCACCACCACTAAGGGTGCTTTCACACTTGCGTTGTGTCTCATCCGCCAGGTAAGTTGCTGCGTCGAGACGCATCCGTCAATTGTTGTGTTGCTAATGGACCCAACGGATGCGTTATTTCGCAGGAATCAGTCAGCGGCACTACCGCCCCCATCACCGCGCACACACCCCGGCACTACCGCCCCCATCATGAAATGTGTCTCAGACGCCTGACATGATTAACCTAGGACTTAGTGGCAGCTATGGGCTGCTGCCATTAACTCTTTATTACCCCGATTGCCACCGCACCAGGGCAATTCGGGATGAGCCGGGTAGAGTCTCGGGACTGTCGCATCTAATGGATGTGGAAATTCCGGGCGGCTGCTGGCTGATATTTTTAGGCTGGGGGGCAGCCCATAACGTGGGGCTCCCCATCCTGAGAATACCAGCCTTCAGCCGTGAAACTTTATCTTGGCTGGTATGACCGTACGCAGTTTTTATTTATTAATTTATTTTACTGCACTACATACATGCCCACCGGCGGCTGTGATTGGTTGCAGTGAGACCGCTGTCACTCAGCGTGGGGGCGTGTCTGACTGCAACCAATCATAGGCTCCGGTGGGCGGGGGAAGCACGGAATACCTGATGGAATATTGAGCGGCCGGCATTTTCAAAAGCAGGAGAAGCCGCCAGAGCTTTGTGACAGCCGTGCAGCGCCGCGCCGGTGATCGGTGAGCATGAGAGACCGATAGACAGAGATAGAGAGACCAGGAGTGATTTTAAAAAATTTAGATCGTTCTGCTGGACATGCTGAGCATGCTCAGTAGAACGTGACAGAATCCACCACCATAGACAATCACCAGACACCTTGGCGGATTCCAAGCGGATTGCCAGCGGATGCAACGCAGACACCTACGTCACAGTGCGTCGTCATCAACAACGGATTGCGCTATTTTCCATAGTGGTGGATTGCAATGAATGCAAGTGTGAAAGCACCCTAAGAAAGAAGGTCGGCGTCACTCAAGTCAACAAGTCAAAACTAAGAGGTCAGGGACCCAGTTACTGAAAATTAGGGGCTTCAACTCCCTGGTCATTAACCCCTTTATGATATCTGTACACATGGCAGGTTGGCCACAGGAGTAGAGAGGGCTGCGCTATACAGCCATCACCTACCGGAGCTAGATCACATCACCGCTGGTAAATTGTGGCACCTAAATGGGTTTTTTGGTAGGTTTTGGAGTGCGGCCATCTGTTCAGCCCCATCGAGGACCCAGGAGAGAACACTTTCTCCAGGACTGACAATGACTGAATGCAGGACTGTCATCAGATCTATAGAGAACATGCGTTTGAAGTAACCTGGATCTCTTGGGTTTGGTTGCAGGATTCGGGCTCCAGCCGCTCTCGGGTCAGACACGTCAACATCTCGATGGACATATTGGCAGCTACAACGTGAATGACTCTCCCTCCCGCCGGCCGGGGACCTTTCCTTTTCAAGCTGCAGGATCCTGGACTTCTCTGATAACAGAAGAGATACCTACGGACAAAGCAGAGGGGCCTCATAAGCGTATGCAGCCACAGGGAGGCGCTAACGAGCGCCCGGCGAGTGACGTACCTCAGGAGGGGGGTCTCGATCAGTTTGAGCTTCCTCTTCAGGCTCTCCAGCTCGCCGTCCATCTTCATGCCTTCCACCATGGAGATGTTGTCCAGCTCGCAGTCAGAGTCGGAGTCCCTGTTGGACAGCGTGTTCCGGAGGTTGGTGAACTGGGAGTACACTTGGTCGCAGCGGGTCAGGATAGAGTGATACTCCGACACCAGCTCCGACGGGATCCGCTCTTCCAGAATGTCATAATGGCTGCAAAACAGGAAGGGACGGGGAGCCTTAAAGGGATTGTCCTTGACTTAGGAAAGACGCACCCTTGAGATGACCAGATCGGTGGAGCCCCAGACATTGGACACTCAGATTATCTGCTCCGGATGTAAACACTAAAAGCCACCAGTTCACCATGAGTGGAGCTGCAGACCCCGATGTTTGGGTCAGCAATATACAAATCCTAGACAACCCCCTAATGTCAAATATCCCCCCCTCCAGCCTTTTTCCAACCGCACCGTCCTTACAGGCGCAACCGCGGCTCAGCGCATCGTGTGAAATAGTCAAAGTAATCCTCCTCCTCTTCATCCCAGGAACGCCAGATGTTCTGGTAGAAAAATCTGCAAAAAAAAAAAGGAAAAAGATCTGCAATAAGACGAGAGGAGAGGGAAGAAAAACCGACGAGAGGAGAGGGAAGAAAAACCGACGAGAGGAGAGGGAAGAAAAACCGACGAGAGGAGAGGGAAGAAAAACCGACGAGAGGAGAGGGAAGAAAAACCGACGAGAGGAGAGGGAAGAAAAACCGACGAGAGGAGAGGGAAGAAAAACCGACGAGAGGAGAGGGAAGAAAAACCGACGAGAGGAGAGGGAAGAAAAACCGACGAGAGGAGAGGGAAGAAAAACCGACGAGAGGAGAGGGAAGAAAAACCGACGAGAGGAGAGGGAAGAAAAACCGACGAGAGGAGAGGGAAGAAAAACCGACGAGAGGAGAGGGAAGAAAAACCGACGAGAGGAGAGGGAAGAAAAACCGACGAGAGGAGAGGGAAGAAAAACCGACGAGAGGAGAGGGAAGAAAAACCGACGAGAGGAGAGGGAAGAAAAACCGACGAGAGGAGAGGGAAGAAAAACCGACGAGAGGAGAGGGAAGAAAAACCGACGAGAGGAGAGGGAAGAAAAACCGACGAGAGGAGAGGGAAGAAAAACCGACGAGAGGAGAGGGAAGAAAAACCGACGAGAGGAGAGGGAAGAAAAACCGACGAGAGGAGAGGGAAGAAAAACCGACGAGAGGAGAGGGAAGAAAAACCGACGAGAGGAGAGGGAAGAAAAACCGACGAGAGGAGAGGGAAGAAAAACCGACGAGAGGAGAGGGAAGAAAAACCGACGAGAGGAGAGGGAAGAAAAACCGACGAGAGGAGAGGGAAGAAAAACCGACGAGAGGAGAGGGAAGAAAAACCGACGAGAGGAGAGGGAAGAAAAACCGACGAGAGGAGAGGGAAGAAAAACCGACGAGAGGAGAGGGAAGAAAAACCGACGAGAGGAGAGGGAAGAAAAAAGGAGGGAAAAGATTGCTATAGCAGTGAGCTCTCCCGGCTCCTCTGCACACGTCCTACATAATCCAAGGGGTTGATAGTAACTGCGTCCACAGATGAGGAGCAGCGGATCGGTGCCGGTCCACAACACGTCAGCAGCACATTAGCGCCAATCCATGGACTTGGCGTACTAATCACCAACCTGACGTGCTCGATAGACATGGCGGTCTGCTCGTACTCCCCCGATTCATCGAACACCACGTGCAGCTCCTGCAGGGGGACTTTGTGCTCCTTCACTTCCAGGAGGTCGCGGATGCTCTGCTCGCTCACACAATCCACGCGACACTCGCACAGGAACGGCTCCCACGGCCGTACCGCCGCCTTCAGGCTGGAGCACGACACGTCCGTCACCTAACGAAAAGAATGGACGGAAAAAGGGTTTTCTCCAGATTCTAAGTGACTCCTCCTAAGGCTGGAAACACACTTATGTGCGAAAAATCGGTCCGAGTTGCATGAAACAAACTCGGCCGATTTTAGTTCACATTAGGTCATTGTGCAATGCAAGTGCGATGCTTTTTTTTTTTTTTTTAATTGTTTCCAGGCTAGCAGAGCATGTGTGATCCGTGTGTGATCCTTTTTTTTTCTCAGCAGCTGTCATCTGCCATACAGCTCCGCTACATGGCCGCTGACAGCAGCCACAGACAGAGCCATGTAGCAGAGCTGAATGGCCGCTGACAGCAGCCACAGAAAGAGCCATGTAGCAGAGCTGAATGGCAGATGACAGCAGACACAGCCGCACGATCAGAATGAAGTCGGATGAACGTCACCCGACTTCATGGTCATCCCGCGGCTCTGTCTGTGGCATGGCCTTGATTTTCGGTCACCGGTGACCGCAAATCCCCTGAGTGACCGCAGTGATCTGCGCTATCAGCGGTGCCGTCACTCAGGTTACCCGCGGCCACAACTGAAGTCCTCCCGCTGAGATCTGTGGCCGCGGGTAACCTGAGTGACGTCATCGCTGATAGCGCGACTCACTTCAGTCGCTGCGGGGAGCTCACAAAGAGCGGTCGTGGTCTGTGACCGCTCTCTGTCAGCTTCCGATGTAGCAGAGCTGACAGCGTCGAGGGACCTCTGTGGATTACGTCGGACATGGAAGGGTATTTGGGGTCTTGAATAAAGTGGTGAAAGGTTGGGGTTTTTTTTTGTCTTTTATTTCAAATAAAGGATTATTAGGACTTAGGGGCAGCTATGTGCTGCTGCCATTAACTCCTTATTACCTCAATTGCCACCACACCAGGGCAATTCAGGATGGCCGGGTAGTCCTGGGACAGTCACATCTAATGGATGCGGCTATTCCGGCCAACTGCTGGCTGATATTGTTAGGGTGGGGGGCTCCCCATCCTGAGAATACCAGCCTGCAGCAGTGTGGCTTTACCCTGGCTGGTATTAAAATTGGGGGGGGGGGAAAAATCGCACGCTGTTTTTTTTTTAATTATTTATTTTTTTAACTGCATTATATAGACCCACCCACCAGCAGCTGTGATTGGTTGCAGTGAGACAGCTGTCACTCACTGTGGAGGTGTGTGACTACAACCAATCATAGGCACCGGTGGGCGGGGAAAGCAGGGAATACGAGATTGAATAATGAGCGGCCGGCTTTTTCAAAAGAGGAGAAGCTGCCGGAGCAGTGCCGGTGATCATGAGAGAGGGGGAGGGGGGGGAGGAATAGACTGACATGGACAGAGAGGGACAGATAGAGACCGACAGACAGAGAGAGAATAGAGACCAAGAGGGAGAGACCGACTGACATTAATCGCATGTTTCTCAATACACTGGAAATGAGTGAGGTCTCACAATGTCGGTCAATCTCTATGGTCAATCCCAACTCTGTGTTATATTAGGAATTAACATTGAAAAGAAAAGAATCGGCACAAACCTCAACGAGGACCTCAAAGATGTCTGTCCTCCACACGGCCTTCCAGCCGGACGGCTCCAGCGCTCGCTCCAGGTACTCCGCTATAAACTCCGTCACTTCGGAGGGTTTACAGTCCCCTTGTAAAAAAGAATAAAAGGGTTACGTCGCCTGATTGCAGGAACGGGGGAGGACCGGATCCCATGATGGCGTCATGTTTCGTGTATTATGCGGCACTGCACCAGGATGGGAGAAACGCTTCCATATAATGGGATCGACGCCGATTGTCAGGGGAGATGGTAAGGCATCGTGGGGCAGAGATTTATGGAGGGTTCCAAGACTTCCAATATTGGATTAACTGAGGCCAGTGCGGGGTCCCAGAGGTCAGTCTAGGTCCCCCAATGTGGACCCTGCAAATTTACAAGGGGCTAAACTGCTGGGACAGGGGAGCGTATTCTGAATGCAGGGGTCCAACCGCAGCACTCAGGTTTCTCCACCAGGTCCATCACTTGTGCGGTGGGTCGTGGTCATGCGAGTTACCGCCATTACTTACCCAGCAGATAGTCCTTGTAGGCCTCGAATCGCTCGTAGAAGAGGAGGTTGCTGGTCTGGAATAAGTCCGGGAACTGAATTTTTCCGGCTAAAACACATCGTGAGGAAACCTTCCCGAGCTTTTTGTGGCTGCCGTAGTCACTGTCCTCATCCTCCTGAAACAAGACTGGGAAAAAATATCAAATAAATAAAAAAGCAAGAATTGTCCCTGGCTGCGGGGAACCTGTCCTATATGGGAAGTGTAGGAAGAGAAAAAAAATAAAATATAGGAAGGAAAACCCTATTTCTGGCAGATTTAAATTATTTGTGCTCCTCGGGGGCGGGGCTATAGGAAGCAAAGCTGCACATATGCTTCATACACAACCGCATGTGTCCGCATGGTGTCGCGATTCCATTGTAAATGAATGTAACTGTACTGCATTTGTGCCAGATCCGGCTTCCGGCAAAATACCGGAGATGTGAAACCAGCCTAATAGTGCTGTGAACCTGCTCGGGGCCCGCACTAAAACCTGCTGTCAGTCAGTACCGAGGAGCATTTAACAGCCGAGGCTCACAATACACGCGCCAGTGCCTGCCCCACGACTGGACGCCGAATGCTGCAGGGAAGCAATAACGTTTTACCTTCTGGCAACGGGAGCTTCAAAGTTCTAGTAACATACAGATTGGGGTTTGTTTGTTTTTTTTTTTGTTTTTTTTTTAACAGGTTCACTAACCCTTTTAAGTGCTGAATTGTAAGATCTAAACCTGTGCAGCAAGTTTACAAGAGGTCAATAGGGCAGCAGCCCCTTTAAATCACATGGAGACAGTCAACATGCAGGCAGGAACATGTCTTTCAGGAATGCGGCAGATAGCAATATAAACACATGATGGCAGCATTACTCGGGTCTGTCCCTGAGAACATCAGACGCAACAAGCAGGTACCATGCAGGACTATAAAACCCGCGCTGAATGCGCAGGACACCATACCGTTATTAGGCGTTATCTCCAGATAACAAAAAAGGAGGTGAAGTCGCAGCCTCCAGCAACCAAAGGGTGGAGAATAGACGACGTCATGGGGCAGACGACCACCATGCAGCCCAGGCGTCACCTACGTACCCGACCGCACCGCCAGGCCCAGGCGTCACCTACGTACCCGACCACACCGCCGGGCCCAGGCGTCACCTACGTACCCGACCGCACCGCCAGGCCCAGGCGTCACCTACGTACCCGACCGCACCGCCAGGCCCAGGCGTCACCTACGTACCCGACCGCACCGCCAGGCCCAGGCGTCACCTACGTACCCGACCGCACCGCCAGGCCCAGGCGTCACCTACGTACCCGACCACACCGCCGGGCCCAGGCGTCACCTACGTACCCGACCGCACCGCCGGGCCCAGGCGTCACCTACGTACCCGACCGCACCGCCAGGCCCAGGCGTCACCTACGTACCTGACCGCACCGCCGGGCCCAGGCGTCACCTACGAATGTAGACCGCACTGCCAGGCACAGGCGTCACCTACACACCCGACCGCACCGCCAGGCACAGGCGTCACCTACGTACCCGACCGCACCGCCAGGCCCAGGCGTCACCTACGTACCCGACCGCACCGCCAGGCCCAGGCGTCACCTACGTACCCGACCGCACCGCCGGGCCCAGGCGTCACCTACGTACCCGACCGCACCGCCAGGCACAGGCGTCACCTACACACCCGACCGCACCGCCAGGCACAGGCGTCACCTACGTACCCGACCGCACCGCCGGGCCCAGGCGTCACCTACGTACCCGACCGCACCGCCAGGCCCAGGCGTCACCTACGTACCCGACCGCACCGCCGGGCCCAGGCGTCACCTACGTACCCGACCGCACCGCCAGGCCCAGGCGTCACCTACGCACCCGACCGCACCGCCGGGCCCAGGCGTCACCTACGAACGTAGACCGCACCGCCAGGCACAGGCGTCACCTACGTACCCGACCGCACCGCCAGGCACAGGCGTCACCTACGTACCCGACCGCACCGCCGGGCCCAGGCGTCACCTACGTACCCGACCGCACCGCCAGGCACAGGCGTCACCTACGTACCCGACCGCACCGCCGGGCCCAGGCGTCACCTACGTACCCGACCGCACCACCGGGCCCAGGCGTCACCTACGTACCCGACCGCACCGCCAGGCACAGGCGTCACCTACGTACCCGACCGCACCGCCGGGCCCAGGCGTCACCTACGCACCCGACCGCACCGCCGGGCCCAGGCGTCACCTACGCACCCGACCGCACCGCCAGGTACAGGCGTCACCTACGTACCCGACCGCACCGCCAGGCACAGGCGTCACCTACGTACCCGACCGCACCGCCGGGCCCAGGCGTCACCTACGTACCCGACCGCACCGCCAGGCCCAGGCGTCACCTACGCACCCGACCGCACCGCCAGGCACAGGCGTCACCTACGTACCCGAACGCACCGCCAGGCACAGGCGTCACCTACGTACCCGACCGCACCGCCGGGCCCAGGCGTCACCTACGCACCCGACCACACCGCCAGGCACAGGCGTCACCTACGTACCCGACCGCACCGCCGGGCCCAGGCGTCACCTACGTACCCGACCGCACCACCGGGCCCAGGCGTCACCTACGTACCCGACCGCACCGCCAGGCACAGGCGTCACCTACGTACCCGACCGCACCGCCGGGCCCAGGCGTCACCTACGTACCCGACCGCACCGCCAGGCACAGGCGTCACCTACGTACCCGACCGCACCGCCAGGCACAGGCGTCACCTACGTACCCGACCGCACCGCCAGGCACAGGCGTCACCTACGTACCCGACCGCACCGCCGGGCCCAGGCGTCACCTACGAACGTAGACCGCACCGCCAGGCACAGGCGTCACCTACGTACCCGACCGCACCGCCAGGCACAGGCGTCACCTACGTACCCGACCGCACCGCCGGGCCCAGGCGTCACCTACGTACCCGACCGCACCGCCGGGCCCAGGCGTCACCTACGCACCCGACCACACCGCCAGGTACAGGCGTCACCTACGCACCCGACCGCACCGCCAGGTACAGGCGTCACCTACGTACCCGACCGCACCGCCAGGCACAGGCGTCACCTACGTACCCGACCGCACCGCCGGGCCCAGGCGCCACCTACGTACCCGACCGCACCGCCAGGCACAGGCGTCACCTACGTACCCGACCGCACCGCCAGGCACAGGCGTCACCTACGTACCCGACCGCACCGCCGGGCCCAAGCGTCACCTACGAACGTAGACCGCACCGCCAGGCACAGGCGTCACCTACGTACCCGACCGCACTGCCAGGCACAGGCGTCACCTACGTACCCGACCGCACCGCCGGGCCCAGGCGTCACCTACGTACCCGACCGCACCGCCAGGTACAGGCGTCACCTACGCACCCGACCGCACCGCCAGGCACAGGCGTCACCTACGTACCCGACCGCACCGCCGGGCCCAGGCGTCACCTACGCACCCGACCACACCGCCAGGTACAGGCGTCACCTACGCACCCGACCGCACCGCCAGGTACAGGCGTCACCTACGAACGTAGACCGCACCGCCAGGCACAGGCGTCACCTACGTACCCGACCGCACCGCCAGGCACAGGCGTCACCTACGTACCCGACCGCACCGCCGGGCCCAGGCGTCACCTACGAACGTAGACCGCACCGCCAGGCACAGGCGTCACCTACGTACCCGACCGCACCGCCAGGCACAGGCGTCACCTACGTACCCGACCGCACCGCCAGGCACAGGCGTCACCTACGTACCCGACCGCACCGCCGGGCCCAGGCGTCACCTACGTACCCGACCGCACCGCCGGGCCCAGGCGTCACCTACGCACCCGACCACACCGCCAGGTACAGGCGTCACCTACGCACCCGACCGCACCGCCAGGTACAGGCGTCACCTACGCACCCGACCGCACCGCCGGGCCCAGGCGTCACCTACGTACCCGACCGCACCGCCGGGCCCAGGCGTCACCTACGAACGTAGACCGCACCGCCAGGCACAGGCGTCACCTACGTACCCGACCGCACCGCCAGGCACAGGCGTCACCTACGTACCCGACCGCACCGCCGGGCCCAGGCGTCATCTACGTACCCGACCGCACCGCCGGGCCCAGGCGTCACCTACGCACCCGACCGCACCGCCAGGTACAGGCGTCACCTACACACCTGACCGCACCGCCAGGCACAGGCGTCACCTACGCACCCGACCACACCGCCAGGTACAGGCGTCACCTACGCACCCGACCGCACCGCCAGGTACAGGCGTCACCTACGCACCCGACCGCACCGCCGGGCCCAGGCGTCACCTACGTACCCGACCGCACCGCCGGGCCCAGGCGTCACCTACGAACGTAGACCGCACCGCCAGGCACAGGCGTCACCTACGTACCCGACCGCACCGCCAGGCACAGGCGTCACCTACGTACCCGACCGCACCGCCGGGCCCAGGCGTCACCTACGTACCCGACCGCACCGCCGGGCCCAGGCGTCACCTACGCACCCGACCGCACCGCCAGGTACAGGCGTCACCTACGTACCCGACCGCACCGCCAGGCACAGGCGTCACCTACGTACCCGACCGCACCGCCAGGCACAGGCGCCACCTACGTACCCGACCGCACCGCCAGGCACAGGCGTCACCTACGTACCCGACCGCACCGCCAGGCACAGGCGTCACCTACATACCCGACCGCACCGCCGGGCCCAGGCGTCACCTACGAACGTAGACCGCACCGCCAGGCACAGGCGTCACCTACGTACCCGACCGCACCGCCAGGCACAGGCGTCACCTACGTACCCGACCGCACCGCCGGGCCCAGGCGTCACCTACGTACCCGACCGCACCGCCGGGCCCAGGCGTCACCTACGCACCCGACCACACCGCCAGGTACAGGCGTCACCTACGCACCCGACCGCACCGCCAGGTACAGGCGTCACCTACGCACCCGACCGCACCGCCGGGCCCAGGCGTCACCTACGTACCCGACCGCACCGCCGGGCCCAGGCGTCACCTACGAACGTAGACCGCACCGCCAGGCACAGGCGTCACCTACGTACCCGACCGCACCGCCAGGCACAGGCGTCACCTACGTACCCGACCGCACCGCCGGGCCCAGGCGTCACCTACGTACCCGACCGCACCGCCGGGCCCAGGCGTCACCTACGTACCCGACCGCACCGCCGGGCCCAGGCGTCACCTACGCACCCGACCGCACCGCCAGGTACAGGCGTCACCTACGCACCCGACCGCACCGCCGGGCCCAGGCGTCACCTACGAACGTAGACCGCACCGCCAGGCACAGGCGTCACCTACGTACCCGACCGCACCGCCAGGCACAGGCGTCACCTACGTACCCGACCGCACCGCCGGGCCCAGGCGTCACCTACGAACGTAGACCGCACCTCCAGGCACAGGCGTCACCTACGTACCCGACCGCACCGCCAGGCACAGGCGTCACCTACGTACCCGACCGCACCGCCGGGCCCAGGCGTCACCTACGTACCCGACCGCACCGCCGGGCCCAGGCGTCACCTACGCACCCGACCACACCGCCAGGTACAGGCGTCACCTACGCACCCGACCACACCGCCAGGTACAGGCGTCACCTACGCACCCGACCGCACCGCCGGGCCCAGGCGTCACCTACGTACCCGACCGCACCGCCGGGCCCAGGCGTCACCTACGAACGTAGACCGCACCGCCAGGCACAGGCGTCTCCTACGTACCCGACCGCACCGCCAGGCACAGGCGTCACCTACGTACCCGACCGCACCGCCGGGCCCAGGCGTCACCTACTTACCCGACCGCACCGCCGGGCCCAGGCATCACCTACGCACCCGACCGCACCGCCAGGTACAGGCGTCACCTACGCACCCGACCGCACCGCCAGGTACAGGCGTCACCTACGCACCCGACCGCACCGCCAGGCACAGGCGTCACCTACGCACCCGACCACACCGCCAGGTACAGGCGTCACCTACGCACCCGACCGCACCGCCGGGCCCAGGCGTCACCTACGTACCCGACCGCACCGCCGGGCCCAGGCGTCACCTACGAACGTAGACCGCACCGCCAGGCACAGGCGTCACCTACGTACCCGACCGCACCGCCGGGCCCAGGCGTCACCTACGTACCCGACCGCACCGCCGGGCCCAGGCGTCACCTACGCACCCGACCGCACCGCCAGGTACAGGCGTCACCTACGCACCCGACCGCACCGCCAGGTACAGGCGTCACCTACGCACCCGACCGCACCGCCAGGCCCAGGCGTCACCTACGCACCCGACCGCACCACCAGGCACAGGCGTCACCTACATATCTGACCGCACCGCCAGGCACAGGCGTCACCTACGTACCCGACCGCACCGCCAGGCACAGGCGTCACCTACGTACCCGACCGCACCGCCGGGCCCAGGCGTCACCTACGAACGTAGACCGCACCGCCAGGCACAGGCGTCACCTACGTACCCGACCGCACCGCCGGGCCCAGGCGTCACCTACGAACGTAGACCGCACCGCCAGGCACAGGCGTCACCTACGTACCCGACCGCACCGCCAGGCACAGGCGTCACCTACGTACCCGACCGCACCGCCGGGCCCAGGCGTCACCTACGCACCCGACCGCACCGCCAGGTACAGGCGTCACCTACGTACCCGACCGCACCGCCAGGCACAGGCGTCACCTACGTACCCGACCGCACCGCCGGGCCCAGGCGCCACCTACGTACCCGACCGCACCGCCAGGCACAGGCGTCACCTACGTACCCGACCGCACCGCCGGGCCCAGGCGTCACCTACGTACCCGACCGCACCGCCAGGTACAGGCGTCACCTACGCACCCGACCGCACCGCCGGGCCCAGGCGTCACCTACGAACGTAGACCGCACCGCCGGGCACAGGCGTCACCTACGTACCCGACCGCACCGCCAGGCACAGGCGTCACCTACGTACCCGACCGCACCGCCGGGCCCAGGCGTCACCTACGAACGTAGACCGCACCGCCAGGCACAGGCGTCACCTACGTACCCGACCGCACCGCCAGGCACAGGCGTCACCTACGTACCCGACCGCACCGCCGGGCCCAGGCGTCACCTACGTACCCGACCGCACCGCCGGGCCCAGGCGTCACCTACGCACCCGACCGCACCGCCGGGCCCAGGCGTCACCTACGCACCCGACCGCACCGCCAGGTACAGGCGTCACCTACGCACCCGACCGCACCGCCAGGTACAGGCGTCACCTACGCACCCGACCGCACCGCCGGGCCCAGGCGTCACCTACGTACCCGACCGCACCGCCGGGCCCAGGCGTCACCTACGAACGTAGACCGCACCGCCAGGCACAGGCGTCACCTACGTACCCGACCGCACCGCCAGGCACAGGCGTCACCTACGTACCCGACCGCACCGCCGGGCCCAGGCGTCACCTACTTACCCGACCGCACCGCCGGGCCCAGGCGTCACCTACGCACCCGACCGCACCGCCAGGTACAGGCGTCACCTACGCACCCGACCGCACCGCCAGGCACAGGCGTCACCTACGCACCCGACCACACCGCCAGGTACAGGCGTCACCTACGCACCCGACCGCACCGCCAGGCACAGGCGTCACCTACGCACCCGACCACACCGCCAGGCCCAGGCGTCACCTACGCACCCGACCGCACCGCCAGGTACAGGCGTCACCTACGCACCCGACCGCACCACCAGGTACAGGCGTCACCTACGCACCCGACCGCACTGCCAGGTACAGGCGTCACCTACGCACCCGACCGCACCGCCAGGTACAGGCGTCACCTACGCACCCGACCGCACCGCCAGGTACAGGCGTCACCTACACACCCGACCGCACCGCCAGGCCCAGGCGTCACCTACACACCCGACCGCACCGCCAGGCCCAGGCGTCACCTACACACCCGACCGCACCGCCAGGCCCAGGCGTCACCTACACACCCGACCGCACCGCCAGGCACAGGCGTCACCTACACACCCGACCGCACCGCCAGGCCCAGGCGTCACCTACATACCTGACCGCACCGCCAGGCCCAGGCGTCACCTACACACCCTACCGCACCGCCAGGCCCAGGCGTCACCTACGCACCCGACCGCACCGCCAGGCACAGGCGTCACCTACACACCTGACCGCACCGCCAGGCACAGGCGTCACCTACGTACCCGACCGCACCGCCGGGCCCAGGCGTCACCTACGTACCCGACCGCACCGCCGGGCCCAGGCGTCACCTACGCACCCGACCACACCGCCAGGTACAGGCGTCACCTACGCACCCGACCGCACCGCCAGGTACAGGCGTCACCTACGCACCCGACCGCACCGCCGGGCCCAGGCGTCACCTACGTACCCGACCGCACCGCCGGGCCCAGGCGTCACCTACGAACGTAGACCGCACCGCCAGGCACAGGCGTCACCTACGTACCCGACCGCACCGCCAGGCACAGGCGTCACCTACGTACCCGACCGCACCGCCGGGCCCAGGCGTCACCTACGTACCCGACCGCACCGCCGGGCCCAGGCGTCACCTACGCACCCGACCGCACCGCCAGGTACAGGCGTCACCTACGCACCCAACCGCACCGCCGGGCCCAGGCGTCACCTACGAACGTAGACCGCACCGCCAGGCACAGGCGTCACCTACGTACCCGACCGCACCGCCAGGCACAGGCGTCACTTACGTACCCGACCGCACCGCCGGGCCCAGGCGTCACCTACGAACGTAGACCGCACCTCCAGGCACAGGCGTCACCTACGTACCCGACCGCACCGCCAGGCACAGGCGTCACCTACGTACCCGACCGCACCGCCGGGCCCAGGCGTCACCTACGTACCCGACCGCACCGCCGGGCCCAGGCGTCACCTACGCACCCGACCGCACCGCCGGGCCCAGGCGTCACCTACGCACCCGACCGCACCGCCAGGCACAGGCGTCACCTACGCACCCGACCACACCGCCAGGCCCAGGCGTCACCTACGCACCCGACCGCACCGCCAGGTACAGGCGTCACCTACGCACCCGACCGCACCGCCAGGTACAGGCGTCACCTACGCACCCGACCGCACTGCCAGGTACAGGCGTCACCTACGCACCCGACCGCACCGCCAGGTACAGGCGTCACCTACGCACCCGACCGCACCGCCAGGTACAGGCGTCACCTACGCACCCGACCGCACCGCCAGGCCCAGGCGTCACCTACACACCCGACCGCACCGCCAGGCCCAGGCGTCACCTACACACCCGACCGCACCGCCAGGCCCAGGCGTCACCTACACACCCGACCGCACCGCCAGGCACAGGCGTCACCTATACACCCGACCGCACCGCCAGGCCCAGGCGTCACCTACACACCCGACCGCACCGCCAGGCCCAGGCGTCACCTACACACCTGACCGCACCGCCGGGCCCAGGCGTCACCTACACACCCGACCGCACCGCCAGGCCCAGGCGTCACCTACATACCTGACCGCACCGCCAGGCCCAGGCGTCACCTACACACCCTACCGCACCGCCAGGCCCAGGCGTCACCTACACACCCGACCGCACCGCCAGGCCCAGGCGTCACCTACATACCCGACCGCACCGCCGGGCCCAGGCGTCACCTACGTACCTGACCGCACCGCCAGGCCCAGGCGTCACCTACATACCCGACCGCACCGCCAGGCCCAGGCGTCACCTACATACCGGACCGCACCGCCAGGCCCAGGCGTCACCTACACACCCGACCGCACCGCCAGGCCCAGGCGTCACCTACACACCTGACCGCACCGCCAGGCCCAGGCGTCACCTACACACCTGACCGCACCGCCAGGCCCAGGCGTCACCTACATACCTGACCGCACCGCCAGGCCCAGGCGTCACCTACATACCTGACCGCACCGCCAGGCGCAGGCGTCACCTACACACCTGACCGCACCGCCAGGCGCAGGCGTCACCTACACACCTGACCGCACCGCCAGGCACAGGCGTCACCTACATACCTGACCGCACCGCCAGGCCCAGGCGTCACCTACATACCTGACCGCACCGCCAGGCACAGGCGTCACCTACATACCTGACCGCACCGCCAGGCACAGGCGTCACCTACACACCCGACCGCACCGCCAGGCCCAGGCGTCACCTACATACCCGACCGCACCGCCAGGCACAGGCGTCACCTACATACCCGACCGCACCGCCAGGCCCAGGCGTCACCTACACACCCGACCGCACCGCCAGGCACAGGCGTCACCTACACACCCGACCGCACCGCCAGGCACAGGCGTCACCTACACACCCGACCGCACCGCCAGGCGCAGGCGTCACCTACATACCTGACCGCACCGCCAGGCCCAGGCGTCACCTACGCACCCGACCGCACCGCCAGGCCCAGGCGTCACCTACACACCTGACCGCACCGCCAGGCCCAGGCATCACCTACACACCTGACCGCACCGCCAGGCCCAGGCGTCACCTACATACCTGACCGCACCGCCAGGCCCAGGCGTCACCTACACACCCGACCGCACCG
Organism: Anomaloglossus baeobatrachus; assembly: GCF_048569485.1. Taxonomy (NCBI): domain Eukaryota; kingdom Metazoa; phylum Chordata; class Amphibia; order Anura; family Aromobatidae; genus Anomaloglossus; species Anomaloglossus baeobatrachus. The sequence continues at coordinate 198,893,862 of NC_134362.1, read as the reverse complement.
CCAGGCACAGGCGTCACCTACACACCCGACCGCACCGCCAGGCACAGGCGTCACCTACACACCCGACCGCACCGCCAGGCGCAGGCGTCACCTACATACCTGACCGCACCGCCAGGCCCAGGCGTCACCTACGCACCCGACCGCACCGCCAGGCACAGGCGTCACCTACACACCTGACCGCACCGCCAGGCACAGGCGTCACCTACGCACCCGACCACACCGCCAGGCACAGGCGTCACCTACACACCTGACCGCACCGCCAGGCGCAGGCGTCACCTACACACCCTACCGCACCGCCAGGCCCAGGCGTCACCTACATACCTGACCGCACCGCCAGGCCCAGGCGTCACCTACACACCTGACCGCACCGCCAGGCCCAGGCGTCACCTACATACCCGACCGCACCGCCAGGCCCAGGCGTCACCTACATACCGGACCGCACCGCCAGGCCCAGGCGTCACCTACACACCCGACCGCACCGCCAGGCCCAGGCGTCACCTACACACCTGACCGCACCGCCAGGCCCAGGCGTCACCTACACACCTGACCGCACCGCCAGGCCCAGGCGTCACCTACATACCTGACCGCACCGCCAGGCCCAGGCGTCACCTACATACCTGACCGCACCGCCAGGCACAGGCGTCACCTACACACCTGACCGCACCGCCAGGCGCAGGCGTCACCTACACACCTGACCGCACCGCCAGGCACAGGCGTCACCTACATACCTGACCGCACCGCCAGGCCCAGGCGTCACCTACATACCTGACCGCACCGCCAGGCACAGGCGTCACCTACATACCCGACCGCACCGCCAGGCACAGGCGTCACCTACACACCCGACCGCACCGCCAGGCCCAGGCGTCACCTACATACCCGACCGCACCGCCAGGCACAGGCGTCACCTACATACCCGACCGCACCGCCAGGTACAGGCGTCACCTACGCACCCGACCGCACCGCCAGGCCCAGGCGTCACCTACACACCCGACCGCACCGCCAGGCACAGGCGTCACCTACACACCCGACCGCACCGCCAGGCACAGGCGTCACCTACACACCCGACCGCACCGCCAGGCGCAGGCGTCACCTACATACCTGACCGCACCGCCAGGCCCAGGCGTCACCTACGCACCCGACCGCACCGCCAGGCACAGGCGTCACCTACACACCTGACCGCACCGCCAGGCACAGGCGTCACCTACGCACCCGACCACACCGCCAGGCACAGGCGTCACCTACACACCTGACCGCACCGCCAGGCGCAGGCGTCACCTACACACCCTACCGCACCGCCAGGCCCAGGCGTCACCTACATACCTGACCGCACCGCCAGGCCCAGGCGTCACCTACACACCTGACCGCACCGCCAGGCGCAGGCGTCACCTACATACCTGACCGCACCGCCAGGCCCAGGCGTCACCTATATACCTGACCGCACCGCCAGGCCCAGGCGTCACCTACATACCTGACCGCACCGCCAGGCCCAGGCGTCACCTACACACCTGACCGCACCGCCAGGCGCAGGCGTCACCTACATACCTGACCGCACCGCCAGGCCCAGGCGTCACCTACACACCTGACCGCACCGCCAGGCCCAGGCGTCACCTACACACCTGACCGCACCGCCAGGCCCAGGCGTCACCTACATACCCGACCGCACCGCCAGGCCCAGGCGTCACCTACATACCTGACCGCACCGCCAGGCGCAGGCGTCACCTACACACCCGACCGCACCGCCAGGCCCAGGCGTCACCTACATACCTGACCGCACCGCCAGGCCCAGGCGTCACCTACACACCTGACCGCACCGCCAGGCCCAGGCGTCACCTACATACCTGACCGCACCGCCAGGCCCAGGCGTCACCTACATACCTGACCGCACCGCCAGGCGCAGGCGTCACCTACACACCCGACCGCACCGCCAGGCCCAGGCGTCACCTACATACCTGACCGCACCGCCAGGCCCAGGCGTCACCTACATACCTGACCGCACCGCCAGGCCCAGGCGTCACCTACATACCTGACCGCACCGCCAGGCGCAGGCGTCACCTACATACCTGACCGCACCGCCAGGCCCAGGCGTCACCTACGCACCCGACCGCACCGCCAGGCACAGGCGTCACCTACACACCTGACCGCACCGCCAGGCACAGGCGTCACCTACGCACCCGACCACACCGCCAGGCACAGGCGTCACCTACACACCTGACCGCACCGCCAGGCGCAGGCGTCACCTACACACCCTACCGCACCGCCAGGCCCAGGCGTCACCTACATACCTGACCGCACCGCCAGGCCCAGGCGTCACCTACACACCTGACCGCACCGCCAGGCGCAGGCGTCACCTACATACCTGACCGCACCGCCAGGCCCAGGCGTCACCTATATACCTGACCGCACCGCCAGGCCCAGGCGTCACCTACATACCTGACCGCACCGCCAGGCCCAGGCGTCACCTACACACCTGACCGCACCGCCAGGCGCAGGCGTCACCTACATACCTGACCGCACCGCCAGGCCCAGGCGTCACCTACACACCTGACCGCACCGCCAGGCCCAGGCGTCACCTACACACCTGACCGCACCGCCAGGCCCAGGCGTCACCTACATACCTGACCGCACCGCCAGGCCCAGGCGTCACCTACATACCTGACCGCACCGCCAGGCGCAGGCGTCACCTACACACCCGACCGCACCGCCAGGCCCAGGCGTCACCTACATACCTGACCGCACCGCCAGGCCCAGGCGTCACCTACATACCTGACCGCACCGCCAGGCCCAGGCGTCACCTACATACCTGACCGCACCGCCAGGCCCAGGCGTCACCTACATACCTGACCGCACCGCCAGGCGCAGGCGTCAGGGTGTGGGTGATATACAGTGTATATATATATATACTAGAAGGTGGCCCGATTCTACGCATCGGGTATTCTAGAATTTACGTATTGTGTAGTTCATGTATGATTTTTGTTATATATATAGATGTTGTTGTGTGTAGTTACCAAGTGTTTGTGTAGGGCGCTGTACATGTTCTGAGTGTCGCGGGGGGTGAGAGCGGTGTTGTATGTGTGTTGCGTGTGTTGCGTTGTTTGTGGAGCGCTGTGTGTCTGTAGCGTTGTGTGTGTGTGTGTGTTGTGCGGTTTGTGTGTGTGTGGTGTGTTTTGGGGGAGGTATGTTTTGAGCAATGTGTGTGTTGTGCAGTATGTGCGTATATTTGTGTGTGCAGCGTTGTCTGTGTGTGTGGGTGTCTGTGTAGGGCGTTGTTTGTGATTCCTAGTGTGTGTGTGTTGTGCAGTGCGCGTGTGTGTGTGTGTTGGGGGGAGGTGTGCACCTCCCATCGTGCTCCATCCCCCATGCTGCGCACCCCCCATCGTGCTGCATCCCCCATGCTGCGCACTCCCAAACGTGCTCCATCCGCCATGCTGCGCACTCCCAAACGTGGTCCATCCGCCATGCTGCGCACTCCCAAACGTGCTCCATCCGCCATGCTGCGCACTCCCAAACGTGCTCCATCCGCCATGCTGCGCACTCCCCATCGTGCTCTATCCGCCATGCTGCACACTCCCAAACGTGCTCCATCCGCCATGCTGCGCACTCCCAAACGTGCTCCATCCGCCATGCTGCGCACCCCCTATCATGCTCCATCCGCCATGCTGCGCACTCCCAAACGTGCTCCACCCGCCATGCTGCGCACTCCCAAACGTGCTCCATCCGCCATGCTGCGCACTCCCAAACGTGCTCCATCCGCCATGCTGCGCACTCCCAAACGTGGTCCATCCGCCATGCTGCGCACTCCCAAACGTGGTCCATCCGCCATGCTGCGCACTCCCAAACGTGGTCCATCCGCCATGCTGCGCACTCCCAAACGTGCTCCATCCGCCATGCTGCGCACTCCCAAACGTGCTCCATCCGCCATGCTGCGCACTCCCAAACGTGCTCCATCCGCCATGCTGCGCACTCCCAAACGTGCTCCATCCGCCATGCTGCGCACTTCCAAACGTGCTCCATCCGCCATGCTGCGCACTCTCAAACGTGCTCCATCCGCCATGCTGCGCGCTCCCAAACGTGGTCCATCCGCCATGCTGCGCACTCCCAAACGTGCTCCATCCGCCATGCTGCGCACTCCGAAACGTGCTCCATCCGCCATACTGCGCACTACCAAACGTGCTCCATCCGCCATACTGTGCACTCCCCATCGTGCTCTATCCGCCATGCTGCACACTCCCAAACGTGCTCCATCCGCCATGCTGCGCACTCCCAAACGTGCTCCATCCGCCATGCTGCGCACCCCCTATCATGCTCCATCCGCCATGCTGCGCACTCCCAAACGTGCTCCACCCGCCATGCTGCGCACTCCCAAACGTGCTCCATCCGCCATGCTGCGCACTCCCAAACGTGCTCCATCCGCCATGCTGCGCACTCCCAAACGTGCTCCATCCGCCATGCTGCGCACTCCCAAACGTGGTCCATCCGCCATGCTGCGCACTCCCAAACGTGCTCCATCCGCCATGCTGCGCACTCCCAAACGTGCTCCATCCGCCATACTGCGCACTCCCCATCGTGCACCATCCGGCATGCTGCGCACTCCCAAACGTGCTCCATCCGCCATGCTGCGCACTCCCAAACGTGCTCCATCCGCCATGCTGCACACTTCCAAACGTGCTCCATCCGCCATGCTGCGCACTCCCAAACGTGCTCCATCCGCCATGCTGCGCGCTCCCAAACGTGGTCCATCCGCCATGCTGCGCACTCCCAAACGTGCTCCATCCGCCATGCTGCGCACTCCGAAACGTGCTCCAACCGCCATACTGCGCACTCCCAAACGTGCTCCATCCGCCATACTGCGCACTCCCCATCGTGCACCATCCGGCATGCTGCGCACTCCCAAACATGCTCCATCCGTCATGCTGCGCACTCCCAAACGTGCTCCATCCGTCATGCTGCGCACTCCCAAACGTGCTCCATCCGCCATGCTGCGCACTCCCAAACGTGCTCCATCCGCCATGCTGCGCACCCCCCATCATGCTCCATCCGCTTAGGAGTGCGCAGCATGCCGGATGGTGCACGATGGGGAGTGCGCAGTATGGCGGATGGAGCACGTTTGGGAGTGCGCAGCATGGCGGATGGAGCACGTTTGGGAGTGCGCAGCATGGCGGATGGACCACGTTTGGGAGTGCGCAGCATGGCGGATGGACCACGTTTGGGAGTGCGCAGCATGGCGGATGGACCACGTTTGGGAGTGCGCAGCATGGGGGATGCAGCACGATGGGGAGTGCGCAGTATGGCGGATGGAGCACGTTTGCTCAGCCTCTCTCCTTCCAGCCTCCCTCAGCATCAGCCCCCCCTTCCCAGCCTTCCCCAAGATCAGCCTCTCTGCTCCCAGCCTCCTCCAGCACGCCGTGCTCCTCTGCCGACACTCACCCACACCCGATCGCATCCACTCACCCACACAACCGATCGCATCCACTCACCCACACAACCGATCGCATCCATTCACACACACAACCGATCGCATCCACTCACACACACAACCGATCGCATCCACTCACACACACACCCGATCGCATACACTCACACACACACCCGATCGCATACACTCACACACACACCCGATCGCATACACTCACACACACACCCGATCGCATACACTCACACACACACCCGATCGCATACACTCACACCCGATCGCATACACTCACACACACCCGATCGCATACACTCACACACACACCCGATCGCATACACTCACACACACACCCGATCGCATACACTCACACACACACCCGATCGCATACACTCACACACACACCCGATCGCATACACTCACACACACCCGATCGCATACACTCACACACACACCCGATCGCATACACTCACACACACACCCGATCGCATACACTCACACACACACCCGATCGCATACACTCACACACACACCCGATCGCATACACTCACACCCGATCGCATACACTCACACACACCCGATCGCATACACTCACACACACACCCGATCGCATACACTCACACACACACCCGATCGCATCCACTCACACACACCCGATCGCATACACTCACACACACACCCGATCGCATACACTCACACACACACCCGATCGCATACACTCACACACACACCCGATCGCATACACTCACACACACACCCGATCGCATACACTCACACACACAGACACTGACGATATTGCACATACGCGCTGATACTCACAACATCCGGGGATATCACATGCTTCTGGCCATGTGATCCTCCGTCAGGTCCTGGAAGCTCACAGCACAGTATCGCCGCCGAGAAGCAAGCGATATCCCAGGATGTTGTGAGTATGTGGATGCGATGTGATGTATGTGAGTGAGTGTGATCTGATTTGTGTGTGTGTGTGCTGTTATGTTATGTATGTTCTGCAGCTGCAGGACCTTGATGTGTGGATGCGATGTGATGTGTGTGTGAGTGTGAGCCGGTGTACACTGGTAACTATGATACACATCGGGTAACTAAGGGACCTTAGTTACCCGATGTGTATAATGGTTACCAGCTTTCACGGCCTCCGTTAAGATCCCAGCATCGCAAGGTTATGTCTGGCGCTGCCGGGATCCTGACGGAGCCGGTGTAGAAGCAAGCGATATCCCAGCATGTTGTGATGTGTGAGGTGTGTGTGAGAGTGAGTGTGATCTGATGTGTGTGTACTCACCTGGGAATCGGAGCCCCGTGTCAGTTGGGCCACAGCGAGCGTGCATTGCGTGAGGGGGGCGGGGCCTGCAGAGATCCGGGGCGAGAGGCCAATCCGTGTGGGGGGCGGGGTCATGGCGAGCCCAGCGGCCAATCAGCTTTGTGTCACCGTAAGGACACAATTTCGGAGCATGACAGACAGACAGACAGACAGACAGACAGACAGACAGACAGATAGACAGATAGACAGACAGACAGACAGAATAAGGCAATTATATATATATGTATATCTCACACATACAGAGGGGATCTAAAACACACAAACCACCAAAACTCCATATATGGCAACAGAGGAAAGAAAACCACCATGCGGTCAGTGAGGGGTTAATGGCAGCGCCTCTCACTCCGTCTGTGGCCGGCCTCTGCTTGCTGTTAGTGAATGGAAACCCCCAGAGAGCTGTGCGGCCCCCGGGGCACCCTGGGACCTGTAGTCAGCGCCTCACCCTGCTTCACGTCCTGCATGCAGCCTTCCTCATCCTCCGCGTCCTCCCGGTCCGGGAGCTCCCGCCGCAGCCCTCCGCCCGCCATAGCGCCGCCCGCCCGTCTCACCGAGGTTCAAATCTGCCGCTCACGCCCTCCTGTATCGTTACGTCACGCTCCACACTGCGCGCTGATTGGCTGCTGTCTCCTCAGCTGTTTATTACAGCGGAAACGTAAACAGTCACAGCGACACCTAGAGGTAGGAAGTCATCACTGCACTATGCTAGCTACCTGCGCCAGCTAGCGGCAGGAGATGACCACTACCGCTGTGTTTACTAAACACAACCAAGAAAATACAAAACAAGACTTACTACTATATTAACCCTTTGGGATCTGGCCAAGTTATCTTTCTTCCTGCCTTTTTTTCCTCCCCTTTATTATTTTTTTTTTTTTTATTTAACATGAGAACTTTTTTTTTGCTATACAAGTTTATTTTTAATTAAAACATATTATTTAGTATTTATTATCATCATCAATAATAATAATTAATTTGTCATTAATTATTTATTTTTTTATATTATTATTATTAATTATCATTTTCTATTATTATTATTTTTGTTTATTATTTAGCCTTTTTTTAAATTATTATTATTATTATTAGCATTTTATTGCCTTATAAAACTTATGACGTTTGACTTCCACAGGTCATCACTAGGCTCTCACACTGCTCTGGTGGGATTTTGGTCCACTCTTCTTCCAGTCTCTTCCACAGGACATCACTAGTCCCTCACACTGCTCTGGGGGGATTTTGGTCCACTCTTCTTCCAGTCTCTTCCACAGGACATCACTAGTCCCTCACACTGCTCTGGAGGGATTTTGGTCCACTCTTCTTCCAGTCTCTTCCACAGGACATCACTGGTCTCTAATGAGAGGTTTGGTCACTGCAGAGTGGGCTTTCAGTCCAAATGCTCTTACACGTCGTGACACTGTATATGAGACAGATCCTTACCGTGTTCAGTGCTGAACTGCTAAGCAATTCCAGCTGCATTGTTGAAACGATTACCCCATGGAGATTCTCCGCATTATTCTGTCTTCTCTTGCAATTGTCTTTTGAGGGCGACCAGCCTTCTGGGGCAACTTGAAAAAGTTTGTGATGTTGTAAAGATGCAATATTCTTGAAATCACAGACTTGGAATGACCTATTTCTCTTGCTATAGCTGGTAGGGTTACCTCTTTGGCCTTCATCGGGACAACCTGCTGCCGGAGGCTTTCAGTCACTTTGGAATGGCAAAGTCAGTGCAAACTGTAAAGTTATGGGGAGATAAGGTATGCACACCAGTGACTATGGAAGGGGAATACATGGAATAGCAGAAACTGCTGTGTGAATACTGACATGAAAAATTCAATAGCTATTTGTAAGAATGAAATGTGAAAAATGGAACCTGCATTACTGCCATGAATATATGAATAAAGAGAAATTTAGCTACTGAATTGATCAATGCAGAAGAGCCCCAACACTACGCCAAAGTATTTCTCTACGTTGGGGTCCCTAGCCTGTGTGTGTCCTCTCATGCAGTTAAAAAACTTACCGTGTATGTGTCACGGCCGGGCGGTCGGGCAGACCCAGGAGGTGGATCCACTGGACCGAACTCGAAGATGGTGGTAGGGAGTCCGGCAGCTGAAGCACTGATGGGCAGCAGAACAGTCCGTGCAAGTGAAGGCAGCGGAGGAGTCCCTGGGACCACGGAGTCACAGATGGTAGTCCTGGTGACGTAGCTCAGGTTCGGAAGCCGAGATGATATCAGGCGGGGTCCGGAACCTCAGGAGCGAGATGACGGGTCACCGCAGGGATCCGAGATGGTACGGACTGTCCGATGGCAGACGGACAGTGTGCGGGGTTCAGGATACGGCTGACTGGATGGCGAGGCAGGTACGGCTCTACAAAGAGAGATAGGTGAGTACAGGCACATAAACACCAGGAGACCTGACTCCTAGCTCAGGGAACATGAAGATCAGGCCCCGCCCCCTTGGACAATAACCCCCTTTATACCCAGTACCTGTTCAACCTCATTTCCTGTTAATGGACGCTGGCCCTTTAAGAAAGGGTCAGTGACCGCGCGCGCGCCCTAACGCGCATGCGCGCCGCCCGGGTGCCAGAAGCCAGGGAAGGAGGCTGAGAGGAGGACGCAGGAGAGCCGGCCAGGTCCTGGGAAGCCGTCGGGCGCCGGGATCGGGGACCAGGGGGCCTGGGACGGACGGAATCCGGGGGCTGAGGAGCGGGCAGCGTGGCAGGTGAGCCGGGGAGCGGGGGTGAGGACCCGGGGAGCGTGACAGTACCCCCCCCCCACGCCCCCCACCCCGCAACCGGGACATGAAGGCACGGATAAGAGGAGTGCCCACGTTCTCCCTGGGCTCCCAAGACCTATCCTCAGGACCATACCCTTCCCAGTCCACCAGGAAGAACTGCCGACCTCGAACAGTCTTCATGGCCACGATATCCCTTACCGCATAGATGTCGTCATCGGCAATAGGTGGAAGAGCCGGACTGGCAGCATCGGAGAAGGGACCAAGGATAACCGGCTTGAGCAGGGAGACGTGGAATGAGTTGGGTATCCTCATCGTGGCCGGGAGCTGTAGCTTGTAGGAAACCTCATTGATCTTGCTGAGGACTTTAAACGGCCCAATGTAGCGAGGACCCAGCTTGTATGATGGTATCTTCAGGCGGACGTACTGGGAAGCAAGCCAGACGAGGTCTCCAGGAGAGAAACACGGAGGGTCCAGACGTCTCTTGTCGGCGTGTCTTTTCATCCGCAGGGAAGCACGCCCAAGGGACGATTTGACAGAGTCCCAAATGTTTGCAAAGTCACGGGCTACTGTATCTGCAGCAGGGACATCCGAAGAGGGGGATACAGGCAATGGGATGGAAGGCTGAAGCCCGTAAACAACATGGAAGGGAGAGCTGGAGGACGACTCACTGAAGTGGTGGTTGTGGGAGAATTCAGCCCAAGGTAGAAGGGCGGACCAGTCGTCATGATGGGCATTGACGTAGTGACGTAAGAAAGAGGTCAAGATTTGATTGACCCTCTCTACCTGGCCATTAGACTGAGGATGGTATGCAGATGAAAAGTCCAGAGTCACTCCCAGATGGTTACAGAGAGCCCTCCAGAAGCGGGAAGTGAACTGAGTTCCTCTGTCTGATACGATGTGTAATGGAAAGCCATGCAAGCGGAAGATGTGTCGTATATAGGCGTCCGCGAGTTCCTGAGCAGAGGGCAGTCCAGCCATAGGGACGAAATGGGCCATTTTAGAGAACCGATCCACCACGACCCATATGACTGTGTGTCCGGATGACAATGGCAAGTCCGTAATAAAGTCCATCGCTATGTGTTGCCACGGAACTGAGGGTATCGGTAGAGGCAGAAGACGGCCATAGGGCAGGTGTTTGGGCGTCTTGTTCCTGGCACAAGAGGAGCAGGCAGAGACAAAGGCGGCGACGTCAGTGCGAAGGGATGGCCACCAGTAATGGCGTACAATCGCACCCCATGTTCTCTTCTGGCCTGCATGGCCGGCTGTTTTTGAGGCATGACCCCAGTGTAACACTTTTAGCCTGTCGGTCTCCGAGACATAGGTCTTCCCGGGTGGTATTTGGGCCAGAGTGACGGGAGCCACCGGAACAATCTTGCTAGGAGGGATGATAGGTTGGGTAGTCTCTTCCTCCTGCTCCATGGGCATGAGGGACCTAGACAAGGCATCGGCGCGTACATTCTTGTCCGCGGGTCGGAAGTGGAGCTGGAAGTCAAACCTGGCAAAGAATAAGGACCACCTGGCTTGCCGTGGGTTCAGTCGCTGAGCGGACCGCAGGTATTCCAGGTTCTTGTGGTCCGTGTAGATGGTCACGGGGTACACTGCTCCTTCCAGGAGGTAACGCCACTCCTCCAGAGCTAGTTTGACCGCCAATAATTCTCGGTCACCGATGGTGTAATTCCGTTCAGGTGCTGAGAAGCTCTTAGAAAAGAAACCGCAAGTCACCATCTTCCCGGAGGAGGATTTTTGCATGAGCACTGCTCCGGCTCCTGAGGAGGAGGCATCCACCTCCAAGGTGAACTGGCGGTTTAACTCCGGTCGGTGGAGTACAGGAGAGGAGGCGAAAGCTCGCTTCAAAGAGCAAAACGCGGCGTCGGCCGCAGGTGACCAGTCCTTTGGTTTAGCCTCCTTTTTGGTCAAAGCGGAGAGAGGAGCAGTCAGGGCGGAGAAGTGCGGGATAAACTGGCGGTAGTAGTTGGCGAATCCCAGGAACCGTTGGATTGCCTTCAGTCCAGAAGGAGGAGGCCAGTTGAGTATGGAGGAGACCTTCTTTGGATCCATCTGCAACCCAGTACCCGAGATGATGTATCCCAGGAAAGGAAGAGAAGACTGCTCAAAGACGCACTTCTCATATTTGGCGTAGAGACGATTCTCTCTCAGTCTTTGTAGAACCAGCTTTACGTTCTCTCTGTGGGTCTGGAGGTCCGGAGAGAAGACAAGGATGTCATCCAGATAAACTACTACACAGAGGTAGAGGAGGTCCCGGAAAATGTCGTTCACCAGTTCTTGGAATACGGCAGGAGCGTTACACAGACCGAAGGGCATCACGCAGTATTCGTAGTGCCCGTCGCGAGTATTAAATGCGGTCTTCCATTCGTCCCCAGAGCGGATACGAACTAGGTTGTAGGCACCCCGAAGATCCAGTTTGGTGAACACACGGGCTCCTCTGAGCCGGTCGAACAATTCGGGGATGAGCGGTAGGGGGTACTTGTTTTTTATGGTGATCTGATTCAAGCCCCGGTAGTCAATGCATGGGCGAAGGTCACCCTCTTTCTTCTTAACGAAGAAGAAGCCTGCTCCCGCAGGAGAGGAGGATCTCCGGATGAATCCCTTTGCCAGGCTTTCCGTGATGTATGTGGACATGGCCCTGGTTTCAGCTGGAGACAACGGATATATCCGTCCTCGAGGTGGTGTTGTTCCTGGGAGCAGGTCGATGGCGCAATCGTAGGGACGGTGTGGCGGAAGTACCTCAGACTCCTTCTTGTCAAAAACGTCCGCGAAGGACCAATAGGCCGAGGGCAGTTCCGGTAGGTTCTCTGGAGCCGGGGGACGTCGGATTGGTTGTAGGGACTTTAGACATCTCTCCTGACAGGCAGAGCCCCAACGAGTGATTTCGCCAGTACCCCAGCTGACTGATGGTTCGTGTGTCCGCAACCAAGGAAGTCCCAGCAGGATTTGATGGGACATGTGTGGAAGGACGTAGAGAGCGATGTTCTCGGTGTGCAGAGCACCTATACGCAATTCCACCGGCTTGGTGATCCAGGAGATGGTATCAGAGAGGGGTCTCCCATCCACCGAGGCAATCACTAGGGGCTTATCGAGTGGAGTAACAGGCAGCTGGTACTTGTCCACCGTGGCCTGCTGGATAAAATTGCCTGCTGCTCCGGAGTCGAGGTATGCCTCAGCCGTGAAGCGCGTCTCTCCTGTTGACACTTGTACCGTCCACATAACTGGGTCTGAGAGAGTCCCAGCACCTAGGGTGGCCTCTCCTACCAACCCTAGGCTTTGGAGTTTCCCGGCCTTTCCGGACAGGAGCGTAAGAGATGAGTGCCCTCTCCGCAGTAAAAGCAGAGGCCTTTGGCGAGCCGCTCTGCTCTACGTTGGTCAGACTGTCGTACTCGGTCAACCTGCATGGGCTCGTGGACAGGAATCCCAGCTGTTGATGAGTGAGGCACAGAGGACTTCTGTGGAGGAGGGGAGTGCCGTACTGCACGTCTCTCACGATACAGCTCTTTGGAGCGTTCCTGGAAACGAATGTCCACTCGAGTGGCTAGGGCAATCAGGGCATCTAGGGTGGAGGGCACGTCACGACCCGCCAACTCATCCTTGATGCGACTCGAGAGTCCTTCCCAGAAGGCGGCTGTCAGGGCCTCATTATTCCACCCGAGTTCAGAAGCCAAAGTACGGAAACGGATGGCATATTGGCCCACCGTCAGTGTTCCTTGACGTAGGCGGAGGAGGGATGAAGCAGACGCAGAGGCGCGTCCCGGCTCGTCGAAGGTGCTGCGAAAGGCCTGCAGGAAGTCTTGAAGGTTCTTGGTCATGGGGTCCTCCTTCTCCCACAAGGGGTTCATCCACGCCAGCGCCTCGCCCTCCAGATGAGACATTATAAAGGCGACCTTGGCTTGGTCAGAGGCGAACAGATGTGGCAGCTGCGTGAAATGAAGGGAACACTGGTTTATGAAGCCCCTGCAGGTCTTGGGATCTCCAGCATAACGAGGTGGTGACGCCAAACGGAGACGGGAAGCATCTGAAGAGGCTGCCACTGGTGCTGGAGCCATGGCTTGCCTAGCTGGGGACCTGGGTGCCGCAGGCGTCATTGATGCTTGTAACGTGTACAGGCGGGTGTCCACGGAGGTCATAAATTGCAACATGCGGGTCTGGACTTCATGCTGACGTTGGAGTTCCTCTTGCAAGGCCGCTAGTGCTGCAGCGGGATCCATGGCCTGATCTTACTGTCACGGCCGGGCGGTCGGGCAGACCCAGGAGGTGGATCCACTGGACCGAACTCGAAGATGGTGGTAGGGAGTCCGGCAGCTGAAGCACTGATGGGCAGCAGAACAGTCCGTGCAAGTGAAGGCAGCGGAGGAGTCCCTGGGACCACGGAGTCACAGATGGTAGTCCTGGTGACGTAGCTCAGGTTCGGAAGCCGAGATGATATCAGGCGGGGTCCGGAACCTCAGGAGCGAGATGACGGGTCACCGCAGGGATCCGAGATGGTACGGACTGTCCGATGGCAGACGGACAGTGTGCGGGGTTCAGGATACGGCTGACTGGATGGCGAGGCAGGTACGGCTCTACAAAGAGAGATAGGTGAGTACAGGCACATAAACACCAGGAGACCTGACTCCTAGCTCAGGGAACACGAAGATCAGGCCCCGCCCCCTTGGACAATAACCCCCTTTATACCCAGTACCTGTTCAACCTCATTTCCTGTTAATGGACGCTGGCCCTTTAAGAAAGGGTCAGTGACCGCGCGCGCGCCCTAACGCGCATGCGCGCCGCCCGGGTGCCAGAAGCCAGGGAAGGAGGCTGAGAGGAGGACGCAGGAGAGCCGGCCAGGTCCTGGGAAGCCGTCGGGCGCCGGGATCGGGGACCAGGGGGCCTGGGACGGACGGAATCCGGGGGCTGAGGAGCGGGCAGCGTGGCAGGTGAGCCGGGGAGCGGGGGTGAGGACCCGGGGAGCGTGACAGTATGGGACGCTGAGACCCAGGCTATATATGCGTATAATGTGGATTGGCAATAGGTGTGTATGGGGAGGGTTCACAAACGAAAAACTACTAACATTAAGGAATAACGTTTGGAACTCCATTCTATGTCTGAACTGGGTGCAAAAAACCTAAAAAACATCACTATGGGGAGAGAAGGTATGCACACCAGTGACTATGGAAGGGGAATACATGGAATAGCAGAAACTGCTGTGTGAATACTGACATGAAAAATTCAATAGCTATTTGTAAGAATGAAATGTGAAAAATGGAACCTGCATTACTGCCATGAATATATGAATAAAGACATTTATACGCATATATAGCCTGGGTCTCAGCGTCCCATACACGGTAAGTTTTTTAACTGCATGAGAGGACACACACAAGCTAGGGACCCCAACGTAGAGAAATACTTTGGCGTAGTGTTGGGGCTCTTCTGCATTGATCAATTCAGTAGCTAAATTTCTCTTTATTCATATATTCATGGCAGTAATGCAGGTTCCATTTTTCACATTTCATTCTTACAAATAGCTATTGAATTTTTCATGTCAGTATTCACACAGCAGTTTCTGCTATTCCATGTATTCCCCTTCCATAGTCACTGGTGTGCATACCTTATCTCCCCATAGTGATGTTTTTTAGGTTTTTTGCACCCAGTTCAGACATAGAATGGAGTTCCAAACGTTATTCCAAACTGTAAAGTTAGGCTGACAGTTACATAGGGTTTGTGAGATAATGAAGGACATTAGCACCAGATTCCAGATTAACACCAATAACTTGCAGGGATCTGAAAGTGTTCTCTAATTTTGATCACTGTTCTTTTTCATTTCTCTCATTTACATTTGTGTTATGTGCTTTGGAATAAATTCAGTTAATGAAAAAGCGGAAAATCTTGCGAGTTTCATCACGTTAGGATATAATCACATAGGACGACACCATGACCGCAACATTTAGGAAATTGTGTGTTCTCTAATTTTGATCTCCGGTGTAGGTTGCAGTCCGCTCTCCATCCTGGTCGCTGTTGCTCTTCTCTGAACTTGCTCCAGTTTTTAAGAATGTTACTATTGCATTGAAAATGCACTAGATGGCGATATTGTACTGCGGCGTCTTATTACTGGGTGCATTATATTTTGTCAGCCATAGTTAATTATTATTATTATGCTTTACTTATATAGCGTCATTAATTCCACAGCTTTACACACGTGATCATCACTCAGTTTAAATTCCCTATCACTAAGTCTTTGGACTGGGAGAAGAAAAAGGAGAAAACCTAACAAACACGTGGAGAACATACAAACTGCTTGTGGATTGTCGTTCTTGGTGGGATTTGAATCCAGGACCCCTATAAGACTCCAGTGCTAAATACTGAGATATACCATATAGTACTAACCACTGAGCCTCTGTATTGTGCTAACCACTGAGCCACCATATAGTGCTAACCACCGAGCCTTTGTATAGTGCAAACCATTGAAGCACCATAGAGTGCTAACCACTGAGCTTCTGTTTAGTGCCAACCACTGGGCCACCATATAGTGCTAACCAGTGAGCCCCCGTAAGCCTTTGTATAGTGCAAACCACTGAACCCCGTACAGTGCTAACGACTGAGTCACCAAATAGTGCTAACCACTTAGCCACCATACATGCTAATCACTGAGCCACCATATAGTGCTAACCACTGAGCCACAGTATAGTGCTACCACTGCACTACCATTCAGTGCTAACCACAGAGACACCGTATAGTGCTAACCACTGAACCAATATACAATGCTAACCACAGAGCCACCATATAGTGATAACCACTGAGCCTCTGTATACTGCTAACCACTGAACCCTCGTACAGTCCTAACCGCTTAGCCACCATATCGCGCTAACCACTGAGCCACCATACATAGCTAACCACTGAGCCACTGAATAATGCTAACCACTGAGCCACCATACAGTGCTAACCACTGAGCTTACACATAGTGCTAACCACTGAGCCATCGTACAGTGCTAACCACTGAGCCTCTGTATAGTGCTAACCACTGAACCCTCGTACAGTCCTAACCGCTTAGCCACCATATTGTGCTAACCACTGAGCCACCATACAGAGCTAACCACTGAGCCACTGTATAATGCTAACCACTGAGCCACCATACAGTGGTAACCACTGAGCCTCTGTATAGTGCTAACAACTGAGAAGTCGCTGCTGTGATGCTGCTTTGTGGGCACCAGGACTTGCTGGCTCAGGCGCCGGAGAGGTCAGGGGGCCACATCCAGCTCTGAAGCAGCAGGGATTGTGCATTATGAGGCGTTATTGGACTGCAGAGGGCGCATATACTGTTCCCTTCTTTCTGCGTCCTCCACTGGTGTTGGCCGTGGGGTCTTGCACGGTGGCGCCCCCCATAGTCCCCGCACATCCTAGGACGCAGCACTGGCTTTGATGCAGCAGAGCTCAGCCGGTGCGGCTCTGTCGCTCCCTGTCGCCCGGTGTTGCCGCCCTGCGCCTCTTTCCCATTTAATCCGAGCCACACAGAAATCTCAGTCCTGTCACCTCCGCTTAGCACCTGTCTCCCCGCGTAGCGCACAGATCCCCGCGGCTCCGGCGGCGGCCGCTAAGTGACGGAGGGAGAATCGCTCCGCTAACAGCTTGTGACAATGAGGAATGGCTCCTGTGTTAGGGATTCGTTTCTTTGGGTTTAAAAGTCTTTAAAAAATTCAATGAATTAATTTTAGTAAAAATCATCTCCGTCCTCACACACTGTAACGGCCCTGCAGCTCTGCAACGTCTGAGCGACACATCGATCACAGTCCCAGAGAAAAGAAAAGGATCAATCGTCCATGTCAGGGGAATAATAATACGAGCCGCAGACGATTCAACGACAGCTCCAAATACATTGTCATTGCTGTCAGTGAATGGAATCCTCACTGCTCAAATCCGGAATCTAAGAAATATTGCTCATAGCTGAGGGTTTGTTACAATTGTATCCAGTCTGGACCATCCTCTGCAAGCGAAATACATCAGCAGCATTAATCCCTATCCTGTGCTGATACTTTGTAACAAATTGACACCAAAAACAAAATATAAGCCAAAAGTCCAAAAATATAATAATCTTTATTAATCAAGAATAGTAAAAAACAATCAACAAAGACTGGACAAACCCAAGAGACGGATGGTGTTGATATGGGAGACCCGGCACCGATCTTGTAATAATATAAGGGCCCATAAAACTGAGCTGTAAAGTAGATGCGACTGCCATAATATAATTTAAATATTCACAAGTGTGAGAAACTATATATGCATAGGCATAGCATCTTACAATCAAGATTTAATAAGTAGATTAGCAGTATGCAGAGCCCAGACCAAGATAACAGTGATGTATCCCCACGCACCCAACGCACGTTTCGCAACCAAATTGCTCCTGGTTCCGAAACGCGCATCAGGTGCGTAGGGATATTGCACTGTTACCTTGGTCTGGGCCCTGTATACTGGTAATCTATTTATTAACTCTTGATAGGCATAGCATCATACAATCAAGAGTTAATAAGTAGATTACCAGTATACAGAGCCCAGACAAAGGTAACAGTGCGGTATCCCCACGCACCCGACGCGTATTTCGCAACCAAAGTGTTCCATCCAGGATCACTTTGGTGGCAAAATGCACGTTGGGTGCGTGGGGATATTGCACTGTTACCTTGGGCTGGGCCCTGTATACTAGTAATCTACTTATTAACTCCTGATAGGCATAGCATTATAAAATCAAGAGTTAATAAATAGATTACCAGTATACAGGGCCCAGACCAAGGTAACAGTGCGGTATCCCCACGCACCCAATGCACGTTTCACAACCAAAGTGCTCCTAGATTAAACATTTTGGTTATGAAATGCGCGTCGGGTGCCGCACTGTTACCTTGGTTTGGGCCCTGTACATTGGTAATCTGTTTATTTACTCCTGATAGGCATAGCATTATAAAATCAAGAGTTAATAAATAGATTACCAGTATATAGGGCCCAGATCAAGGTAACAGTGCGGTATCCCCATGCACGCAATGCGCGTTTTGCAACCAAAGTGTTCCATCCAGGATCACTTTGGTTGCGAAACACACATCAAATGCATGGGGATATCTCACTGTTACCTTGGTCTGGGCCCTGTATACTGGTAATCTATTTATTAACTCTTGATTGTATGATGCTATGCCTATGTATATATAGTTTCTCACACTTGTGAAGCTCCTTGCCTACAGAATCCTGGGTGTCTTGAGAAAATAAGAGTCTTAAAGGAGTTGACAACTTTTGGGAACTTTTTTTGTTACTTAAATTCATGTATTTAAAGCAAAAAAATAAATTAAAAAAATGTTGGACCATTTCGGCTTCTTTTCCTGCACATTCAACTTTGATGTGGTCATAAATAAGCTGAGAGTTCAGAAAAGGACAAAGAATTGATATTGATGTACAAATGGTCATAGGAAGCTCACTGAAGGATTCACAGTTAGCTCATTTTTTTCAACCCGCGAAAACCACAAAAACTTACCGCAAAAAGTATTTTTAACTCAAATTAGATACATTTAGGCAAAAAAAGTCATCAAAAGGTGGACATCCCCTTTAAGAAATTGCCTACAATGTTAAAATCAATCCTAAGATGAGAGAACTTGTTGGCTACACTGCTCATAAATAGTCGGCTTACATTAGGGAATTGCTTTTTAAGCAATTGCCTTATACATGAGATTAATTAGCATAAAAGCACATGGAAGACGGGGTGGTGTAAAGAGGACAGGTGTCACCGCAGACCCTTATCTGCCCCTATTATGAGCCCTACAGCAGATATTCAGTGTGAGCAGCGCCCCCTGGTGGAGCCACAACCCCAAGCGATTCAGCACTTTCCATAAATCACTAAAGTCACTGACGGCGCGGAGCCTTATAAACCGCACGATAATCACACAACATAATTGACGCCATTAACGTCTTTGTGTTCTCGCCGCGAAGATTATGTGAGAATGAAACAAAAAAAGTAATAACTGAGAAAATATGCAATTATTATCAGAAACTTCTCCCCAGCAATCAAAGGGTCCAAATCTGAGAACGGTTTATTATATAATTCTGCGAGAAAAACTCTAAAGCAACAAGAACACAAAGAAAAAAGAAGAAAAACTCCGACACAAAGAAACAAAGATGTGACACATTACACAGCCCAATATCTGCAATCAGCCTCTAATATTCCTGCTACTGAAATACTATACAGTACATAGGGGCAGTATTATAGTAGTTATATTCTTGTACATAGGGGGCAGTATTATAGTAGTTATATTCTTGTACATAGGGGCAGTATTATAGTAGTTATATTCTTGTACATAGGGGCAGTATTATAGTAGTTATATTCTTGTACATAGGGGGCAGTATTATAGTAGTTATATTCTTGTATATAGGGGCAGTATTATAGTAGTTATATTCTTGTATATAGGGGCAGTATTATAGTAGTTATATTCTTGTACATAGGGGCAGTATTATAGTAGTTATATTCTTGTACATAGGGGCAGTATTATAGTACTTATATTCTTGTACATAGGGGCAGTATTATAGCAGTTATATTCCTGTACATAGGAGCAGTATTATAGTAGTTATATTCTTGTACATAGGGGCAGTATTATAGTAGTTATATTCTTGTACATAGGGGACAGTATTATAGTAGTTATATTCTTGTACATAGGAGCAGTATTATAGTAGTTATATTCTTGTACATAGGAGCAGTATTATAGTAGTTATAGTCTTGTACATAGGGGCAGTATTATAGTAGTTATATTCTTGTATATAGGGGCAGTATTATAGTAGTTATATTCTTGTATATAGGGGCAGAATTATAGTAGTTATATTCTTGTACATAGGGGGCAGTATTATAGTAGTTATATTCTTGTACATAGGGGGCAGTATTATAGTAGTTATATTCTTGTACATAGGGGGCAGTATTATAGTAGTTATATTCTTGTACATACGGGCAGTATTATAGTAGTTATATTCTTGTACATAGGGGCAGTATTATAGTAGTTATATTCTTGTACATAGAGACAGTATTATAGTAGTTATATTCTTGTATATAGGGGCAGTATTATAGTAGTTATATTCTTGTACATAGGGGCAGTATTATAGTAGTTATATTCTTGTATATAGGGGCAGTATTATAGTAGTTATATTCTTGTATATAGGGGCAGAATTATAGTAGTTATATTCTTGTACATAGGGGGCAGTATTATAGTAGTTATATTCTTGTACATAGGGGGCAGTATTATAGTAGTTATATTCTTGTACATACGGGCAGTATTATAGTAGTTATATTCTTGTACATAGGGGGCAGTATTATAGTAGTTATATTCTTGTACATAGGGGGCAGTATTATAGTAGTTATATTCTTGTACATACGGGCAGTATTATAGTAGTTATATTCTTGTACATAGGGGGCAGTATTATAGTAGTTATATTCTTGTACATACGGGCAGTATTATAGTAGTTATATTCTTGTATATAGGAGCAGTATTATAGTAGTTATATTCTTGTACATAGGCGCAGTATTATAGTAGTTATATTCTTGTACATAGAGACAGTATTATAGTAGTTATATTCTTGTATATAGGAGCAGTATTATAGTAGTTATATTCTTGTACATAGGCGCAGTATTATAGTAGTTATATTCTTGTACATAGAGACAGTATTATAGTAGTTATATTCTTGTATCTAGGAAGCAGTATTATAGTAGTTATATTCTTGTACATGGGGGCAGTATTATAGTAGTTATATTCTTGTATCTAGGGAGCAGTATTATAGTAGTTATATTCTTGTACATAGGAGCAGTATTATAGTAGTTATATTCTTATACATAGGGGCAGTATTATAGTAGTTATATTCTTGTACATAGGGGCAGTATTATAGTAGTTATATTCTTGTACATAGGGGCAGTATTATAGTAGTTATATTCTTGTATCTAGGGAGCAGTATTATAGTAGTTATATTCTTGTATATAGAGAGCAGTATTATAGTAGTTATATTCTTGTACATAGGGGCAGTATTATAGTAGTTATATTCTTGTACATAGGGGACAGTATTATAGTAGTTATATTCTTGTACATAGGAGCAGTATTATAGTAGTTATATTCTTGTACATAGGGGGCAGTATTATAGTAGTTATATTCTTGTACATAGGGGGCAGTATTATAGTAGTTATATTCTTGTACATAGGAGCAGTATTATAGTAGTTATATTCTTGTACATAGGGGCAGTATTATAGTAGTTATATTATTGTATATAGGAGGCAGTATTATAGCAGTTATGTTCTTGTATATAGGGGGCAGTATTATAGTAGTTATATTCTTGTACATAGGAGCAGTATTATAGTAGTTATATTCTTGTATATAGGGGGCAGTATTATAGTAGTTATATTCTTGTACATAGGGGCAGTGTTATAGTAGTTATATTCTTGTACATAGGAGCAGTATTATAGTAGTTATATTCTTGTATATAGGGGGCAGTATTATAGTAGTTATATTCTTGTACATAGGAGTAGTATTATAGTAGTTATATTCTTGTACATAGGGGCAGTATTATAGTAGTTATATTCTTGTATATAGGGGGCAGTATTATAGCAGTTATATTCTTGTACATAGGGGCAGTATTATAGCAGTTATATTCTTGTACATAGAGGCAGTATTATAGTAGTTATATTCTTGTATCTAGGGAGCAGTATTATAGTAGTTATATTCTTGTACATGGGGTCAGTATTATAGTAGTTATATTCTTGTATCTAGGGAGCAGTATTATAGTAGTTATATTCTTGTACATGGGGGCAGTATTATAGTAGTTATATTCTTATACATAGGGGCAGTATTATAGTAGTTATATTCTTGTACATAGGGGCAGTATTATAGTAGTTATATTCTTGTACATAGGGGCAGTATTATAGTAGTTATATTCTTGTATCTAGGGAGCAGTATTATAGTAGTTATATTCTTGTACATAGGGGGCAGTATTATAGTAGTTATATTCTTGTACATAGGAGCAGTATTATAGTAGTTATATTCTTGTACATAGGGGGCTGTCACGCTCCCCGTGTCCCAGCACCACTCCTTACCCACTGATCCAATCCATGTGTCCACCAGTCATGGCTGCCGCTCCCGCTCCTGCTCCCCTGAGTCCTGGTCTCAGGAGTCTGACTTTGAGTATTGGCCTCAGGATTCTGTATAGGACCGGGCCGCGCCCACTCTCCTGGTCTTATAGGCCCAGCACACCTGCAGCAGGAAATGACATGAGGCTGTGCTGGGTATATAAGACTTGCCTTTCCATAGGGGCGGGGCCTGATCAACGTGTCCTTTAGCTTGTCTTTAGAGCTAGATGCTCAGGTCCCCTTGTGCTCTCTCCTGTAACTGTTTGTTTGTTGCTACCGGGTACCTGTGCCTGTTTCCTGCATTATCCCATAGAACTCCGTGATCCTGCTGACCCGGTTATAACCGTCCCGGCCACGTCAGTGCTCCGGCTGCCGTGTACTCTGCCACCTGGTGGCGTACTCGGTCCAGTGGATCCACCTCCTGGGCCCACCAGTCCTCCCGGCCGTGACAGAGGCAATATTGTAGTAGTTATATTCTTGTACATAGGAGCAGTATTATAGTAGTTATATTCTTCTATCTAGGGAGCAGTATTATAGTAGTTATATTCTTGTATATAGAGAGCAGTATTATAGTAGTTATATTCTTGTACATAGGAGCAGTATTATAGTAGTTATATTCTTGTACATAGGGGCAGTATTATAGCAGTTATATTCCTGTATATAGGGGCAGTATTATAGTAGTTATATTCTTGTATATAGGGGGCAGTATTATAGCAGTTATATTCTTGTACATAGGGGCAGTATTATAGCAGTTATATTCTTGTACATAGCAGCAGTATTATAGTAGTTATATTCTTGTATCTAGGGAGCAGTATTATAGTAGTTATATTCTTGTATATAGAGAGCAGTATTATAGTAGTTATATTCTTGTACATAGGGGCAGTATTATAGTAGTTATATTCTTGTATATAGGAGCAGTATTATAGTAGGTATATTCTTGTACATAGGGGCAGTATTATAGTAGTTATATTCTTGTACATAGGGGGCAGTATTATAGTAGTTATATTCTTGTACATAGGAGTAGTATTATAGTAGTTATATTCTTGTACATAGGAGCAGTATTATAGTAGTTATATTCTTGTATATAGAGAGCAGTATTATAGTAGTTATATTCTTGTACATACGGGCAGTATTATAGTAGTTATATTCTTGTATATAGGAGCAGTATTATAGTAGGTATATTCTTGTACATAGGGGAAGTATTATAGTAGTTATATTCTTGTACATAGGGGGCAGTATTATAGTAGTTATATTCTTGTACATAGGAGTAGTATTATAGTAGTTATATTTTTGTACATAGGAGCAGTATTATAGTAGTTATATTCTTGTACATAGGGGGCAGTATTATAGTAGTTATATTCTTGTACATAGGGGGCAGTATTATAATAGTTATATTCTTGTACATAGGAGCAGTATTATAGTAGTTATATTCTTGTACATAGGGGCAGTATTATAGTAGTTATATTCTTGTACATAGGGGGCAGTATTATAGTAGTTATATTCTTGTACATAGGGGGCAGAATTATAGTAGTTATATTCTTGTACATAGGGGGCACTATTATAGTTATTATATTCTTGTACATAGGAGCAGTATTATAGTAGTTATATTCTTGTACATAGGGGCAGTATTATAGTAGTTATATTCTTGTACATAGGGGGCAGTATTATAGTAGTTATATTCTTGTACATAGGGGGCAGTATTATAGTAGTTATATTCTTGTACATAGGAGCAGTATTATAGTAGTTATATTCTTGTATATAGGGGGCAGTATTATAGTAGTTATATTCTTGCACATAGGGGCAGTATTATAGTAGTTATATTATTGTATATAGGAGGCAGTATTATAGCAGTTATGTTCTTGTATATAGGGGGCAGTATTATAGTAGTTATATTCTTGTACATAGGAGCAGTATTATAGTAGTTCTATTCTTGTATATAGGGGGCAGTATTATAGTAGTTATATTCTTGTACATAGGGGCAGTATTATAGTAGTTATATTCTTGTACATAGGAGCAGTATTATAGTAGTTATATTCTTGTATATAGGGGGCAGTATTATAGTAGTTATATTCTTGTACATAGGAGTAGTATTATAGTAGTTATATTCAGGTACATAGGGGCAGTATTATAGTAGTTATATTCTTGTATATAGGGGGCAGTATTATAGCAGTTATATTCTTGTACATAGGGGCAGTATTATAGCAGTTATATTCTTGTACATAGAGGCAGTATTATAGTAGTTATATTCTTGTATCTAGGGAGCAGTATTATAGTAGTTATATTCTTGTACATGGGGGCAGTATTATAGTAGTTATATTCTTGTATCTAGGGAGCAGTATTATAGTAGTTATATTCTTGTACATAGGGGGCAGTATTATAGTAGTTATATTCTTGTACATAGGAGCAGTATTATAGTAGTTATATTCTTGTACATAGGGGGCAATATTATAGTAGTTATATTCTTGTACATAGGAGCAGTATTATAGTAGTTATATTCTTGTATCTAGGGAGCAGTATTATAGTAGTTATATTCTTGAATATAGAGAGCAGTATTATAGCAGTTATATTCTTGTACATAGCAGCAGTATTATAGTAGTTATATTCTTGTATCTAGGGAGCAGTATTATAGTAGTTATATTCTTGTATATAGAGAGCAGTATTATAGTAGTTATATTCTTGTACATAGGGGCAGTATTATAGTAGTTATATTCTTGTACATAGGAGCAGTATTATAGTAGTTATATTCTTGTACATAGGGGCAGTATTATAGTAGTTATATTCCTGTACATAGGGGCAGTATTATAGTAGTTATATTCTTGTACATAGGGGGCAGTATTATAGTAGTTATATTCTTGTATCTAGGGAGCAGTATTATAGTAGTTATATTCTTGTATATAGAGAGCAGTATTATAGTAGTTATATTCTTGTACATAGGGGCAGTATTATAGTAGTTATATTCTTGTATATAGGAGCAGTATTATAGTAGGTATATTCTTGTACATAGGGGCAGTATTATAGTAGTTATATTCTTGTACATAGGGGGCAGTATTATAGTAGTTATATTCTTGTACATAGGAGTAGTATTATAGTAGTTATATTCTTGTACATAGGAGCAGTATTATAGTAGTTATATTCTTGTATATAGAGAGCAGTATTATAGTAGTTATATTCTTGTACATACGGGCAGTATTATAGTAGTTATATTCTTGTATATAGGAGCAGTATTATAGTAGGTATATTCTTGTACATAGGGGAAGTATTATAGTAGTTATATTCTTGTACATAGGGGGCAGTATTATAGTAGTTATATTCTTGTACATAGGAGTAGTATTATAGTAGTTATATTTTTGTACATAGGAGCAGTATTATAGTAGTTATATTCTTGTACATAGGGGGCAGTATTATAGTAGTTATATTCTTGTACATAGGGGGCAGTATTATAATAGTTATATTCTTGTACATAGGAGCAGTATTATAGTAGTTATATTCTTGTACATAGGGGCAGTATTATAGTAGTTATATTCTTGTACATAGGGGGCAGTATTATAGTAGTTATATTCTTGTACATAGGGGGCAGAATTATAGTAGTTATATTCTTGTACATAGGGGGCACTATTATAGTTATTATATTCTTGTACATAGGAGCAGTATTATAGTAGTTATATTCTTGTACATAGGGGCAGTATTATAGTAGTTATATTCTTGTACATAGGGGGCAGTATTATAGTAGTTATATTCTTGTACATAGGGGGCAGTATTATAGTAGTTATATTCTTGTACATAGGAGCAGTATTATAGTAGTTATATTCTTGTATATAGGGGGCAGTATTATAGTAGTTATATTCTTGCACATAGGGGCAGTATTATAGTAGTTATATTATTGTATATAGGAGGCAGTATTATAGCAGTTATGTTCTTGTATATAGGGGGCAGTATTATAGTAGTTATATTCTTGTACATAGGAGCAGTATTATAGTAGTTCTATTCTTGTATATAGGGGGCAGTATTATAGTAGTTATATTCTTGTACATAGGGGCAGTATTATAGTAGTTATATTCTTGTACATAGGAGCAGTATTATAGTAGTTATATTCTTGTATATAGGGGGCAGTATTATAGTAGTTATATTCTTGTACATAGGAGTAGTATTATAGTAGTTATATTCAGGTACATAGGGGCAGTATTATAGTAGTTATATTCTTGTATATAGGGGGCAGTATTATAGCAGTTATATTCTTGTACATAGGGGCAGTATTATAGCAGTTATATTCTTGTACATAGAGGCAGTATTATAGTAGTTATATTCTTGTATCTAGGGAGCAGTATTATAGTAGTTATATTCTTGTACATGGGGGCAGTATTATAGTAGTTATATTCTTGTATCTAGGGAGCAGTATTATAGTAGTTATATTCTTGTACATAGGGGGCAGTATTATAGTAGTTATATTCTTGTACATAGGAGCAGTATTATAGTAGTTATATTCTTGTACATAGGGGGCAATATTATAGTAGTTATATTCTTGTACATAGGAGCAGTATTATAGTAGTTATATTCTTGTATCTAGGGAGCAGTATTATAGTAGTTATATTCTTGAATATAGAGAGCAGTATTATAGCAGTTATATTCTTGGACATAGCAGCAGTATTATAGTAGTTATATTCTTGTATCTAGGGAGCAGTATTATAGTAGTTATATTCTTGTATATAGAGAGCAGTATTATAGTAGTTATATTCTTGTACATAGGGGCAGTATTATAGTAGTTATATTCTTGTACATAGGAGCAGTATTATAGTAGTTATATTCTTGTACATAGGAGCAGTATTATAGTAGTTATATTCTTGTACATAGGGGGCAGTATTATAGTAGTTATATTCTTGTACATAGAGGCAGTATTATAGTAGTTATATTCTTGTACATAGGGGCAGTATTATAGTAGTTATATTCTTGTACATAGGGGGCAGTATTATAGTAGTTATATTCTTGTACATAGGGGCAGTATTATAGTAGTTATATTCTTGTACATAGGGGGCAGTATTATAGTAGTTATATTCTTGTACATAGAGGCAGTCTTATAGTAGTTATATTCTTGTACATAGGGGCAGTATTATAGTAGTTATATTCTTGTACATAGGGGGCAGTATTATAGTAGTTATATTCTTGTACATAGGGGCAGTATTATAGTAGTTATATTCTTGTACATAGGGGGCAGTATTATAGTAGCTATATTCTTGTATATAGGGGCAGTATTATAGTAGTTATATTCTTGTACATAGGGGCAGTATTATAGTAGTTATATTCTTGTACATATGGGGCAGTATTATAGTAGTTATATTCTTGTACATAGGGACAGTATTATAGTAGTTATATTCTTGTACATAGGGGGCAGTATTATAGTAGTTATATTCTTGTACATAGGGACAGTATTATAGTAGTTATATTCTTGTACATAGGGGGCAGTATTATAGTAGTTATATTCTTGTACATAGAAGCAGTATTATAGTAGTTATATTCTTGTACATAGAAGCAGTATTATAGTAGTTATATTCTTGTACATAGGGGGCAGTATTATAGTAGTTATATTCTTGTACATAGGGGCAGTATTATAGTAGTTATATTCTTGTACATAGGGGGCAGTATTATAGTAGTTATATTCTTGTACATAGGGGCAGTATTATAGTAGTTATATTCTTGTATATTGGGGCAGTATTACACTTGTCCTCCAGGTATTTTCTCTCTCTTTCCTTACTCCCGTCCATGCAGCTGGTGTTTTCTCTATTTTTGCAGTAATCACGTACGACTGTTTCTGCACGGGATGGCGGCTGTGGACCTATATGGAAACAGTAATTTTCATCCGGTCTTTTTGTCCGGCGGTGAATAGATTGGTGACGTGGGATTCTTCGCTGCCGTCCGCTCTCTATAAACCAGTAATTAGCTGCAGCCTCATTATGCCAATTAGGTGTAAGCGGCAGATATGTCACATTGCTGCACAGATACTTCCCATAAAGGAAAAACTACAAGCTCAGCGACCGATAACGAGAAAACGAGACGTCCTCAATGACGGCCCCCAGCGTTCCCCGACACAAGTAACAACATGACGGCTCCTTAAAGATTCTGTATTTCTAGGAACCATCACTGAGCAGCGGGTACAGACCAGCCCTCGGGGACAGACCGGCCCACGGGGAGAGACCGGCCCACGGGGAGAGACCGGCCCACGGGGAGAGACCGGCCCACGGGGAGAGACCAGCCCACGGGGAGAGACCGGCCCACGGGGAGAGACCAGCCCTCGGGGATAGACCAGCCCTCAGGTACAGACCGAATCTCGTGGACAGACCGAACCTCGAGGACAGACCGAACCTCGGGGACAGACCAGCCCTCAGGTACAGACCGAATCTCGTGGACAGACCGAACCTCGAGGACAGACCGAACCTCGGGGACAGACCAGCCCTCGGGGACAGATCAGCCCTTGGGTAAAGACCGGCCCTCGAGAACAGACCGGCCCTCGAGGACAGACCAGACCTCGAGGACAGACCGGACCTCGAGGACAGATCTGACCTCCATGACAGACCTGACCTTAGTGACAGACTAGCCCTCGGGTAAAGACCGTCCCTTTAGGACAGACCGGACTTCGAGGACAGACCGGACCTTGAGGACAGACCGGAACTCAGTGACAGACCAGCCCTCGGGGACAGACCAGACCTCGGAGACAGACCTGGCCTTGGGGACAGACCGGCCCTTGGGTACAGACTGGCCCTCGGAGACAGACCTGGCCTTGGGGACAGACCAGCCCTCACTTGCTCCCCCCCCCATCACTGAGCAGCGGGTACAGACCAGCCCTTGGGGACAGACCGGCCCATGGGGACAGACCGGCCCACGGGGAGAGACCGGCCCTCGGGGATAGACCAGCCCTCAGGTACAGACCGAACCTCCATGACAGACCTGACCTTAGTGACAGACCAGCCCTCGAGTAAAGACCGGCCCTTTAGGACAGACCGGACTTCGAGGACAGACCGGACCTTGAGGACAGACCGGAACTCAGTGACAGACCAGCCCTCGGGGACAGACCAGACCTCGGGTACAGACCAGCCCTCAGGGACAGACCGATTCTCGGGTACAGACCGGCCCTTGGGTACAGACCGGCCCTCGGAGACAGACCGGGACTTGGGGACAGACCAGCCCTCACTTGCCCCCCCCCCCTTCCCCCCGGCTACTGTAATAATAAATTCAGACATTTCTGGCCCTAAGAAAGCTGGGGGACAAATAACAGAATGGAGGCTCTCTCCTATTTAATGCTAATTTTTAAGGTTCCCCGCAACAGCCTCTGGATTTGGGAAGCTGCGCCTCCGACCCTTGTGATGGGCGACATGTTGGTTAGGTGGTGTTGGGGGGCGCCTCACATGAGTGTGGGGGTATCTTAGGGCATCCTACTGTGTGAATGTGAGGGCACCATGATGATGGGAAACATCATACTTTGTAGGGGAGAACTATGGGGTGCGACATATGTGGGGTCATCATACCATATGGGGGGTACACAGGGGGATCATACTGTGGGGGCACCAAGTAGGGGCAGAATGTGGGGGAATAATGGGGGCACTATTGGATTCATCACATGGGGGGCAGCATACTATGTAAATTTGAGGACATACAGGGCACAATATACTGTGGGGGCACCATATGGGGGGGGTTGGGGCTTCATACTCTGACAAGGGGCACTATAGCGATGCATCATACTGTGTGAACGTGGGGGGTGCAGAGGGGGATCAAACTATCAGGGCACCATGTGGAGGGGAAACGTTAGGGTGTCATAGTATGTAGGAGAGCGCTATGGGGTGCACCACATGTGGGGGCATCATACCATGTGAATGTGGAGGGTGCTGAGGGGGATGAAACCGTGAGGGCTCCATGTGGAGGGGAAACAGTGAGGCATCATACTATGTAGAGGAAAACGATGGGGGGCACCACATGTGGAATCATCATAGCAAGTGAACATAGGAAGATCATACCTTGGGGGCACCATGTGGAGGGAAATGTTGGGGCATCATACTATATGGGAGCACCACATGTGGGGGCATCATACTGTGTGAATGTGGGGGGTGCTGAGATCAGACTGTGTGGGCACCATGTGGAGGTAAATGTTGGGGCATCATACTATGTAGGGGAGCACCACATGTGGGGGCATCATACTGTGTGAATGTGGGGGGTGCTGAGATCAGACTGTGGGGGCACCATGTGGAGGTAAATGTTGGGGCATCATACTATGTAGGGGAGCACCACATATGGGGGCATCATACCATGTGAATGTGGGGGGTGCTGAGATCAGACTGTGGGGGCACCATGTGGAAACACTGGTGCATCACACTATGTAGGGGAGCACGATGGGTGGAACCACAAGTGACAGCATCATGCTCTCTGGCTGAGGGAGTGTGGCGCCCCTGACCTGGTCAGGCACCACTGAGTACTGCACCCATGCTGGGGACAGTACAATACAGGTAATCCAGAAGGCTGACCGAGGTGTGACTACACAGGCGCATAGTGATCAGGTCTCACACATGTACCTTTGAGAGGACCCCTGGGGATCCCAGGAGGGGGAAAAGCCTTCACCTCCACTGGAATAGTGGAGGGGGCCAAAAGCCTCCATCTCCTCTCAAGGGGTGTGGTAAGAGAGCCTGGTTGCTAGGTGGCGTAGGCAAGAACAGGAGAGGAGGAGCAGTGAGCCGGTTCAGTGCAGAGTCCAGGGAGCTCCGAAGAGAGCAGACCCCTACCCCTGGGGCTGTTGCAGTCTGACAGCGTCCGCGCAGTGGCTACCGACGGGGGAGAACGGTCACCTAGGAGTGCTACCCGAAACCCATCTCCAGCTAAAGGGAGAGCACGGAGTGGGAAGTAAGGAGACTGCTAGGGAGTACCAGGCCCAAACGGGCGGCAGATCCCGGAGCGGGGATAGATCCACCTTTCCCTGCTAAACCTGCCGGTGTGGGGCCCTCAAAGCCCACACCACAACACCTAAAAGCTGCAGCCACGTAGCCACAGTTAGGGCCCATAGTTCACAGGAGGCAAGCAGCTGGAGTGATCTGGCCCAGGCAACAAGCAAACGGCAATCGAAGGGGAGAGAGGCTTCAGCAACTTCCCTGGGTGACCCCCATAGGGACTAAAAGTCGGGGTTACCCCAAACCACCAAGGGCTAAGGAAGGCGAGTTGGTAGTCACCATCAGAAGTCAGCCTGAAGGATACCTGGTTCCACCCTGGTTCATCCCAGCTACGCCCGGGTTACTCACCCTGCCATCTGAAGTGAGTAAAACCCCTGAAAGACATTCTGCGTGTGTGGAGTTATTCTGCGCCTTGTGGTACTACACACCTACACAGGGCCCTGGGGCTTGCCTCACTCTCAGGAGGCTATTACAACCGACTGCACCCACCATCAGCCCCAGGCATCCCTTAATCTGCAGTGGCGGTCCCCACTGACCGCAATTCTGAGAGTGGCGTCACGACAAATAGAAGATTCCCTACCTGTAACAAGATCCAGCTGAGTGGAGTCCCTGAAGGTAATGCACCGACACAATACTTGCGGGGCTTCACATCTGGCGTCACGAACAGGATAAGGACTAGACCTGTTCAGACAGGTGACCATGTGCCTGGGCGGTCCGCTTGGAAAATTGGAAGCGCCGCCATATTGCCACCATGAAAAGCGCGCCGAAAAACAACAGCAGCCCGCGCTGGGAGAAGTTACCGCCCACGAAGAGGTGTGGCTACCCAGAGATCCCCTGCAGAGTTCTGACCTCGCTTGTGGAGAGAGCGGAAGCGTCCAGAGACGGCGGAACGGAAAAGAAGCCAGCAGCTTGTTGTTAGAGAAAATGGCGTCTGAATGCAGAGACCCAGAGCCAGGCTCCGCTGCCTGGTGGTGTCGGGAGCTTGCCGAGTTCTGCGATCAACTGGAGGCCAGGGTCGGAAGGCTGATCAGAGAGGGACGTGCGGAGTTCCTGGGAATGACCGCGGCGGTTCAGGCCTATGAGGGGAGAGCCGCGCGCCGAGTGCCAGACCGGGCGGTGACGACTCAGACCCCGATGCTGCCACCGATGGGTGAGTCCAGTGATGCCCCTGCCAGCGCGAGTGCCCCGACCCCTGCTGTCACGTCCGCGGTCCCTGAAGAGGCGTCCGGCGCGGCGACGCTGAAGCAGGCCGCAGCCACGCCAGGTGCAGCCCGCCAAGCTCAGGCCACCGCAGCGATGCCCTGCTCGGCCCACCAAGACCCGGTCCCTGCAGCAACGCCCAGTCCGGCCCGCAGAGAACCGGCTGCCACCGCGACCCTCATCCATGCCGCGGGTGTGACGCTGACCCAGGCCGCCGCCATGCTAGGCCCGGCCCGCCGAGACCCCACCGCAGCAGCAACGCTCGTCCGCGCCGCAAGTGAGGTGTGTGGCGCCCCAGGACCTGGTCGCCACAACAGCATTGCCCTCCCAAAAGGGTTAATGCTGAGCCTGGAGGTAATTGGGAGATCTATTGGCCAGTAAGTTAACACTCAACACAGTTCTTCCTCCGGCCAGCAGGGGGAGCTCTGAACCTGGAACTTCAGGGAGCATTCCTTAAGTCTGGCTGGAAGGAGGAAGTGGGGGTTAGTCTGGAGACAGGAGTGAAAGAGTGCAGACGCAGAGTAGTGCTGCCTTGTAAACTGGGGCCTAGAGCTGGGATAGCTTGGCCCAGTGAAGCAAGGGGAGCAGAGAGGCACAGCAGGGACTCGGACATCGGAGTCTGTAGTTGCCAGGGCATAAAATCCATCCCTGGTAGCTGAATCCGGAGGGCAGGAGAGCTGTAAGCCCCCTGTCCCAGAAGCAATCTGAAGGTACAGCTGCATCCCAAGGGCCCGGTGTAGACTCCAGCAGAGAAGCACCAGAGAGGGCCTGCGCAGTCTACCACACAGAAAAGGGGACGAACAACAAGTCCCAGCAGCAAGAGGGCCATTGCAAACCCAAAGTGCAGTGTCCTAACACAGCAGAGAAAGATTAAGGAGTAGGCCTCATACTCAACTGGCCAAAGATCACCCCAGGCACTTCCAGGCCGGCCGGATCATCTTTACCATCTGTGACGGTCTCCCTGGACTAAGTTTCTGCCGAGTAAAAGAGGAGAAGGTAAAGAGACTACTGTTTGTGCCTGTTTCTTTCATTGCTGGTCGGCCCTGCACCGTGTTAGTCACGCAGCACCATAGACTTCCACAAACACCAACCGTGCCCCGGGCATTGCTCCACCTGTGGGGAGCAGTACTACCATAGCTGCTATATCATCATCCCGGAGGCCTCACACAGCAGCGGCGGCTTATTAGCCGCATACCACAGGTGGCGTCACGAACACAAACTTTAATTCAAGCCACATATTCAACTGACACCCACCAGGGCCACGGAGCCGGGCCCAGCCACCACTGACTACCACCGGACTAGTCCGGTCCGGCACCGGGTGTCCCATAGCCCTGGGGTGGGCGAGTCAACTTTGGCGTCACGAACAGGATTTCGTGCCCGGTCACACCGGGTACTGTGCGCCTGAAGAACTGTGTAAAAGACTGTGTACTGGTTGTAAATTGCCGCCGCCATTAGCCGCGCCGAGCGCAGGAAGAAGGGGGGCGTGCCTGACAAAGAGCGCGAAGGGAGCGCGCCATCAGAGCAGAGCGCTGTTAACCCCGCGCGACCCGGAAGAAAATTTGAAAAGTGAACGGAGCCTGGTAAGGTTCACTAAGGGGGAGGAAGATGTCCGACTCCGAGGGAGAGCAGGTGGCTGCCATCGCCCAGGGCGCCGCAGCACCGGCCGAAGTAGTCCCAGTCGCCGTCGCCCCGGCCCCCACTGTAGCGCCGGTAATGCCGATCACCATGCCGTACATACCAGGAGCAGAATGGCTGCCGCAGTACTCCGGGGAGTCCCATACCTTGAGTGACTTCAGAGAAAGCCTGCACAGCTTGTTCCGGGTGTATCCTCTGACTGAGAGCCAGAAGGTGGGCATAGTAATGGGACAGCTAGCCGGCGCGGCCCAGCGTGAAGCGAAGTCCTGGCCTGATACAGATAAAGGGACAGCAGCCCAGATACTGGCCAAGCTAAAGAGTACTTTTGACACCCGCACCGCAGCAGAGATAAAGATGAGATTCTTTGGGTGCAAGCAACGGGCCACGGACAGCATAAGGGACTATGCCTTAAACTTGCAAGAGGCCCTGAAAGCAGTTAAACAGGTGGACCCAGAGAGTGTACGTGAAGAAGACAAACTCCTAACTGAGCAGTTCATAGAGGGGCTCCTGTCAGATGCCCACAGGACCCAGCTGCGTATCCTGGTCCTGCAGAACCCTGCTCTGGACTTTGCCAAGTTTAAGGACCAGGCCATCAGGGTACTGAGAGAATCTACACCGAATGACCCAGTACCCCTCCGGCCTCTTGCTATCACGTACCCCGGGGTGGTGCCTGCAACACGAGCCACTGCAGGGGCTGAGGCGCAGTCCCTGGATAAGGATCCCACTGCAGAGCTCAGACAGCAGTTCCAGGAGCTGACCAAGACTGTGGCTGCCCTTGCCAAGACCGTGCAGTCTCTACAAGTGACCCCATCGCCTGCAAGAATCGAGTTGGCCTCCAGCCCAGATGACGTCCCATGGATGCGACAGAGGAGGATTCCGCCGACCCGAGGCAGAGACACAGACCGGTATGATTCAACAGGACAACCGATCTGCCGCCGCTGCAGCCAGGCGGGCCATATTGCACGACGCTGTCCTTTAAACGGGCCGAGCCTGGGGCCAGGAGCCAACCCCCAGGTGTGAGGAAGCCCGGCTCAACCCCCAGCCGCAGCAAGTATGTGGGAGGACGCCCGGTCCTTCCCATTGTGCTGGATGGGATCCCTTTGAATGCCCTCCTGGATACGGGGTCCCAGGTAACAACCATCCCCCACAAACTGTACAAAAGATATTGGGCTGATTCAGACATTGACCATGGCCCAGATGATGATTTAACGATTGTGGCCAGTAATGGTCAGCCCTTACCTCAAATTGGGTACAAAGAAGTAACCATTAAAGTGGGGCGGGTGGAATTGCCATGTCAGGGGATGATAATTGTAGATATAGATCGCAAAGAATCTGACCCACTGCTAACCCTTGGTACAAATGTGATAGAAAATTGTATTGCCGAAGTGATAATTTTGTTGCAACAGGCGTCTGAAACCGCCAGCTCCGGGCAGCAGCGTGCCCTACAGAGGGAGATCAGAGCCCTGATGAGGAGGCAGCAAGTAGAGCTAGCCGGAGGAGAAATTGGCAGTGTGAGGGTAAGTGACCCCCTCCCCATTGTAATACCCCCAAGAAGTGAAATGTTGATATGGTGTCGGGCAGCAATAGGCCTCAAGGGTCAGGATTACCATGCCTTGGTAGAAC
The DNA here is from genome assembly GCF_048569485.1 of Anomaloglossus baeobatrachus. Lineage (NCBI taxonomy): Eukaryota > Metazoa > Chordata > Amphibia > Anura > Aromobatidae > Anomaloglossus > Anomaloglossus baeobatrachus. Next base: position 198,857,903 of record NC_134362.1, on the reverse strand, counting down.
CAGTGTATTCAGACAGTAGGCCTGGAGTCCTGATAGCCAGAGGGGTAGCGGACGTCCGCAAGGGGAGAGTGCCCGTCCGTGTCCTGAATTGTGGGGAGGAGGAAGCCAAATTGCCCCGGTACGCCACTGTAGCAAAACTGTACACTGTCAGTAACAATACCATTAAAGCAGTGGAACCCTTGATCCCGTCCGACCAGGCGGAAGACAATGGCTCCAAGGGGCAGCCGGAAGACTGGTGCCAAAAATTACATGTAGGCACCGACTCCACCCCCTCGCACCAAAAGCATGGGGTTTACCGGGTGGTACAGGAGTACGAGCGGGTCTTCAGCAAACACCCCCTAGATTTTGGGCAGGTGAAAGGGGTTAAACATCAAATCCCCACGGGTGATCATCATCCCATTAAAGAGAGATACCACCCTGTACCCCCCGCACAGTATCAGTGTGCCAAGGAAATGTTACGGGAAATGAAGGAGGCTGGGGTTATCAGAGATAGTTGTAGCCCCTGGGCAGCTCCACTAGTGCTCGTAAAGAAAAAAGATGGTACAATGAGAATGTGTGTAGATTACAGGCAAATTAACCGCATTACACATAAAGATGCTTATCCACTGCCCAGAATAGAGGAGTCACTAACAGCCTTAAAGTCAGCTAACTATTTCTCCACCTTGGATCTCACCAGTGGGTATTGGCAGGTTCCCGTGGCAGAGGCGGACAAGGAGAAGACTGCATTCACGACACCAATGGGCCTCTGTGAGTTCAATTGTATGCCATTCGGGCTCTGCAACGCCCCAGGGACATTCCAAAGGTTGATGGAGTGCTGCTTGGGCCACCACAACTTTGAAACCGTGCTGTTGTACCTGGATGACGTAATAGTCTACTCCAAGACTTATGAGGACCACCTGAAGCACTTAGCAGAAGTGTTTGAATCCTTGTCGAAATATGGCCTGAAGATCAAGCCGTCCAAATGTCACCTCTTGAAGCCAAAGGTACAGTACCTGGGTCATGTGGTCAGCGCAGAAGGTGTGGCACCTGATCCGGAGAAAGTCACTGTAATCAAGGACTGGCCAAGACCCACCACAGTGAAGGAGGTGCGGCAGTTCCTTGGACTGGTGGGCTACTACCGAAGGTTCATTGATGGTTTCACCAAGATAGCAGCGCCCCTTCAAGATCTCCTGGTGGGCCAGCCAAAGCAGGCTAAGAAGCAGAGCCCTCCATTTGAATGGAGCAGCCAACTGGAAACATCCTTTGTCCGGCTGAAAGGGGCTCTCACGGGAGAAGAAATTCTGGCCTACCCTGACTACAGCCAACCGTTTGTACTGTATACAGACGCCAGCAACGTGGGACTGGGAGCAGTTCTGTCCCAGGTACAGGGAGGCAGAGAGAGGGTGATAGCGTACGCCAGTAGGAAGCTTCGGCCCACAGAAAGGAATCCAGAAAACTACAGTTCCTTCAAGCTGGAGTTCCTCGCTATTGTTTGGGCAGTGACTGAACGCTTCAAGCACTATCTGGCATCGGCCAAGTTCACCATCTTCACGGACAACAATCCGTTGACACACCTGGCAACAGCCAAGTTAGGTGCGATGGAACAGCGATGGATGGCCCGGCTGTCTAACTTTGACTTTACCATCAAGTATCGGGCTGGCAAGAAGAATAACAATGCTGATGCGCTGTCCAGAATGCCTCACTTGCCCGAGTCTGGAGAAGACATGGATGAACTCGAAGAGATAGAGTTACCGGCTTTCCATCACCAAGGTGTGTCCCAGTGTGAGCATGCTGTGGGAGTGAAGCGCTCAAGCCAGCACGGGGTCTCGGTCAACCCCTTACTCCACCATAATTGGGAAGAAACACAGAACGGTGACCCGGCCGTGCGATTGGTCAAAGAGAAGCTAGCGCAAGCTGAGACCCATCTTGGCCCAGACGCTCCAGAGGAAGCCCAGCAGCTGTGGAAGGAGAGGGGACGACTGTTCACCTACCAAGGCAAGCTCTGCAAGAGATATGTCAACTATCGAACAAATGAACTTGTCTGGCAGATAGTGGTTCCGCAGAGAGATGCTCCAATGGTCCTAGCAGCGTATCATGATAACGCAGGACACTTCGGGTGGAAGAAGTTGGAGGCCCTACTCCGTGATCGGTTCTATTGGGTGCACATGAGAAAGATGATCGAGAAGTGGTGCCGAGACTGTGGCCCGTGTAACCTGAGGCGGAAAGACGATGCCAGCCAAAGGTCTCCCTTGCAGCCAATTGTCACAAAGCAGCCCCTGGAGTTGGTGGCCCTGGACCACGTGAAGTTAACACCAAGCCGGTCAGGCTATGTGTACGCCCTCACCATTGTGGACCATTACTCTCGTTTCCTGGTAGTAGTGCCTGTGAAGGACCAGACAGCCAGGACAGCAGCTAGAGCGTTCCAGGCATCCTTTTGCCGACCTCACGGCTATCCGGAAAGGGTACTGACTGATCAGGGTCCTGCATTCGAGGCTGAAGTGTTCCAAGAGTTCTGTAACATGTACGGTTGTAAGAAAATCCGAACCACACCGTACCACCCCCAAACCAATGGACTGTGCGAGAAAATGAACCATGTGGTTATTGATATGCTGAAGACCCTACCGCTGGAGGAAAGGAACCAATGGCCAGAAAAGTTGCCAGATCTGGTAGACCTGTACAACCACATCCCAGTGAATTCGACCAACTGCAGCCCCGCTTACCTGATGCGAGCCAGACCAGGCAAGTTGCCTGTAGACTTTGAGATGGGGACTGTGTCGCCTGAGGCGGTTCAAGAAATAGAGGATTGGGATACAGAACGGCAGCAGCGGTACCGTAAGGTCCAGGAGTGCGTAGAGAGGAGCCTGTCTCAAGCAAGAACGAGACAAGAACAGCATTACAATCAAACAGCCCCAGCAACTCCCTTAGCACCTGGAGAACAAGTCCTCAAGAAGAAGCGGAAGGCGCATAAATTGGATGATCAGTGGGAAAGCGAGCCCTACACCATTATCCCCTCCAACTTTGACAATAGTAAGGTATGCCTCATAAGCAAAGATGAAGGCAAGACCTATCAAGCAATTTCCCGAGACCGCCTGAAAGCGTGCCCTGAACGGTGCAGAATCCAAAGAGAAATGGAAGGAGTACAAGGAAGTCCCCAAAGTCAAGAGAAAGAAGGGGAGATGATTCAAACCATCCTTGGAAAGTTCCCCAAAACTTGGACCCGAATAAACAATGCCATAGTGGTACCAGTTTTGACGTTTCCGCAGTTGGTCGAGCCAGAAACGGAAAAGGTTCCGGATCCACCTAAAGAATCGTCCGCTCCAGCACGAGATGACACGCCAGCAGTGGAACAGGAGGATCAACCCCCTGTCAGTGGTGAACCTGTCATACCCTTGGCGACTCTTAGATCACAAAGGCAACCATCACGCTTACCTATGGGGGTTAGGCCCACCTGTAGTGCTGAGATAGAAGACGCACCACGTAGTCAGGGGCAAACACCAGAGCTACGTAGGTCCCAGCGCAGCACTCGGGGACAACCCCCTCTAAGGTATAGGGAGTCAACTGTATAAGGGAAAGAGTACTTATTAGAATGTAAATAGTTATGCAAAATGTCTGTCATGTTGTGTACAAAATGTTTTCTTTTTCTTTGATTGCGAAAATGGACAATTGGGCCACTGGACTATGGGTGGCCAACACCTAAATTGTTCATAGTTAGCACCAGTGTGCTCAACACCCCTGAAGAAAAACCCGTCCGGCGTGCATAGAGTGGGGTCATCAATGCTCTGACGCACGCCCAGAGCCTACGTTGGGGGTTTGAACGCGGCGGGTCCCCCATGGAGCAGTGTAATGGACACCCGGCAGGGAGCCACACTGGACTCTTATAGTAATGTTTAAGGTTGTAACGTTAAAGTATTTGCGCCTCCCATAATGGGATGAAATGTTCTAACATGTCATGTTTGTTTCTACAGTCCGGGAGTACTGAATTTAACTAAGGGGGAGTGTGGCGCCCCAGGACCTGGTCGCCACAACAGCATTGCCCTCCCAAAAGGGTTAATGCTGAGCCTGGAGGTAATTGGGAGATCTATTGGCCAGTAAGTTAACACTCAACACAGTTCTTCCTCCGGCCAGCAGGGGGAGCTCTGAACCTGGAACTTCAGGGAGCATTCCTTAAGTCTGGCTGGAAGGAGGAAGTGGGGGTTAGTCTGGAGACAGGAGTGAAAGAGTGCAGACGCAGAGTAGTGCTGCCTTGTAAACTGGGGCCTAGAGCTGGGATAGCTTGGCCCAGTGAAGCAAGGGGAGCAGAGAGGCACAGCAGGGACTCGGACATCGGAGTCTGTAGTTGCCAGGGCATAAAATCCATCCCTGGTAGCTGAATCCGGAGGGCAGGAGAGCTGTAAGCCCCCTGTCCCAGAAGCAATCTGAAGGTACAGCTGCATCCCAAGGGCCCGGTGTAGACTCCAGCAGAGAAGCACCAGAGAGGGCCTGCGCAGTCTACCACACAGAAAAGGGGACGAACAACAAGTCCCAGCAGCAAGAGGGCCATTGCAAACCCAAAGTGCAGTGTCCTAACACAGCAGAGAAAGATTAAGGAGTAGGCCTCATACTCAACTGGCCAAAGATCACCCCAGGCACTTCCAGGCCGGCCGGATCATCTTTACCATCTGTGACGGTCTCCCTGGACTAAGTTTCTGCCGAGTAAAAGAGGAGAAGGTAAAGAGACTACTGTTTGTGCCTGTTTCTTTCATTGCTGGTCGGCCCTGCACCGTGTTAGTCACGCAGCACCATAGACTTCCACAAACACCAACCGTGCCCCGGGCATTGCTCCACCTGTGGGGAGCAGTACTACCATAGCTGCTATATCATCATCCCGGAGGCCTCACACAGCAGCGGCGGCTTAGTAGCCGCATACCACAGGTGGCGTCACGAACACAAACTTTAATTCAAGCCACATATTCAACTGACACCCACCAGGGCCACGGAGCCGGGCCCAGCCACCACTGACTACCACCGGACTAGTCCGGTCCGGCACCGGGTGTCCCATAGCCCTGGGGTGGGCGAGTCAACTTTGGCGTCACGAACAGGATTTCGTGCCCGGTCACACCGGGTACTGTGCGCCTGAAGAACTGTGTAAAAGACTGTGTACTGGTTGTAAATTGCCGCCGCCATTAGCCGCGCCGAGCGCAGGAAGAAGGGGGGCGTGCCTGACAAAGAGCGCGAAGGGAGCGCGCCATCAGAGCAGAGCGCTGTTAACCCCGCGCGACCCGGAAGAAAATTTGAAAAGTGAACGGAGCCTGGTAAGGTTCACTAAGGGGGAGGAAGATGTCCGACTCCGAGGGAGAGCAGGTGGCTGCCATCGCCCAGGGCGCCGCAGCACCGGCCGAAGTAGTCCCAGTCGCCGTCGCCCCGGCCCCCACTGTAGCGCCGGTAATGCCGATCACCATGCCATGTCAGGGGATGATAATTGTAGATATAGATCGCAAAGAATCTGACCCACTGCTAACCCTTGGTACAAATGTGATAGAAAATTGTATTGCCGAAGTGATAATTTTGTTGCAACAGGCGTCTGAAACCGCCAGCTCCGGGCAGCAGCGTGCCCTACAGAGGGAGATCAGAGCCCTGATGAGGAGGCAGCAAGTAGAGCTAGCCGGAGGAGAAATTGGCAGTGTGAGGGTAAGTGACCCCCTCCCCATTGTAATACCCCCAAGAAGTGAAATGTTGATATGGTGTCGGGCAGCAATAGGCCTCAAGGGTCAGGATTACCATGCCTTGGTAGAACCAGTGTATTCAGACAGTAGGCCTGGAGTCCTGATAGCCAGAGGGGTAGCGGACGTCCGCAAGGGGAGAGTGCCCGTCCGTGTCCTGAATTGTGGGGAGGAGGAGGCCAAATTGCCCCGGTACGCCACTGTAGCAAAACTGTACACTGTCAGTAACAATACCATTAAAGCAGTGGAACCCTTGATCCCGTCCGACCAGGCGGAAGACAATGGCTCCAAGGGGCAGCCGGAAGACTGGTGCCAAAAATTACATGTAGGCACCGACTCCACCCCCTCGCACCAAAAGCATGGGGTTTACCGGGTGGTACAGGAGTACGAGCGGGTCTTCAGCAAACACCCCCTAGATTTTGGGCAGGTGAAAGGGGTTAAACATCAAATCCCCACGGGTGATCATCATCCCATTAAAGAGAGATACCACCCTGTACCCCCCGCACAGTATCAGTGTGCCAAGGAAATGTTACGGGAAATGAAGGAGGCTGGGGTTATCAGAGATAGTTGTAGCCCCTGGGCAGCTCCACTAGTGCTCGTAAAGAAAAAAGATGGTACAATGAGAATGTGTGTAGATTACAGGCAAATTAACCGCATTACACATAAAGATGCTTATCCACTGCCCAGAATAGAGGAGTCACTAACAGCCTTAAAGTCAGCTAACTATTTCTCCACCTTGGATCTCACCAGTGGGTATTGGCAGGTTCCCGTGGCAGAGGCGGACAAGGAGAAGACTGCATTCACGACACCAATGGGCCTCTGTGAGTTCAATTGTATGCCATTCGGGCTCTGCAACGCCCCAGGGACATTCCAAAGGTTGATGGAGTGCTGCTTGGGCCACCACAACTTTGAAACCGTGCTGTTGTACCTGGATGACGTAATAGTCTACTCCAAGACTTATGAGGACCACCTGAAGCACTTAGCAGAAGTGTTTGAATCCTTGTCGAAATATGGCCTGAAGATCAAGCCGTCCAAATGTCACCTCTTGAAGCCAAAGGTACAGTACCTGGGTCATGTGGTCAGCGCAGAAGGTGTGGCACCTGATCCGGAGAAAGTCACTGTAATCAAGGACTGGCCAAGACCCACCACAGTGAAGGAGGTGCGGCAGTTCCTTGGACTGGTGGGCTACTACCGAAGGTTCATTGATGGTTTCACCAAGATAGCAGCGCCCCTTCAAGATCTCCTGGTGGGCCAGCCAAAGCAGGCTAAGAAGCAGAGCCCTCCATTTGAATGGAGCAGCCAACTGGAAACATCCTTTGTCCGGCTGAAAGGGGCTCTCACGGGAGAAGAAATTCTGGCCTACCCTGACTACAGCCAGCCGTTTGTACTGTACACAGACGCCAGCAACGTGGGACTGGGAGCAGTTCTGTCCCAGGTGCAGGGAGGCAGAGAGAAGGTGATAGCTTACGCCAGTAGGAAGCTTCGGCCCACAGAAAGGAATCCAGAAAACTACAGTTCCTTCAAGCTGGAGTTCCTCGCTATTGTTTGGGCAGTGACTGAACGCTTCAAGCACTATCTGGCATCGGCCAAGTTCACCATCTTCACGGACAACAATCCGTTGACACACCTGGCAACAGCCAAGTTAGGTGCGATGGAACAGCGATGGATGGCCCGGCTGTCTAACTTTGACTTTACCATCAAGTATCGGGCTGGCAAGAAGAATAACAATGCTGATGCGCTGTCCAGAATGCCTCACTTGCCCGAGTCTGGAGAAGACATGGATGAACTCGAAGAGATAGAGTTACCGGCTTTCCATCACCAAGGTGTGTCCCAGTGTGAGCATGCTGTGGGAGTGAAGCGCTCAAGCCAGCACGGGGTCTCGGTCAACCCCTTACTCCACCATAATTGGGAAGAAACACAGAACGGTGACCCGGCCGTGCGATTGGTCAAAGAGAAGCTAGCGCAAGCTGAGACCCATCTTGGCCCAGACGCTCCAGAGGAAGCCCAGCAGCTGTGGAAGGAGAGGGGACGACTGTTCACCTACCAAGGCAAGCTCTGCAAGAGATATGTCAACTATCGAACAAATGAACTTGTCTGGCAGATAGTGGTTCCGCAGAGAGATGCTCCAATGGTCCTAGCAGCGTATCATGATAACGCAGGACACTTCGGGTGGAAGAAGTTGGAGGCCCTACTCCGTGATCGGTTCTATTGGGTGCACATGAGAAAGATGATCGAGAAGTGGTGCCGAGACTGTGGCCCGTGTAACCTGAGGCGGAAAGACGATGCCAGCCAAAGGTCTCCCTTGCAGCCAATTGTCACAAAGCAGCCCCTGGAGTTGGTGGCCCTGGACCACGTGAAGTTAACACCAAGCCGGTCAGGCTATGTGTACGCCCTCACCATTGTGGACCATTACTCTCGTTTCCTGGTAGTAGTGCCTGTGAAGGACCAGACAGCCAGGACAGCAGCTAGAGCGTTCCAGGCATCCTTTTGCCGACCTCACGGCTATCCGGAAAGGGTACTGACTGATCAGGGTCCTGCATTCGAGGCTGAAGTGTTCCAAGAGTTCTGTAACATGTACGGTTGTAAGAAAATCCGAACCACACCGTACCACCCCCAAACCAATGGACTGTGCGAGAAAATGAACCATGTGGTTATTGATATGCTGAAGACCCTACCGCTGGAGGAAAGGAACCAATGGCCAGAAAAGTTGCCAGATCTGGTAGACCTGTACAACCACATCCCAGTGAATTCGACCAACTGCAGCCCCGCTTACCTGATGCGAGCCAGACCAGGCAAGTTGCCTGTAGACTTTGAGATGGGGACTGTGTCGCCTGAGGCGGTTCAAGAAATAGAGGATTGGGATACAGAACGGCAGCAGCGGTACCGTAAGGTCCAGGAGTGCGTAGAGAGGAGCCTGTCTCAAGCAAGAACGAGACAAGAACAGCATTACAATCAAACAGCCCCAGCAACTCCCTTAGCACCTGGAGAACAAGTCCTCAAGAAGAAGCGGAAGGCGCATAAATTGGATGATCAGTGGGAAAGCGAGCCCTACACCATTATCCCCTCCAACTTTGACAATAGTAAGGTATGCCTCATAAGCAAAGATGAAGGCAAGACCTATCAAGCAATTTCCCGAGACCGCCTGAAAGCGTGCCCTGAACGGTGCAGAATCCAAAGAGAAATGGAAGGAGTACAAGGAAGTCCCCAAAGTCAAGAGAAAGAAGGGGAGATGATTCAAACCATCCTTGGAAAGTTCCCCAAAACTTGGACCCGAATAAACAATGCCATAGTGGTACCAGTTTTGACGTTTCCGCAGTTGGTCGAGCCAGAAACGGAAAAGGTTCCGGATCCACCTAAAGAATCGTCCGCTCCAGCACGAGATGACACGCCAGCAGTGGAACAGGAGGATCAACCCCCTGTCAGTGGTGAACCTGTCATACCCTTGGCGACTCTTAGATCACAAAGGCAACCATCACGCTTACCTATGGGGGTTAGGCCCACCTGTAGTGCTGAGATAGAAGACGCACCACGTAGTCAGGGGCAAACACCAGAGCTACGTAGGTCCCAGCGCAGCACTCGGGGACAACCCCCTCTAAGGTATAGGGAGTCAACTGTATAAGGGAAAGAGTACTTATTAGAATGTAAATAGTTATGCAAAATGTCTGTCATGTTGTGTACAAAATGTTTTCTTTTTCTTTGATTGCGAAAATGGACAATTGGGCCACTGGACTATGGGTGGCCAACACCTAAATTGTTCATAGTTAGCACCAGTGTGCTCAACACCCCTGAAGAAAAACCCGTCCGGCGTGCATAGAGTGGGGTCATCAATGCTCTGACGCACGCCCAGAGCCTACGTTGGGGGTTTGAACGCGGCGGGTCCCCCATGGAGCAGTGTAATGGACACCCGGCAGGGAGCCACACTGGACTCTTATAGTAATGTTTAAGGTTGTAACGTTAAAGTATTTGCGCCTCCCATAATGGGATGAAATGTTCTAACATGTCATGTTTGTTTCTACAGTCCGGGAGTACTGAATTTAACTAAGGGGGAGTGTGGCGCCCCAGGACCTGGTCGCCACAACAGCATTGCCCTCCCAAAAGGGTTAATGCTGAGCCTGGAGGTAATTGGGAGATCTATTGGCCAGTAAGTTAACACTCAACACAGTTCTTCCTCCGGCCAGCAGGGGGAGCTCTGAACCTGGAACTTCAGGGAGCATTCCTTAAGTCTGGCTGGAAGGAGGAAGTGGGGGTTAGTCTGGAGACAGGAGTGAAAGAGTGCAGACGCAGAGTAGTGCTGCCTTGTAAACTGGGGCCTAGAGCTGGGATAGCTTGGCCCAGTGAAGCAAGGGGAGCAGAGAGGCACAGCAGGGACTCGGACATCGGAGTCTGTAGTTGCCAGGGCATAAAATCCATCCCTGGTAGCTGAATCCGGAGGGCAGGAGAGCTGTAAGCCCCCTGTCCCAGAAGCAATCTGAAGGTACAGCTGCATCCCAAGGGCCCGGTGTAGACTCCAGCAGAGAAGCACCAGAGAGGGCCTGCGCAGTCTACCACACAGAAAAGGGGACGAACAACAAGTCCCAGCAGCAAGAGGGCCATTGCAAACCCAAAGTGCAGTGTCCTAACACAGCAGAGAAAGATTAAGGAGTAGGCCTCATACTCAACTGGCCAAAGATCACCCCAGGCACTTCCAGGCCGGCCGGATCATCTTTACCATCTGTGACGGTCTCCCTGGACTAAGTTTCTGCCGAGTAAAAGAGGAGAAGGTAAAGAGACTACTGTTTGTGCCTGTTTCTTTCATTGCTGGTCGGCCCTGCACCGTGTTAGTCACGCAGCACCATAGACTTCCACAAACACCAACCGTGCCCCGGGCATTGCTCCACCTGTGGGGAGCAGTACTACCATAGCTGCTATATCATCATCCCGGAGGCCTCACACAGCAGCGGCGGCTTAGTAGCCGCATACCACAGGTGGCGTCACGAACACAAACTTTAATTCAAGCCACATATTCAACTGACACCCACCAGGGCCACGGAGCCGAGCCCAGCCACCACTGACTACCACCGGACTAGTCCGGTCCGGCACCGGGTGTCCCATAGCCCTGGGGTGGGCGAGTCAGGTGCTGAACCAGGCCGCAGCCACGCCAGGTGTGGCCCGCCAAGCTCCGATCGCTGCAGCGACGCCCAGCCCAGTCTGCACCGATCCCATCGCGACAGCGACGCCGATCCAGGCCGCCGCCATGTCAGGCGCGGCCCGCCAAGATAAGATTGCATCACCATTTCCCCCGGCCTGCAAGGCCAGAGCAGCCACCGCTCCCCAGCCCAAGGAGGTCCCTGCAAGGAAATCCCTGATAGGTGAAGACTCCGCATACTGGCAGCTGAAGGCTGACCTGGAGGCCAAGTTCCCACAGGAGATGGTGGACCGGTATCTACTCCCTCCGCACACCCCCAAGAGGATTCCGGCAACCCCTGCAGCAACTACGCCAAAGAGTCCCCCGCCTGGGCCTGCCGAAGAAAGTCCATCCCCAGCACTGCCACCAAAGGAGTGCTCAGAAGAACTAAGGGGGAGGGGAGGCCAGAAGGCTGAGGAGCTGACTCCGGAGCCATCAGCAGTGGATTCATACCCCGAGCCAGAGATGTTGCCATACTCCCGCTGGGACGAAGAAGACCCGATACCCTCTGCTGAAGAAGATCTGCCCAAAAGCCTCACCTGGGAGCTTGTAAGCTGTACCTCGCAGAATCCAGCCCGCAAGACACGGCGCCGTAACAGAACCCAGTCTTTCCCTGCACCACAGTCCCCAGAGCAGAAAGATGAAATAACGGCCAGAGACCTACAGGAGAAACGGTTCCTGAGAAGAGCCAAAGCCCAGGTCAGAGGACCCCTTTGTAGAGGAATTGTGGAAGACTTTAGCCTGAAGTCAGGATACGGATTCATCGTTGCACCTGGTATAAAGGAAGGTATCTTCGTCAATAGAAGAGACGTGAGAGCTCATTTGCCCAGAGGACATCCTGGAAGAAACTTAAAGATGGGAGATTCAGTGCAATTTACAATGCATCAAGGAGAAAGAGGGTGGTATGCGCTCGATGTAGCACCATGTACCAGCAAACCCCACAGCCATCCCATGCTACAAGATAAAGAAACAGACACCGGAAAAGAAACAGATGAAGACAGAGAAAGAAAAGACAAGGAACCTACTGATGAGACTACCACTGATGACGACAGAGAGCGAGAAAGCAGCAGGTGCCGCAGCCCAACAGGCCCAAGCCCTGGTGAGGAGGAATCCATGTAAATAACATAAGAAATACAGCAAGTTACCAGTTTTGAAGTTTTTGCAACGTTTTAAAGTTTAAGTATGTGCCCACATAAACTAATGTGAGAAATGAACCTTAAGGCTATGAACTGGCTATAGCCACAAACTCTCGCAGTGTAAATAGTTACACCAGAGGGCACCACCACCACCAGAGTCAGCCTGTTTAGGGGCTTGGCTCGTCTGCAACCAGGGAGCACGTCCGTATATAGGGCCTTGGCTCACCTGCAACCAGAGAGCATGCCTGTTTATGGGGCCTGGCTCTCCACCACAAAGAGGGTACCTGGTCAGCACCAACTGTGGAGGCCGCCTCTACATCCTGCCAGAAGAGGCTGAAGGCGCGGCTCCACCAGGCCAGGTATACCCTGAAGACCACCAGCCCATGAAAGCCGCCTCTACATCCTGCCAGAAGTGGCTGAAGGCGCGGCCAACGTGAGAGGGTTTTGGGTGGGTTAACGGACTTGTGGGTGGAGGGTGGTGATGTATGGTACCTGGTGGTTTTAAAAATGTTTTATGTGGCGCCCCTGACCTGGTCAGGCACCACTGAGTACTGCACCCATGCTGGGGACAGTACAATACAGGTAATCCAGAAGGCTGACCGAGGTGTGACTACACAGGCGCATAGTGATCAGGTCTCACACATGTACCTTTGAGAGGACCCCTGGGGATCCCAGGAGGGGGAAAAGCCTTCACCTCCACTGGAATAGTGGAGGGGGCCAAAAGCCTCCATCTCCTCTCAAGGGGTGTGGTAAGAGAGCCTGGTTGCTAGGTGGCGTAGGCAAGAACAGGAGAGGAGGAGCAGTGAGCCGGTTCAGTGCAGAGTCCAGGGAGCTCCGAAGAGAGCAGACCCCTACCCCTGGGGCTGTTGCAGTCTGACAGCGTCCGCGCAGTGGCTACCGACGGGGGAGAACGGTCACCTAGGAGTGCTACCCGAAACCCATCTCCAGCTAAAGGGAGAGCACGGAGTGGGAAGTAAGGAGACTGCTAGGGAGTACCAGGCCCAAACGGGCGGCAGATCCCGGAGCGGGGATAGATCCACCTTTCCCTGCTAAACCTGCCGGTGTGGGGCCCTCAAAGCCCACACCACAACACCTAAAAGCCGCAGCCACGTAGCCACAGTTAGGGCCCATAGTTCACAGGAGGCAAGCAGCTGGAGTGATCTGGCCCAGGCAACAAGCAAACGGCAATCGAAGGGGAGAGAGGCTTCAGCAACTTCCCTGGGTGACCCCCATAGGGACTAAAAGTCGGGGTTACCCCAAACCACCAAGGGCTAAGGAAGGCGAGTTGGTAGTCACCATCAGAAGTCAGCCTGAAGGATACCTGGTTCCACCCTGGTTCATCCCAGCTACGCCCGGGTTACTCACCCTGCCATCTGAAGTGAGTAAAACCCCTGAAAGACATTCTGCGTGTGTGGAGTTATTCTGCGCCTTGTGGTACTACACACCTACACAGGGCCCTGGGGCTTGCCTCACTCTCAGGAGGCTATTACAACCGACTGCACCCACCATCAGCCCCAGGCATCCCTTAATCTGCAGTGGCGGTCCCCACTGACCGCAATTCTGAGAGTGGCGTCACGACAAATAGAAGATTCCCTACCTGTAACAAGATCCAGCTGAGTGGAGTCCCTGAGGGTAATGCACCGACACAATACTTGCGGGGCTTCACAGGAGCACGGGGGGATCATACTATGGGGGAACCATGTGGACGGGAAATGTTGGGGCATCATACTATGTAGGGGAGCACAATGGGTGGACCCACACTATGTGAATGTGGGTGACAGAGAGGGATCATACTGTGAGGGCACCATGTGGAGGGAGAACATTGGGGCATCATGCTATGTAGGGGAGCACTATGGGGACACCATATGTGGGAATCATCATTCTGGGTGAATGAGGGAGCACAGATTGATCACACTATGGGGGAATAATATGGAGGGAAACGTTGGGGCATCATTCTATGTATGAGATGCAATATGTGGGGTCACCATGTGGACGGGGAACGTTGGGGACCTCACACTTTGATAGGGGGCACTTATCCCACCGTTTGAGCGCATCATCATACTGTGTGGGTGTAATACTGTGCAGAGGCTATTATTGGGGCACCTTACTATCTGGGAACATTATGGGACAGTATTGGTTGCGGTTAGGGGTGCTGTGCGCGGGCACAATATGTGTCCCTTTAGCCGCCTTCTCAGGTATACAGTTGGCGTCATGTGAACTTTTATGCCTTTACGGTGGAGTTTTGGGGTCTCGAGTCCTGCAGGTGACCTTCATTGGTAACCTCATTAGATGGGGTCGGAGAGACCCCCTTGTGTCCTCCCGGCGTCGCTTCTCCCTTTGGTGTATTAGTGTCACTGTTGGCCGGTATCGGGGTCCATGTTCTCTAATCCTCCCCGGACGCAGCAGAGGATCCTCCATCCTCAGACGCTGGTCTCCGGCCCCCGTGGATGGGTGACATATTGTGTGTACACAGCTGTGTGCAGATTGCGGCTGATTATTCCCTAATTGTCAGTGAATTCGGAGGCGTTCACCACCGCGCTGATTACCGGGGAGAACAAGTGGCAGAAACGTCGGCTGTGATTGCTCCGGGCAGGATCCGGGAGCAGCGTGATCCCTCCTGTCCTGCGGCTCTCACCTCGGCTGAACCCTCGAATTTCATCTCCATCCAAAAGAGCAATCAATGAGATCATAAATGATGGATTCGGGAGGCAGAACGGCCACATCCACAACCTCATACCGTAAGATTAGAGAAAACGCACAAGTAAATGGTTCATCTGTATCTGACCACTAGGTGGCAGGGGTTGGCCACTTTTGCGGATGATGCATTTTGGGCGAAAAATCATTGGTTGGTTAATTAAACAATTTGTGAGCGGCGCAACACAGAGAAAACAGAGGAAACACTCCCCAACGTTTCTAGACGGGTCCTTCCCCCATGCACCGTCACGTGCCTAGGCCCTCACTGGCCCTGAACTTACCCTGACTAGTGAAGGCCAGCAAAGACGTTAGTCTCATCACTGCAAAAAAGAGAAACAGGTGATGAAACACCCAACAAAAAGCACTCCTTGGTTTCTTTAGCAGGAACTTTGCAGCTGCAACAGAAACAACACTCCAGCTATGCAGCGACGAGCTCCTTTAACATGGACAGCATAGGCATGAGCTATAGCCGGCATATGGAGGAGTGAGGAGCGGATACTTACAGCAGAAGGGAGTGGCTCCAACTGAGGTTACAACTACCTGTTAGATCACTGCAGGATAGAAATGAACCTTAAACCATTCAGTACTGGATGGAATTAAATACGTTGTAACTCAGGGTAAATGATGAGCGATCCACAATTTGTTGTGACCTCCTGATTCCAGATCCCCCCAAGATCACATCCGGCTGTGACACTAACACCATGAACTAGAAACCGGGATATTCCTGGAGGTCAACAGCCTGACAGTGAGCAAGCAATTGTTGCAGTTACTCAACTCCATGGTTGTAGTTCAGTCCCATGTAAAGGTGTGCACTAGAACACGGAGCCCTCGATCACAACTTTCAAGACAAGGTTCATCAATGTTCTTCTTGTTTTCCAAACTGTTTCCAAATCCACCATTTTCATCCATCGGATTCCACCTCCATCCTCTCTGCCATGCTCATAGTAAGACATTGCACCAACTCCTAACACCACGCTCTTCAGATTTTCCAAAATGTTTTCATCAAGACCCAACCCAAAACATATGAAATC
This sequence comes from Anomaloglossus baeobatrachus, assembly GCF_048569485.1. Taxonomy (NCBI): domain Eukaryota; kingdom Metazoa; phylum Chordata; class Amphibia; order Anura; family Aromobatidae; genus Anomaloglossus; species Anomaloglossus baeobatrachus. Next base: position 198,842,200 of record NC_134362.1, on the reverse strand, counting down.
AAGAACTACTAAAACATTAAGATTTTCACAAAAGATGGCAAAATGGGGAAAACCTGTCCTACCAAAGGAACTTCTGATTTCCGCTTCTATCTGAACCAACAAAGACCAGTAAATTGTTGTTGGAAAAGTCAATTTTACGAAAAAGAGGTCAATGGAAAAGAAGAACATGATGCCGGAACGGTGACATGAGGAACCCCAAAACTCAAACATTGGACATGACAACGTGGAGACCATTCTGAGGAACCCCAAGACCCAAACATTGGACATGATAATGTGGAGAGCACCTCGAGGAGGCCCAAGACCCAAATATTGGACATGATAATGTGAAGAGCATCCTGAGGAACCCCACAACCCAAACATTGGAAATGACAATGTGGAGACTACCCTAAGGAACCCCAAGATGCAAACATTGGATACGACAATGTGGAGAGCACCCAGAGAAACCCCAAGACCCAAACATAGAACACAACAATGTGGAGATCACCCTGAGGAACCTCAAGACCCAAAAATTGGACACAACAACGTGGCGACCATCCTGAGGAACCCCAAGACCCAAACATTGGACACGACAACATGGAGACCACCCAGAGGAACCCAAAGACCCAAACATTGGAATTGACAATGTGGAGAGTACCCTGAGGAACCCTAAGACCCAAACATTGGACACAACAACATGGAGACCACCTGAGGAACCCCAATACCCAAACATTGCACAAAACAATGTGGAGACCACCCTGAAGAAGCCCAAGACCCAAACATTGGACATGACAACGTGCAGACCACCCTGAGGAACCCAACGACCCAAACATTGGAAATGACAATGTGGAGAGCATCCTGAGGAATCCCAAGACCCAAACATTGGACACGAGAATGTGGAGACCACTCTGAGGAGCACCAAGACCCAAACATTGGACATGACAACATGGAGACCACTCTGACACACCCAAGACCCAAACATCGCACATGACAATGTGGAGACCACCCTGAGGAACCTCAAGACCCAAACATTGGACACGACAACATGGAGACCACCTGAGGAACTCCAATACCCAAACATTGGACAAAACAATGTGGAGAGTACCCTGAAGAAACCCAAGACCCAAACATTGGACATGACAATGTGGAGACTACCCTAAGGAACCCAAGACGCAAACATTGGATATGACAATGTGGAGAGCACCCTGAGAAATCCCAAGACCCAAACATTGAACACAACAATGTGAAGATCACCCTGAGGAACCTCAAGACCCAAACATTGGACACGACAACGTGGGGACCACCCTGAGGAACCCCAAGACCCAAACATTGGACATGACAATGTGGAGACCACCCTGAGGAACCAACCATAAGGAACTCCAAGACCCAAACATTGAACATGACAATGTGGAGAGCACCTCGAGGAGGCCAAAGACCCAAATATTGGACATGATAATGTGAAGAGCATCCTGAGGAACCCCACAACCCAAACATTGGGCATGACAACATGGAGACCACTCTGACAAACCCAAGACCCAAACATTGCACATGACAATGTGGAGACCACCCTGAGGAACCTCAAGACCCAAACATTGGACACGACAACATGGAGACCACCTGAGGAACTCCAATACCCAAACATTGGACAAAACAATGTGGAGAGTACCCTGAAGAAACCCAAGACCCAAACATTGGACATGACAATGTGGAGACTACCCGAAGGAACCCAAGATGCAAACATTGGATACGACAATGTGGAGAGCACCCTGAGAAACCCCACGACCCAAACATTGAACACAACAATGTGGAGATCACCCTGAGGAACCTCAAGACCCAAACATTGGACACGACAACGTGGCGACCACCCTGAGGAACCCCAAGACCCAAACATTGGACATGACAATGTGGAGACCACCCTGAGGAACCAACCATAAGGAACTCCAAGACCCAAACATTGAACATGACAATGTGGAGAACACCTCGAGGAGGCCAAAGACCCAAATATTGGACATGATAATGTGAAGAGCATCCTGAGGAACCCCACAACCCAAACATTGGGCATGACAATGTGGAGACTACCCTAAGGAACCCCAAGATGCAAACATTGCATACGACAATGTGGAGAGCACCCTGAGAAACCCCAAGATCCAAACATTGAACACAACAATGTGGAGATCACCCTGAGGAACCTCAAGACCCAAACATTGGACACGACAACGTGGGGACCACCCTGAGGAACCCCAAGACCCAAACATTGGACATGACAATGTGGAGACCACCCTGAGGAACCAACCATAAGGAACCCCAAGACCCAAACATTGAACATGACAATGTGGAGATCACCCTGAGGAACCTCAAGACCCAAACATTGGACACGACAACGTGGTGACCACCCTGATGAACCCCAAGACCCAAACATTGGACATGACAATGTGGAGACCACCTTGAGAAACCCACCCTGAGGAACCCCAAGACCCAAACATTGGACATGACAATGTGGAGACAACCCTAAGGAATCTCAAGACACAAATATTGGACACGACAATGTGGAGACCACTTAACGGGTAATAGATATCAATAGGACATTTTTAATTAATGGTTTTGGATCATTGGGTGTCACCAGAAGTTATTTTCTGTACAAGAACATTCAATTTTTCTTCTTCCTTTTTCTTCCGTTCAGTTTGTTAATTCTGAGTTCGATAGGGAATCTGATCAGACGCACAAAGCTATTAGTTACTACACCGACATCTTCACCTGCGGAGACTGCGAGGCCAAAAGATCAATGGCTAATATTGAATTCCTCTTATGGCCGCAGAATGCGAGACACAGACCGCGCTCTTCTCCAGGAGTCTCGGGGTTCAGTCTGGAGACTTATTTCCATCTCGTCCTTCTCACCATCTGTTCTGTGCAGCAACAATCTGCCGTTCCTGCAGAGCTTTACTGGAGCGAGCCTGCTGCTGCCGCTATGTAAGAAATCATCACACACAGAATAAACCGCAATTATTCCCCGGGATGTGCGAAAAAAAGTGTCAAATATAGAAATTCAGACGACCAAACTAATCCTAGTGAGAAGAAGACGGTATTTCCATGGAAATGTATCACCAATACTGAGAAGGAAAACAGGTTACTGAAAGCCACCGAGATAATCCCAGCTAGAAATATCAAAAGCATCTGTCATTCTGCCCCTATATACAAGAATATAACTACTATAATACTGCCCCTATGTACAAGAATATAACTACTATAATACTGCCCCTATGTACAAGAATATAACTACTATAATACTGCCCCTATGTACAAGAATATAACTACTATAATACTGCTCCTATGTACAAGAATATAACTACTATAATACTGCCCCCTATGTACAAGAATATAACTACTATAATACTGCCCCTATGTACAAGAATATAACTGCTATAATACTGCTCCTATGTACAAGAATATAACTACTATAATACTGCCCCCTATGTACAAGAATATAACTACTATAATACTGCCCCTATGTACAAGAATATAACTACTATAATACTGCCCCTATGTACAAGAATATAACTACTATAATACTGCCCCTATGTACAAGAATATAACTACTATAATACTGCTCCTATGTACAAGAATATAACTACTATAATACTGCCCACTATGTACAAGAATATAACTACTATAATACTGCCCCCTATGTACAAGAATATAACTACTATAATACTGCCCACTATGTACAAGAATATAACTACTATAATACTGCTCCTATCTACAAGAATATAACTACTATAATACTGCCCCTATGTACAAGAATATAACTACTATAATACTGCCCCTATGTACAAGAATATAACTACTATAATACTGCCGCTATGTACAAGAATATAACTACTATAATACTGCTCCCTATATACAAGAATATAACTACTATAATACTGCCCCCTATGTACAAGAATATATCTACTATAATACTGCCCCTATGTACAAGAATATAACTACTATAATACTGCCCCTATGTACAAGAATATAACTACTATAATACTGCCGCTATGTACAAGAATATAACTACTATAATACTGCCCCTATGTACAAGAATATAACTACTATAATACTGCCGCTATGTACATGAATATAACTACTATAATACTGCCCCTATGTACAAGAATATAACTACTATAATACTGCTCCTATGTACAAGAATATAACTACTATAATACTGCCCCTATGTACAAGAATATAACTGCTATAATACTGCTCCTATGTACAAGAATATAACTACTATAATACTGCCCCTATGTACAAGAATATATCTACTATAATACTGCTCCTATGTACAAGAATATAACTACTATAATACTGCCCCTATGTACAAGAATATAACTGCTATAATACTGCTCCTATGTACAAGAATATAACTACTATAATACTGCCCCTATGTACAAGAATATAGCTACTATAATACTGCCCCTATGTACAAGAATATAACTACTATAATACTGCTCCCTATGTACAAGAGTATAACTGCTATAATACTGCTCCCTATGTACAAGAATATAACTACTATAATACTGTCCCTATGTACAAGAATATAACTACTATAATACTGCTCCTATGTACAAGAATATAACTGCTATAATACTGCCCCTATGTACAAGAATATAACTACTATAATACTGCCCCTATGTACAAGAATATAACTGCTATAATACTGCCCCCTATGTACAAAAATATACCTACTATAATACTGCTCCTATGCACAAGAATATAACTGCTATAATACTGCCCCCTATGTACAAGAATATAACTACTATAATACTGCCCCTATGTACAAGAATATAACTACTATAATACTGCCCCTATGTACAAGAATATAACTACTATAATACTGTCCCTATGTACAAGAATATAACTACTATAATACTGCCCCTATGTACAAGAATATAACTGCTATAATACTGCTCCTATGTACAAGACTATAACTAGTATAATACTGCCCCTATGTACAAAAGTATAACTACTATAATACTGCCCCTATGTACGAGGATATAACTACTATAATACTGCTCCTATGTACAAGAATATAACTACTATAATACTGCCCCTATGTACAAAAGTATAACTACTATAATACTGCCCCTATGTACGAGGATATAACTACTATAATACTGCTCCTATGTACAAGAATATAACTACTATAATACTGCCCCTATGTACAAAAGTATAACTACTATAATACTGCTCCTATGTACGAGAATATAACTACTATAATACTGCCCCTATGTACAAGAATATAACTACTATAATACTGCCCCTATGTACAAGAATATAACTACTATAATACTGCCTCCTATGTACAAGAATATAACTACTATAATACTGCTCCTATGTACAAGAATATAACTACTATAATACTGCCCCTATGTACAAGAATATAACTGCTATAATTCTTGTCCCTCTTTTTATTTCTCCCCCTTTCTGTGATTACATGCCCGGCTCCCCTCATTACAGTGTATGCGGTGGCTGTCGCTCAGTCCCAGCCTCTGCCATCCACCTCCACCTTTATGTTCTGACTATAAATAATTTTGTGTAGGATCAGAGCGGTTGATGCTGCGCTTGGATTTGGGCCACGTCCTCGGCTGATTTGTCCTCGGAGCCAGCGCTTGTGATGATGCTGCCCGGCCGGCCGCTGTGATACATCATTTCCATTATAAATCATCTTATGTTCCTGTAACATTCAGGATTGTTGTTTCTTTTTTTTTCCAGTTTATGTCTCATCTTTACCCTTTTAATTATGGGGGGACCCACTGAGACCGGTCATTCCCAGGGGTCCGGCTGCACATTGCCCCATACAATCACCTGCTTATTTCAGAATACTGGTGGTCCTCTAGAGCTGATGACTGTGTCGAGCTTAGTCCTCCAGACCCCAATTTTTAAGCAATAACTTTTAGAAAAAATTGTAAAAAAAATGGGGCCCGTCGAACAATAGGCCATTGAGCATTGGTGTAACTTGAAGATCGTGGACACCAATGCAAAATCTCCACTAGAGCCCCCAACTCTAAAAAGGTCTTCATTAGTTTTGGAGTTCTCATTTGGCCAATAGGATCTTCTGGATCTCTAACTTCCAGGACCTGTGTGCGATTATGAGCTCTGCGCCCACTTTAGCTACGCCCCTGAGGATTGACTGTGCCCAATTTATGGCCCTGTGGATCGGCTGTGCCCAATTTGTGCCCCTGAGGATCTGCCGTGTCCCCAATTTTCCCCCCTGAGGATTGGCCAGGTCCAATTTACGCCCCTGAGGATCGGCCGTGCCCAATTTACACCTCTGAGGATCGGCCGTGCCCAATTTATGCCCCTGAGGATCGGCCAGGTCCAATTTGCGCCCCTGAGGATCGGCCAGGTCCAATTTACGCCCCTGAGGATCAGTCATGCCCAATTTACATCGCTGAGGTTTGGCCATGCCCAATTTACACCCCTGAGGATCAGCCGTGCCCAATTTATGCCCATGAGGATTGGTCGTGCCCAATTTACACCCCTGAGGATCGGTCATGTCCAATTTTCACTCCTGAGGTTTGTCCAGGTCCAATTTATGCCCCTGAGGATCGTCCGTGCCCAATTTATGCCCCTGAGGATCGGCCGTGTCCAATTTACGCCCCTGAGGATCGGCCGTGTCCAATCTATGCCCCTGAGGATTGGCCGTGTCCAATTTTCACCCCTGAGGTTTGGCCATGTCTAATTTACGCCCCTGAGGATCGGCCGTGCCCAATTTATGCACCTGAGGATCGGTCGTGTCAAATTTACACCCATGAGGATCGACCGTGTCCAATTTTTACCCCTGAGGTTTGGCCAGGTCCAATTTACGCCCCTGAGGATCGGCCGTGCCCAATTTACGCCCCTGAGGATCGGTCGTACCCAATTTATGTCCCTTAGGATCGGCCGTGTCCAATTTACGCCCCAGAGGATCGGCCAGGTACAATTTAGGCCCCTGAGGATCAGCCGTGCCTAATTTATGCCCCTGAGGAATGGCCAAGCCCAATTTATGCCCCTGAGAATCAGCCATGCCCAATTTACTCCCCTGAGGATTGGTCATGTCAAATTTACTCCCCTGAGGTTCAGCCATGTCCACTTTATGCCCTTGAAGATTGGCCATGCCCAATTTATTTATCTACTCCAAGAAGGGTGCGCTACTAGCTACATGGACATAAAAGGTTTTTTTATGAACACCTATGGATAGTCTACCCAGTTTGCCCATAGGGACTGTGATGGTGGAATATTGAGGGTTGTGTATCATTTTGTGTAGGTTCGTATTTTAGGTGTGGTGCTCTGTCCATTCTATGTATTATTTGTCCTGTCTGCAAGGTTATAACCCCCTGCAGTGCTTCTGTCCCTAGATCTGGGGGAGGGGGGGCCTGAAATCCACCCAAACTCTCTGTTTACCTGGTGGATTATTCAGTCTGGCTGGGAAGGGCAAGAGACAAACAGGAAGATTCATCCTTTGGGGGAGAAGCTGTGGCTACAGGCAGCACCCAAGATAGCTGTTGAGATACCCTGATTTCCCTTGGAGAGGACTGCTGGAGGATATTAACTGATCCCCGGAACATTTATCCCATTTTCTGTGTGGTGGATTATTTGATAGACCTTCTGACTTGCTTGGAATAATCCAAGCTTGACTGAATAATCTCCCAGGTAAACAGAGAGTTTGGGTGGATTCCAGGCCCCTCCCCTAGACCTAGGGACAGAAGCACTGCAGGGGGTTATAACCCTGCAGACAGGACAAATAATACATAGAATGGACAGAGCACCACATCTAAAATACGAACCTACACAAAATGATACACAACCCACAACATCACACCATAGCAGGGACTCCATCAGATCTCACCATTCATCTGTTCATAATTAAAAAAACCCCACCCATGCTTAAAACTCCACCCCCTATTAAAGGGGAATGCTTTGAAGTTGCACAAACAAATCAGGACCGTGTGCATGATCTTACCCCACATTCCTGATGTCCCCTTTTTCTTGATGCAATTTCTACACCACAAACACATGTACTGGGGAATCTGCAGTCTCCGTATCAATCACAACATCCCCCACACTCTAATGACAATCTGCATAATAGGATCGAATGTCATCCCCTCCGCGTGATTCACACGGAGCCGCTCTATTGTTAATGCTACAGTCTACAAAACGATTAATTACATTTCATGAAAGGGAAACGAGGCTGAGAAAACAAAAAAAAAACATCTCCGCTCTGCGGGGAAAATGAATGGAATTACACACAGTCGAGAATAAAACACGACACTCAAGGTGACACAATGCAAAATGCTGCTGCAATTAAAATTCTCCCTCCACCTACATAACATGGTGATAATCGAGGATTACAAAGCAGCCGCCGGTCCTAACCTTAAAGAGGATCTGTCGCTTGCCATATATTTTTCACATGGTGCAAATGCTGCCGTTCTCCTGAATTCGGCGATGTTTTTCTTTCGTTCCTGCGCCTCTCGGTTCCAGAGATATGGCCCCTTCTTCCCTTTATAAAAATCTAATCTTGTTAGCCATGTGGGTGTAAAATTAATGAAGGATCACACCCACTTGGCTAAAGACACTAGATTTACATACAGGGAATAGAGGGTCGTATCTTGGGAACGGAGAGGCTCAGGAAGAAAAGAAAAACATCGTCGGATTCAGGAGAACGGCCGCAATTACACCAGGTACTAAAATAACAAATTTAAAGCAAGTGACAGGTCCTCCTTAAAGGGGAGGTCTACTCCTGCCTCTCATTTCTCCATTGTATTTTCTGTTTATCCTTTACTGGTACATAAATTTTACATATCCCATAAAAATTAATCATCCTTTTGGCTTCCATTTTTCCACTCGCTTAACCTCTGCTCATCTGCAGGTCCTGGCCCCTATCTTGATACTTTGGAAAGAGACAGAAATGTGAGCCAGCGATTGGCTGAAGGGCATTTTTAGCCATTCTAGACTAAATCAAGGAAAACAGACCAGAAGGGACTTGGTAAGGAGATTGGGAGCTATGCAATATTGGTGAGAGTGAGCATCACTACTAAAAAGTCAGAGCCCCTTTAATATTCTTGGACATCCCCTTTAAGCTTTTATTAAAAAAATATCATTTAGGTAGTCACATACCCTACCCCTGTTTATAGCACCTAATATTTGTGCGTATCTGTTCTGTTAGCCTACAGCGCCCCCGAAGGTGAAATGAAGCATTACATCATACAAATAGGGCCACATTTTGTGTTCTGTTAGACTACAGCACCGCCGCAGGTGAAATGAAGCATTACATCATCCAAATGGGGCCAAATACGTGTTCTGTTAGCCTACAGCGCCTCCACAGGTGAAATGAAGAATTACATAATCTAAATGGGGCAACATAATATGCGTTCCGTTAGCCTACAGCACCGCCGAAGGTGAAATGAAGCATTACATCGTCCACATGGGGCCAAATATTATGTGTTCTGTTAGCCTACAGCGCCTCCGCAGGTGAAATGAAGCATTACATCATCCAAATGGGGCCACATAGTATGTGTTCTGTTAGCCTACAGCGCCTCAGCAGGTGAACCTAAGAATTACATCATCCAAATAGGGGCAAATAGTAGCAACCTGGGTAGGCGGAGAAACAACAGCTAAGGGTGAGTATCACTTTAGTCAGTCCTGAGTCCCTTTAAAAATATTTTTTTTATTATCTGGACAACCCCTTTAAGCTTTCATCAAATCACAGTCATGATTAAATCCTTAAGGCAAAAATCTCATAATAAAACTAGTAAGCATTTCCTACAGCGCCCCCGCAGGTGAAATGAAGCATTACATCATCCAAATGGAGCCAAGTATTGTGTTCTGTTAGCCTACAGCACCCCCGCAGGTGTAATGAAGTATTACATCATCTAAATGGAGCCAAGTATTGTGTTCTGTTAGCCTACAGCAACCCCCGCAGGTGAAATGAAGCATTACATCATCCAAATGGAGCCAAATATTGTGTTCTTTTCACCTACAGCGCCTCCGCAGGTGAAATGAAGCATTACATCATCCAAATGGAGCCAAATATTGTGTTCTGTTAGCCTACAGCACCCCTGCAGGTGAAATGAAGCATTACATCATCCAAATGGAGCCAAATATTGTGTTCTTTTAGCCTACAGCGCCTCCGCAGGTGAAATGAAGCATTACATCATCCAAATGGAGCCAAATATTGTGTTCTGTTAGCCTACAGCACCCCCACAGGTGAAATGACGTATTACATTGTCCAAATGGGGCCAAATATTATCTGTTGTGTTAGCCTACAGCACCTCCGTAGGTGAAATGAAGTATTACATTGTCCAAATGGAGCCAAATATTATCTGTTGTGTTAGCCTACAGCGCCCCCACAGGTGAAATGAAGTATTACATTGTCCAAATGGGGCCAAATATGTGTTCTGTTAGCCTACAGCACCCCCGCAGGTGAGATGAAGTATTACATGGTAATAATGGTCTGTGCATGTGAAGCTGGGTCCTCCAGCGATTCCCACTCCCTTTTTTCCTGCCACTACTACTTTCGAGCGTCAGGAATATTTTTTGACGGCACAAGAACGATTTATTTTTAGCGTTTTTCCGGATTAATCTCCTTTTGTTCCATGCTTCTCACTAATTAACTCCTGGTCACATGTCAGAGCCCCGCACTGCGACCGTGCGTCAAAAGAGGGGCTCGGCCGAGGCTCCCACGTGCTAATTAAAGGGATAATTCCTTCTATTGAATACCGCTCTATTTATATAGTTAGCCAATCAATGAGGCGTAAACTTCTTTTATATTATAGGGGCACGTATAGCGGAGCACTGACGGCCTCCATAGTATTCCTTTAGTTACCATCTATTTGTTTTTCTTCCTAGGTTTGTAGCGCAAAGAACAATATAGTAAAAGGAATTTTGCTGAAAAATGTAAAAAAAATATATTTTTATGAAATGGAGCACGTCAGTAAGGAGGCTAAGCATTGACTGATCTTAATATATAATATGTACACTGGATATATGAGGCAGCTCAACACACAAATACACTGTGCTCAATAAGACTTGATAAGTTAAAAAAAAAAAAAAATATATATATATATATATATATATAGCAATCCTTCCGTACCAGCTTGGTGATGGTTTCCATATAGTAAAGGGCAGATTTTTTTTTGTGAATTAAACATTTAAAAAAAAATTAAAAAAATACACAAAATAATAAATAAGGAATGAGAGATCTACTGATGGTTTCCAAGGCTATGTGTCAGATTATAATAAAAAATAAAATACACAAAATAATACATAAGGACTAGCAACTGGCTGATGATTTCCAAGGCTATACACACGTCAGACAATAATTTAAAAAATATATGTATACAGTATATACAGTGCCTACAAGTAGTATTCAACCCCCTGCAGATTTAGCAGGTTTACACATTCGGAATAACTTGGCATTGTGACATTTGGACTGTAGATCAGCCTGGAAGTGTGAAATGCAGCAAAAAAGAATGTTATTTCTTTTTTTTTTTTTTTTTAAATGGTGATAAGTTTATTCAGAGGCTCATTTATTATTCAACCCCTCAAACCACCAGAATTCTGTTTGGTTCCCCTAAAGTATTAAGAAGTATTTCAGGCACAAAGAACAATGAGCTTCACATGTTTGGATTAATTATCTCTTTTTCCAGCCTTTTCTGACTAATTAAGACCCTCCCCAAACTTGTGAACAGCACTCATACATGGTCAACATGGGGAAGACAAAGGAGCATTCCAAGGCCATCAGAGACAAGATCGTGGAGGGTCACAAGGCTGGCAAGGGGTACAAAACCCTTTCCAAGGAGTTGGGCCTACCTGTCTCCACTGTTGGGAGCATCATCCGGAAGTGGAAGGCTTATGGAACTACTGTTAGCCTTCCACGGCCTGGACAGCCTTTGAAAGTTTCCACCCGTGCCAAGGCCAGGCTTGTCCGAAGAGTCAAGGCTAACCCAAGGACAACAAGGAAGGAGCTCCGGGAAGATCTCATGGCAGTGGGGACATTGGTATCAGTCAATACCATAAGTAACGTACTCCACCGCAATGGTCTCCGTTCCAGACGAGCCCGTAAGCTACCTTTACTTTCAAAGCGTCATGTCAAGGCTCGTCTACAGTTTGCTCATGATCACTTGGAGGACTCTGAGACAGACTGGTTCAAGGTTCTCTGGTCTGATGAGACCAAGATCGAGATCTTTGGTGCCAACCACACACGTGACGTTTGGAGACTGGATGGCACTGCATACGACCCCAAGAATACCATCCCTACAGTCAAGCATGGTGGTGGCAGCATCATGCTGTGGGGCTGTTTCTCAGCCAAGGGGCCTGGCCATCTGATCCGCATCCATGGGAAGATGGATAGCACGGCCTACCTGGAGATTTTGGCCAAGAACCTCCGCTCCTCCATCAAGGATCTTAAGATGGGTCGTCATTTCATCTTCCAACAAGACAACGACCCAAAGCACACAGCCAAGAAAACCAAGGCCTGGTTCAAGAGGGAAAAAAATCAAGGTGTTGCAGTGGCCTAGTCAGTCTCCTGACCTTAACCCAATTGAAAACTTGTGGAAGGAGCTCAAGATTAAAGTCCACATGAGACACCCAAAGAACCTAGATAACTTGGAGAAGATCTGCATGGAGGAGTGGGCCAAGATAACTCCAGAGACCTGTGCCGGCCTGATCAGGTCTTATAAAAGACGATTATTAGCTGTAATTGCAAACAAGGGTTATTCCACAAAATATTAAACCTAGGGGTTGAATAATAATTGACCCACACTTTTATGTTGAAAATTCATTAAAATTTAACTGAGCAACATAACTTGTTGGTTTGTAAGATTTATGCATCTGTTAATAAATCCTGCTCTTGTTTGAAGTTTGCAGCCTCTAACTTATTTGCATCTTATCAAACCTGCTAAATCTGCAGGGGGTTGAAGACTACTTGTAGGCACTGTACATATATATATATATATATATATATATATATATATATATACACACATAATAATACATAAGGAATAGCAGCTTGCTGATGGTTTCCAAGGCTATACACACGTCAGACCATAATTTAAAAAATAAAAATTAAATATTGCACAAAATGATAATACCTAAGAAGAGATCTGTCAATATCAACTTGCTGATGGTTTCCAAGGCTATACACTAAACTATAATAAACAAAACATAAAAATAATAATGAAATAATACACAAAATCATAAATAAGGAATGAGAGATCTGCCAATATTAACTTGCTGATGGTTTCCAAAGCTATACACACGCCAGACCATAACAAGAAAAAAATGAAAAAATACACAAAGTGATAATAAATAAGGAATAATGAGGGATCTGTTACTACCAACTTGCTGATTATTTCCAAGGCTGTACATATGGTCAGATAATAATAATAATAATAATAATAATAATAATAATAATAATAATAATAATAATAAACATAATAATAATAATAATAATAAATAAATAAGAATGAGAGATCTGTAAAAATCAACTTGCTGATGGTTTCCAAGAATATACACAAGTCTGACCAGAACAATAGAAGAAAATGAAAAAATACACAAAATAATAAGAAATAAGGAATGAGAGATCTGTCACTAACAACTTGCTGATGGTTTCCAAGGCTGTACATATGGTCCGACAATAATAATAATAATAATAATAATAATAATAATAATAATAAATAAACAAAATAATTAATAAGAATGAGAGATGTGTCAATATCAACTTGCTGATGGTTTCCAATGCTATACACAAGTGTCAGACCATAATAAAAAAATAAACAAAGTGATAGTAAAGAAGGAATGAGAGATCTATCAATACCAACTTGCTGATGGTTTCCAAAAATATACACACGTCGGACCATAACAATAGAAGAAAATTAAAAAAATACACAAAATAATAAGAAATAAGGAATGAGAGATCTGTCAATAACAACTTGCTGATGGTTTCCACGGCTGTACATATGGTCAGACAATAATAATAATAATAATAATAATAATAATAATAATAATAATAATAATAAAAAATAAGAATGAGAGATCTGTCAATATCAACTTGCTGATGGTTTCCAATGCTATACACAAGCATCAGACCATAAAAAAAGGGGAAAAAATAAACAAAGTGACAATAAATAAGGAATGAGAGATCTATCAATACCAACTTGCTGATGGTTTCCTAGGCTATAAACACATGTCAGACCATAATGTAGGGGTCCTGTGGTGAGGTCAGGAGTCCACAAACTACTACTCACTTTCAGAAAAACGTGGATTGGGCAGAAATCGAAGCAGGGACACGAGGAAAGAGGAAATGAGAAATATGGGGTCTAAGACATCAACTTACTAACTCGGTTTCATAAACTAAAAAGCAATTTTTTTCCTCCACGACACTTTGTGAATAAACAAATGATTAATATGCAGACGTAAAATCCGAAACAACAAACAAAATAAAATAAAGAATATGAGATCTGGCAACGACAACTTGCTGATGGTTTCCACTTGGCACAATCAATGCGAATAAATGAAAAATCTATTGATATAATAATATAATGTGGAGTCGCCCTTTAAGAGCCCAAGAATGATATAAAAGTAGTTTTTCTTTTCCATCAGTAGCAAAAAAAACCATTGTCGTCCACCCCCTGGAGGTGGAGGAGCTGAAGTGGAGCGCTGCTCCGCCCGGAGATAGCAGGTAATGCGTTCTCATCCGGCAGAGCACATCTAATGCTTTCATCCCATGGACGGGGGCGGCTTTCACCCTCCAAGTAGAAGAAATTGATTTTTGTAGCGATTTCACGAGGACACAGAGATAATTTCATGCTCTCTGCAATATCTAAATATCACTCCCTATCAATAGGCGAAAGCCCTTCTCCTCCGCTCAAAGGGAAGCGCGATTGCTTCTATGTATCAGTCGCTATCGGGTGAATTAACAGAGATCTGAGAATCCTCGCCATGGAGTAAAGTGCACGTCCTCCCTCCGAGCGCACAGATTAAAGGCCACCGCATCAAGTGCACCGGCAGGACCGCGCCATCCCAGGGCGGAGAACTGGTGGAGAAGACTGTAGTGATACAAAAAGTGGAGGGGCACAAGATACAATGTAGGGAACTGCAGAGGTGGACCCGAATTGTAGAGGAAACTGCTCCATCAAGACCGATATTACCGCCATATAGTGACCATATAATGCCGTAATAGATAACCACATAAGAGGTTACATTATTTCTGTTGGAATCCTTCACTCTTTACATCTCCTTCGTCAGGCCCAGACCGCCACGACAACTTCTCCAGCCACAATGTGTCTGCGGAGTTTACAACTAAGGCAAATTAGGAGAATTATAGAAAGTAATAAAGACCCTAATGTGCTTTATCACCGGGATCATGAAGAACCAAATGCAAAAAAGTATCCCCTGAGCAATTAAGATATAACTTAGTAAAATGTAAAAGATAGTGATACACTTAAGACATCAACAATCACCAAGATCAAGAAAGAAAGAAAGATATAAAACTATCTGCAGCATCTGGCGTTGGCAGGGATAGTAACTGAGTCTCCCTCTCCCACTCTCTTTAGCTCCCTCACTCTGTCCCACTCTCCCCTTCTACCACTCTCCATCTATCACTCTGTCCCACTCTCCCCTTCTACCACTCTCCATCTATCCCTCTGTCCCACTCTCCCCTTCTACCACTCTCCATCTATCCCTCTGTCCCACTCTCCCCTTCTCTCACACTCTATATCTCTTTCTCTCCCTCTGTACCACACTTCCACTCTCCCTCTCACTCTTCATCTGTCCCGCTGTCCCACTCTCCCACTCTCACTCTATCCCTCTCTCTTCCCCACTGTCCCACTCTCCCTCTTTCTCTCCCGCACACCACCTCTCCCTCCCTCTCTTTCTCTCCCTCTGTCCCACTGTCCCTCTTCCCCACTGTCCCTCTGTCCCACTCTCCCTCTGCCCCACTCTCCCTGTGCCCCACTCTCCCTGTGCCCCACTCTCCCTCTGTCCCACTCTCCCTCTGTCCCACTCTCCCTCTGCCACACTCTCCCTCTGCCACACTCTCCCTCTGCCCCACTCTCTGCCCCACTCTCCCTCTGCCCCACTCTCCCTCTGCCCCACTCTCCCTCTGTCCCACTCTCCCTCTGTCCCACTCTCCCTCTGCCCCACTCTCCCTCTGCCCCACTCTCCCTCTGCCCCACTCTCCCTCTGCCCCACTCTCCCTCTGCCCCACTCTCCCTCTGCCCCACTCTCCCTCTGTCCCACTCTCCCTCTGCCCCACTCTCCCTCTGCCCCACTCTCCCTCTGCCCCACTCTCCCTCTGCCCCACTCTCCCTCTGCCCCACTCTCCCTCTGCCCCACTCTCCCTCTGCCCCACTCTCCCTCTGTCCCACTCTCCCTCTGTCCCACTCTCCCTCTGCCCCACTCTCCCTCTGTCCCACTCTCCCTCTGTCCCACTCTCCCTCTGCCCCACTCTCCCTCTGTCCCACTCTCCCTCTGTCCCACTCTCCCTCTGCCACACTCTCCCTCTGCCCCACTCTCCCTCTGCCCCACTCTCCCTCTGTCCCACTCTCCCTCTGTCCCACTCACCCTCTGTCCCACTCACCCTCTGCCCCACTCTCCCTCTGCCCCACTCTCCCTCTGCCCCACTCTCCCTCTGCCCCACTCTCCCTCTGTCCCATTCTCCCTCTGCCCCACTCTCCCTCTGTCCCACTCTCCCTCTGTCCCACTCTCCCTCTGCCCCACTCTCCCTCTGCCGCACTCTCCCTCTGCCGCACTCTGCCTCTGTCCCACTCTCCCTCTGCCCCACTCTCCCTCTGCCCCACTCTCCCTCTGCCCCACTCTCCCTCTGCCCCACTCTCCCTCTGTCCCACTCTCCCTCTGTCCCACTCTCCCTCTGTCCCACTCTCCCTCTGTCCCACTCTCCCTCTGCCCCACTCTCCCTCTGCCCCACTCTCCCTCTGTCCCACTCTCCCTCTGTCCCACTCTCCCTCTGTCCCACTCTCCCTCTGCCCCACTCTCCCTCTGCCCCACTCTCCCTCTGCCCCACTCTCCCTCTGTCCCACTCTCCCTCTGTCCCACTCTCCCTCTGTCCCACTCTCCCTCTGCCCCACTCTCCCTCTGCCCCACTCTCCCTCTGTCCCACTCTCCCTCTGTCCCACTCTCCCTCTGCCCCACTCTCCCTCTGCCCCACTCTCCCTCTGCCCCACTCTCCCTCTGCCCCACTCTCCCTCTGCCCCACTCTCCCTCTGCTCCACTCTCCCTCTGTCCCACTCTCCCTCTGTCCCACTCTCCCTCTGTCCCACTCTCCTTCTGTCCCACTCTCCCTCTGTCCCACTCTCCCTCTGTCCCACTCTCCCTCTGTCCCACTCTCCCTCTGTCCCACTCTCCCTCTGTCCCACTCTCCCTCTGTCCCACTCTCCCTGTGTCCCACTCTCCCTCTGTCCCACTCTCCCTGTGTCCCACTCTCCCTGTGTCCCACTCTCCCTCTGTCCCACTCTCCCTCTGTCCCACTCTCCCTGTGTCCCACTCTCCCTGTGTCCCACTCTCCCTCTGTCCCACTCTCCCTCTGTCCCACTCTCCCTCTGCCCTACTCTCCCTCTGTCCTACTCTCCCTCTGTCCTACTCTCCCTCTGTCCCACTCTCCCTCTGTCCCACTCTCCCTCTGTCCCACTCTCCCTCTGCCCCACTCTCCCTGTGTCCCACTCTCCCTCTGTCCCACTCTCCCTGTGCCCCACTCTCCCTGTGTCCCACTCTCCCTCTGTCCCACTCTCCCTCTGCCCCACTCTCCCTGTGTCCCACTCTCCCTCTGTCCCACTCTCCCTCTGCCCCACTCTCCCTGTGTCCCACTCTCCCTCTGTCCCACTCTCCCTCTGTCCCACTCTCCCTCTGTCCCACTCTCCCTCTGTCCCACTCTCCTTCTGTCCCACTCTCCCTCTGTCCCACTCTCCCTCTGTCCCACTCTCCCTCTGTCCCACTCTCCCTCTGTCCCACTCTCCCTCTGTCCCACTCTCCCTCTGTCCCACTCTCCCTCTGTCCCACTCTCCCTCTGTCCCACTCTCCCTCTGCCCCACTCTCCCTGTGTCCCACTCTCCCTCTGTCCCACTCTCCCTCTGTCCCACTCTCCCTCTGCCCTACTCTCCCTCTGTCCTACTCTCCCTCTGTCCTACTCTCCCTCTGTCCCACTCTCCCTCTGTCCCACTCTCCCTCTGTCCCACTCTCCCTCTGCCCCACTCTCCCTGTGTCCCACTCTCCCTCTGTCCCACTCTCCCTGTGCCCCACTCTCCCTGTGTCCCACTCTCCCTCTGTCCCACTCTCCCTCTGCCCCACTCTCCCTGTGTCCCACTCTCCCTGTGTCCCACTCTCCCTCTGCCCCACTCTCCCTGTGTCCCACTCTCCCTCTGTCCCACTCTCCCTCTGTCCCACTCTCCCTGTGCCCCACTCTCCCTCTGTCCCACTCTCCCTCTGTCCCACTCTCCCTCTGTCCCACTCTCCCTCTGTCCCACTCTCCCTCTGTCCCACTCTCCCTCTGTCCCACTCTCCCTCTGCCCCACTCTCCCTCTGTCCCACTCTCCCTCTGTCCCACTCTCCCTCTGTCCCACTCTCCCTCTGTTCCACTCTCCCTCTGCCCCACTCTCCCTCTGTCCCACTCTCCCTCTGCCCCACTCTCCCTCTGCCACACTCTCCCTCTGCCCTACTCTCCCTCTGCCACACTCTCCCTCTGCCCTACTCTCCCTCTGTCCCACTCTCCCTCTGTCCCACTCTCCCTCTGTTCCACTCTCCCTCTGTCCCACTCTCCCTCTGTTCCACTCTCCCTCTGCCCCACTCTCCCTCTGTCCCACTCTCCCTCTGTCCCACTCTCCCTCTGTCCCACTCTCCCTCTGTTCCACTCTCCCTCTGTCCCACTCTCCCTCTGCCCCACTCTCCCTCTGCCACACTCTCCCTCTGTCCCACTCTCCCTCTGCCACACTCTCCCTCTGCTCTACTCTCCCTCTGTCCCACTCTCCCTCTGCCCCACTCTCCCTCTGCCACACTCTCCCTCTGTCCCACTCTCCCTCTGCCACACTCTCCCTCTGCTCTACTCTCCCTCTGTCCCACTCTCCCTCTGTCCCACTCTCCCTCTGCCCCACTCTCCCTCTGCCACACTCTCCCTCTGTCCCACTCTCCCTCTGCCACACTCTCCCTCTGCCCCACTCTCCCTCTGCCCCACTCTCCCTCTGTCCCACTCTCCCTCTGCCCCACTCTCCCTCTGCCCCACTCTCCCTCTGCCCCATGCTCCCTCTGTCACACTCTCCCTCTGCCCCACTCTCCCTCTGCCACACTCTCCCTCTGCCCTACTCTCCCTCTGCCCCACTCTCCCTCTGTCCCACTCTCCCTCTGTCCCACTCTCCCTCTGTCCCACTCTCCACTGATATTATATCCCCTCACACAGAAGCTTCTTATACTAAGAATGTCCTTTGTTTCCTATAGCAACCAATCACAGCTCTTACTAATGACTTGTAGCAAAATAGAAGCAGAGCTGTAGACCACCTGATATATATCCAGCCAATATATTACCTCACACATCCAAACAGTGAGTAAGCAGGTTTTTTGGAGAGTAACAGTAAAGCACGGAGTTAAATTTCACCCTCAAAACATAGTCTATGACATTCCCTAGATCACATGGAGCGTCTGTGCAAAATATCGTGATTGTACATGCGACGGTACGGATTAATTTAGCGGACATACACACATACATATATACATACATACACACATACATACATACACACACATACATATACAATATACATACACACACACACAGTACATACACACATATACATACACACACACAGTACATACACACATATACATAAACACATACATATACAATATACATACACACACACACACATACATAAACACATACAAACATACACACACACAGTACATACACACATATACATACACACATACATACATAAACACATACACACACACATACATACACAGTACATACACACATATACACACACACATACATACACAGACACACACGCACTCATACATACATACTGTGAGACTCATGTGGGATTAGTGGATGAGGGCAGGTATATCTCACCCCGGTATCGGTCCTATGTGACTTAGCCTGGCCAGGATCACCTGGCTACTAATGGATTAATGGGACGTGAAGGACGGAGGTAAAAGGAATCTGGGAAGTTGGGGGAGGGTCTCCCTCTGGGAACACGGTAAGCCTGCCTGTGTAGGAGACACTCCCCGTAAGTTGGAGCAATGCTTGATGTCTGTATGGTGTAGCTGGAAGGGAGAAGCCCTCCAGTTGGTAGTCAGGATATCACCGTGTATAGTTAGTGCCGGACAGGCAAGGGTTTATTTTGTTGGTGTTTTTTTTTCTTTTTGTTTATGCTTCACTGCAATAAACCTGACCAAGCGTCAGTTACACCTTGAATTCGGCTGTCTGCCTGAGGTGAATACGTGCCCTTTGAACCCAGCAAAGGCGATCCCGGAGCGTGTTATCACATTGTGGTGGAGAATGCGGGCAGCACGTTACAGCGCATCATAATGGATGACGTGGTGAAAGCGCTGGTACAATCCGCAGCTGTGCAGCAGGAGGCTAATCGCTTGATGTCGGCACAGTTGAAGGAACTGGTGGAAACGACTGGTAGAGACCGCCAACTTTTGCAGCAGGTGGCGCAGCGTTTGGCGACCGTACCGGAGAGTAATGCGGAGGCTGACCAGAGGGTGATTCATGTGAGTCGGTGCTGGCAGAAATTAACCACAGAGGACGATGTGGAAGCTTACCTGACCACGTTTGAACGGACGGCGGAGCGGGAAAAGTGGCCAAAGGAGCGATGGGCCGACTTGCTTGCACCGTTTTTGGCTGGTGAGGCCCAAAAGGCCTACTTTGATCTCGAGCCTGAAGCAGCGCATGACTTTGATAAACTAAAAGCCGAGATCCTTGCCCGGCTGGGAGTGACGACAGCCGTGCGAGCACAGAGAGTTCATCAATGGACTTATCAGCCCGATAAACCACCGCGGTCACAGATGTTTGACCTCATTCACTTGACCAAGAAATGGCTACAGCCCGAGGTTTTGACGGCGCCAGAGATGGTACAAAGAATTGTCCTCGAGAAGTACCTAAGAGCTCTACCGCCATCTCTGAAGAGGTGGGTAAGCCATGGAAACCCCACGACAGCGGATCAGCTAGTGGATCTAGTGGAGCGTTATTCCTTGGCAGAAGGACTTATGGACGATGCTACACATCCTCGCTCTTCCCCTCCTCGACGAGGATCTGGTAAGACTGTTCCAGGGTCATGGGGAGGAGGAAAATATCCTAAGGCAGTGGAGGAGGAAAACAGGACTGCTGGCCCTGTGAGGGCTAAGGTGCCATACTATGGTCTTAGCAAGGAACCCATGAGGTGTTTCCGCTGCCAGGAGGTGGGCCACATTGCTGCAAACTGTCCAGTAACTGCAGAACCGATGCAGTGCAATGTCAAGGACTTTGAAAAACGCAGGGCTATGGTTGCACGGGTAGTGTGTGTTGCTGCATGTCAAGGCGATATGAAAAAACACCTGTGTGAAGTGTCCATTGATGGCAATACTGTTGTTGCGCTGTTGGACTCGGGAAGTGTGGTGACTCTGGTAAAGGCCAGTTTGGTAGCAGTCCCGATGGGACCGTCAGATAAATTTTCTGTGACATGTGTGCATGGAGACACCTGCTCGTACCTCACAATGGTCTCCTGCATTACTACGCCCTATGGGTCTGTGCATCATAAGGTGGGACTAGTACCAGCACTATTGCATGATGTCATTTTGGGCAGGGATTTTCCCCACTTTTGGCAGTTGTGGGAGAACCAATTAGTACCCCAGGGTAGCCGCACGGATGATCCTTCTCCCACACCTTGTGTGGGCCCGGAGCCACTAGAGGATGCCCCACAAGAGGGTTCAGAGGAGGAATCCGCTGAAAACAACCCCCAGTTCCCCTTTTCAGTTCTGGCGGGTGATTCCGATGAACCCGGGGCAGAGGCGGACACGGGTGGCTGTTCCCCTTCCTCTTGGCTGAATTCGGAAGTCCAGAAAGATGACTTCCAAAGTGAGCAAATGAGAGATCCTACCCTTTCTCAGGCTATAAAAAATGTTAAAATGATAAACGGGGTGCAGGTGGATGCAGGTACTAGGCTGTCTTACCCCTACATGGCACTGGAGAATGACTTTCTCTATCAGATAGAGAAGAAGGGGGATGACACAGTACAACGATTGGTTGTGCCGAGAGCCTACAGGCGGAGAGTGCTGGACCTGGCACACGGACACATGATGGGGGGACACCTGGGGGTCCAGAAAACTACAGAAAGGATATTACACTGTTTTGTTTGGCCCGGCATGCATCACGATATTCGCACCTATTGTGAGTCTTGTCCCGACTGCCAAATCTCTGCGCCTAGGCCCCGTTTCTGTAGCCCCTTAGTACCTCTGCCTATCATCGAGATCCCATTTGAGAGAATTGGGATGGATTTAGTTGGACCCCTCCCCAAGTCTGCGCGAGGACACCAGCACATCCTTGTCATCTTGGATTATGCCACTCGTTACCCCGAGGCCATCCCTTTGCGTAACACGGCCACCAAGACCATTGCCAAGGAGCTGGTCCATGTGTTTAGTCGGGTCGGTGTCCCAAAACAAATACTCACAGACCAAGGAACCCCCTTTATGTCCAAAGTAATGAAAGAACTCTGCAGGCTGTTACAAATAGCACAGTTACGCACCTCCGTGTATCACCCTCAAACGGACGGACTGGTCGAACGGTTTAACAAAACTTTGAAACAGATGCTCCGTAAGGCGATAGACAAGGACGGGAAGAACTGGGACTACTTACTCCCGTATTTGCTTTTTGCCATCCGGGAGGTGCCCCAGTCTTCCACCGGGTTCTCTCCTTTCGAGCTTCTGTACGCCCGACGTCCCCGTGGACTGTTAGATGTCGCTAAAGAAACCTGGGAGGGACAGGTCACCCCGTTCAAAAGCGTAATAGACCATGTAACCCAAATGCAGGACCGTATTGCGTCGGTGATGCCCATCGTTAAAGAGCATATGATACAGGCTCAAGGAGCACAGAAAAGGATTTATGATGGGGGGGCCAAGATCCGTACTTTTGCACCCGGAGATAGGGTGTTGATACTGGTCCCCACGGCAGAAAGCAAATTTCTGGCAAAGTGGCAAGGCCCCTTTGAAATTAAGGAACGGGTGGGTGAGGTAAACTACAAAGCGTACCAGGCTGGTAAAAGGAAGCCTGAACAGATTTATCACGTGAATCTGATAAAACCCTGGAAGGACCGTCCAGCTCTGTCAGCAGGTCTGGCCCTTCCGGTCTGCAAGCAGACCATACCGGATGTCGGGATTGCGGAGACGCTGTCAGAGCGGCAAAAGACCGACGTCAAGCAGTTTGTAATCAACAATCACGAGTTTTCT
This sequence comes from Anomaloglossus baeobatrachus, assembly GCF_048569485.1. Taxonomy (NCBI): domain Eukaryota; kingdom Metazoa; phylum Chordata; class Amphibia; order Anura; family Aromobatidae; genus Anomaloglossus; species Anomaloglossus baeobatrachus. Next base: position 198,818,776 of record NC_134362.1, on the reverse strand, counting down.
CGGAAAAGCCCGGGCAGACCACTCTCATTAAACATGACATCATAACAGAGCCTGGGGTAACAGTTCAGGTAAAGCCCTACCGAATACCGGAGGCTCGGCGGGAAGCTGTCTCCCGAGAAGTGAAGACCATGTTAGAGTTAGGTGTAATCGAGGAATCGCATAGCGCCTGGTCGAGTCCGATTGTGTTAATACCGAAACCAGACGGCTCCATTAGATTCTGCAATGACTTCAGGAGATTAAATGCGGTCTCCAAATTTGATGCATACCCTATGCCACGGGTCGATGAATTAATAGATCGGCTTGGAAAAGCCCGGTATATTACGACCCTAGACTTAACGAAGGGCTATTGGCAGATCCCGCTAACAGAGGCCGCTAAAGAGAAAACTGCATTTTCTACACCGGAAGGTTTATACCAGTATGTGTATTTGCCGTTTGGACTACACGGGGTGCCGGCAACCTTTCAAAGGTTGATGGACCGAGTCCTGAGGCCCCATAGGCAGTATGCTTCTGCGTATTTGGATGACATAGTCATATACAGCCTGGACTGGGAGACGCACCTCCAGAAACTAGAGGCCGTGATTGAAGACCTGCGGGAGGCGGGTCTAACAGCAAACCGCAAGAAATGTCATATCGGGCTGGAAGAAGCCCGGTATTTGGGATACGTAATTGGGAGGGGAATTGTTAAACCCCAGATTGACAAGATACAGGCCATTCAGAACTGGCCGCAACCAGTCAACAAGAAGCAGGTGAGAGCTTTTTTGGGAATAGCCGGCTACTACCGACGGTTCATTGCCAATTTTGCGGCTACCGCTGTTCCCCTGACGGACCTTACCAAAGGGAAAGACTCTGTCATGATCAAATGGACCTCGGCAGCCGAAGAAGCCTTCCATAACTTAAAACTAGCTCTTTGCTCTTGTGACGCCCTGTTCCAGCTTGAAGCCGGGGAGCGGGTTACCGGTGGGAACCCATCGCAACCATCAACAACATAGGTGCAGGACAGAGGGACCGTCACCTTCTGGGGAAAGCAAGGGCAACCGTCCGTGGGAACCGTCTTTCCAGCCGTGTGTTTTACCGAGAACTGTGTCATCGTCTCAGGCTGAGTGAGTACCACAGTGCCGCAAGGCACAGCGCTGCCCCCGCGTCCCTGCGCCCACCAAGCCCTGCATCTCCCACCTCATCACTGGGCCCCGGGATCACCAACCCCTACCCACGGAGGGGCAACACAACAACTTGCTGCTTCACACCATCACTCCCGGGGTCCCCACACCGAGCAGCGGTGGTGCTAACAAATCACCACAACTGTGGGTGGCGTTACGGACAATAGACTATATCCCAAAACCCAATCCCCTTTCACTCACGGGCGAGGAGCGCCGCTGGAGTCCCCGGGATCCGGCCCATCGCTCGAGCCACCGAGCAGCAGCAGGCCGCAGCAGCAGCGGCAGCCGGACCCGAGCAGTGGGAGAGCGCGGCGTCCCCTCCTCCGCCCGCGACAACTTGGCGTCACGAACAGGATCTTACCGCTCTGCCGTCTGGTAGAGGTGCGCCTTGTTACCGCCGGAGGTGTCCGGCCAGAAAATTTCGGAAGCTGCCATCTTTGGCGCGAAGAATTTCCCGCTCAAGCGTCTTTCCCGAGCAGGAAAGGCGCGAAAGTGGAGCCCCGCCCCCTGAAGACGGAAGTGCTAAAAAGAGGCTAAGGGGGACGGGATGGCGTCCGGCCGCATGTGAACCGCGGCTGTGGAAGCAGGGACGCCAGGACTCTGCCAGCATTTGGTTCCTGGAAGAGGCCGCCGCAGTGATGCACCGACCCGTTACCCCTGTTACCGGTAGCGGAGCCCGCAACGTCTGTGGGGGAGGACCCAGACCTGGGGTCCCCAGGCCTCACCTTTGTCACCGCCCTGCCACCGGCCCCGGCAGTCCGCCCGGCCGCAACGGAGATGATGACGGCTCCGGCAGTCCGCCCGGCCGCAACGGCAGCGAAGTACCGGTCCCGTTGACCAATCTGGAGCCGTTCCTGGACTGGGGTCAAGGGGTGCTGCCCACTTCCTAGGGGCAGCACCAAGGCTAGGTTGTTTGGGTGGGTGACTGAAGGACCCGTTCCACTGTTATTATTAAAAGTGTGACTGTTATTGCAACGTTAAAGTAATGTGCATCCCGTTGTGAGAGGATTGAAAGTGCTTGTGTTTGATGTTTTGATCTTTTGCAGTTTAAAAGAAAAAAAAAAACGGTGTTGGACGGGCAGCCCGCGGACGGTCTGCATTTTGCTAAGGGGGAATGTGACGCCCTGGGCAAGTCAGGGGTCACAGGTCATCACACCACCACACCCTACACCCCAGTTAGGAACACCAAAGCTAACCTAAAATCCTTGTTGCCTTCCTCCAGAGGCTGATGTTCACACCAGGGGGTGGGCCAGGCGGTTGGCTCCGCCCACCGAGGAGTTCACAGCTCTGGAGGCGGGAAGAACCAGGCAGAACAGTTAAGGAAGTGAAAGTAGAAGGAAGTGAAGTGGTAGAGGAGCAAAGGAGGAAACTGGAGTAAAGGAGTAAAAGTGACCATAAGAAAGCCTGAAGGTGGTCCGGGTGTGTGCCCCGGACTGAGACAGGAAGGTCAGCAGACGGCGGTGACTGTCTGGAGGGGTGATTGCTCGGAGGTTCCTGGAAGGACCGCGGACGGGTGGTGACCCAGCGGTCTGGAGCAGTGTACAAAGAACAGTCAGCACCAGGGCAGGGGCCTCTCGGACCCCGGCAAGGCTAGGAGTCGCCATAATTTGCCAAATCCGTCAGTGAAGGGGACGGCTGTCTCCCAACAACCAAGTCCCGATTGAAGGCAACAGCCCAACCATTAAAGCAGAGACACCGCCACCGCCAGGGCACCAGTTTCTGAGGGCCAGCGCCTGCGGGCAAAGAGTAGAGCTCCCCCGGTCCAGCTTGAAGCCGGGGAGCGGGTTACCGGTGGGAACCCATCGCAACCATCAACAACATAGGTGCAGGACAGAGGGACTGTCACCGTCACCTTCTGGGGAAAGCAAGTGCAGCCGTCCGTGGGAACCGTCTTTCCAGCCGTGTGTTTTACCGAGAACTGTGTCATCGTTTCAGGCTGAGTGAGTACCACAGTGCCGCAAGGCACAGCGCTGCCCCCGCGTCCCTGCGCCCACCAAGCCCTGCATCTCCCACCTCATCACTGGGCCCCGGGATCACCAACCCCTACCCACGGAGGGGCAACACAACAACTGGCTGCTCCATACCATCACTCCCGGGATCCCCATACAGAGCAGCGGTGGTGCTAACAAATCACCACAACCGTGGGTGGCGTCACGGACAATAGACTATATCCCAAAACCCAATCCCCTTTCACTCACAGGCGAGGAGCGCCGCTCGAGACCCCCGGGATCCAGCCCACCGTTCGAGCCACCACTGAGCAGCAGCAGCCGGACCCAAGCAGAGGGGTGAGCGCAGTGCGGACACCCTCCTCCCCGCCCGCGACACTCTCAACCTGTGCTAATGACTCCTGACTTCCGCAGCGAGTTCTTGGTCCAAACGGACGCTTCTGATGCCGGTATAGGGGCTGTATTGTCACAACTGAAGGACGGAGAGGAACATCCGGTCCTTTATCTTAGTCGGAAACTTAATAAGCATGAACGCAACTATGCCATAGTGGAAAAAGAATGCTTAGCCATTAAGTGGGCTCTAGAGTCCCTTAAATATTACTTGATTGGAAGGAAGTTCCGGCTGATCACTGACCATGCCCCTCTCAAGTGGATGCACTTGAATAGGGAACGGAATGGCCGAGTGACCCGGTGGTTCCTTGCACTTCAGGCCTACCGGTTTACAGTGGAGCACCGCCCGGGGGTGCGGATGGGGAATGCTGACGCCCTGTCTCGTGTGCACTGTTTTGTGGGTGCCGTTGCTCAGCTGCAGTGGTCTGAGCAGAGGGGGGGGATACGTGAGACTCATGTGGGATTAGTGGATGAGGGCAGGTATATCTCACCCCGGTATCGGTCCTATGTGACTTAGCCTGGCCAGGATCACCTGGCTACTAATGGATTAATGGGAGGTGAAGGACGGAGGTAAAAGGAATCTGGGAAGTTGGGGGAGGGTCTCCATCTGGGAACACGGTAAGCCTGCCTGTGTAGGAGACACTCCCCGTAAGTTGGAGCAATGCTTGATGTCTGTAAGGTGTAGCTGTACAAATATAGTAATAATGCCCCCTTATTAATGCCGCAAATTCCCCAAAAAAGTATTAATGCCCCTTCAATGACCAACAAAAAAAAAAAAAAAAGTATTAATGCCCCCAAATGATCCACAAAAAAAGTATTAATGCCCCTTCAGTCACCCACAAAAAAATAATAATGCCCACTGAGCTCCCCCTCTGCCCCGGATGCCCCACTTAAAATTATATTGCCCCCTGAATTATATTGCCCACCTGTAGAAACACAGCGTCTTACAAAAAAATACAAATAAAATACACACATAATAGCCACTGTATAGTATATGGCCGAGGCAAGGCCGAACCTAAATAACCCAGGATTATGTTTTAAAATGTTGGAAAAAATTGGGAACCGATGAAAACTATGTGAAATTTTGGTATATAAATGCTAAAAATCTTACCCAGGACCCCATTACAGATATATTCCCAAGATATCCTGCAGCTCATTCTGATTGGAGCGGAGGTGCGCCTGCTCGACTACAGCTTCATTCATTGTCTATGAGACTGCCAGTCCCATAGACAATGAATGGAGCAGAGGAGCTTTCACTCCTTCCAAAATGAGGCTCTGCGCAGCCCGTTCCTACCATCTCTGGGAAGCCCAAGTGATCAGTAGCTTATCACCTAACCTGTGAATAGGAGATAACGGACCATTTTGGAAATATCCCTTTAAGAGATACAACGTAAATATCTAAACAGAACACTTGGCCGTGTAGATCTTAGAAATCCAAGTTCATGGTCACCTCTATGGCCCCGGTGTGACGTGCTGTCACAGAGAAAACTCAAGTAGAAGTTTTATGGGAACCGCAGAGGCGGGGCAATGTACTAACAGCACTGAGACGCCCCCGAAGTACTTTAAGCTCATTTGCATAAAATTTCAAATTGGCCTTTCTCTGCGCTGGGACATCGCACCAGGGCCATAGAGGTGAGAATGAACTTGGATTTTTAAGATCTACACGGCCAAGTGTTAAGTGGTACCTTCTCTAATACTTACTCAGGTACTAAGGTACCTACTCTTAAAGGGATATTTCAAAAATAGTCTGTTATCTCTTATTCACGCCCAGACAAGTATTCTATTTAGTTAGACATAATGAGGCCAAACATAGATTGTGGGAATTGTGAGTATCTCAGAATTTTTTTACAAATAAAGCGTTACTGTCCCTTTTAAATCGGAAATGCCAAAAGGTGACATTTCTCACTTTCCACTTTTTCGATTTTAATAATAGTCATTTTCGTCCGTCCCGGCAAACAGCCTCCAAATTATATAAAACCGCACAAAACTCTAATATGATTTGTTCGGATTACATTGAATGCGTCCCGGCGGAGCGCAGCGGAGACAAAGCGTAATTACTGAGCGCTCTGCAATTACGCTAATGGCGTGCGCAGCCCATCTTTATGCAAACCTCTTAATAACTGTAGTGCGTGGAAAATATGTGGCGTTCTCCGATATTACACACGGGGGCTAATGACCGAGACCGCACAATATTACTACGGTGCCACCTGCACTGCCCTGAACATCCATTTAAAGGGACACTCCACATATCTGATCCCATCGCTAGTATGTGACCCCCCGGCTCTGAAATCATCGGGTGATCATGTAATAGGACGGTCACTATGTCAATATGGAAAGAAAATGGGCTCTTTACATATTGTTCTCCAAACGAATCCAATATTTATCCCGCGAAGGTCGAATCGATACATTTTAAATGTTTATTTATTTCCCATTGTGATAAACATTGTATATTCACCAGAATACTGCGCTTCTCATATAAATGTAACATCAGCCGAGGGGGAAAGAAAAAAGGAGAAAGGTCAGAAAGAAGAATATCTGACTCCAATATACTACCTACAGGGGAGAAAGAGCAGGATTTACATCTGTCAGAAATATTCCCATAGAAAACCATCCAGATACACAAAAATAAAGCTACTATAATACTGCCCCCCTATGTACAAGAATATAACTACTATAATACTGCTCCCTATGTACAAGAATATAACTACTATAATACTGCTCCCTATGTACAAGAATAGAACCACTATAATACTGCCCCTATGTACAAGAATATAACTACTATAATACTGCCCCTATGTACAGGAATATAACTGCTATAATACTGCCTCCTATGTACAAGAATATAACTACTATAATACTGCCCCCTATGTACAAGAATATAACTACTATAATACTGCCCCTATGTACAAGAATATAACTACTATAATACTGCCCCCTATGTACAAGAATATAACTACTATAATACTGCCCCTATATACAAGAATATAACTACTATAATACTGCCCCCTATGTACAAGAATATAACTACTATAATACTGCCCCCTATGTACAAGAATAGAACTACTATAATACTGCCCCTATGTACAAGAATATAACTACTATAATACTGCCCCTATGTACAGGAATATAACTGCTATAATACTGCCTCCTATGTACAAGAATATAACTACTATAATACTGCCCCCTATGTACAAGAATATAACTACTATAATACTCCCCCCTATGTACAAGAATATAACTACTATAATACTGCTCCTATGTACAAGAATATAACTACTATAATACTGCCCCTATATACAAGAATATAACTACTATAATACTCCCCCCTATGTACAAGAATATAACTACTATAATACTCCCCCCTATGTACAAGAATATAACTACTATAATACTGCTCCTATGTACAAGAATATAACTACTATAATACTGCCCCTATATACAGGAATATAACTGCTATAATACTGCTCCTATGTACAAGAATATAACTACTATAATACTGCCCCCTATGTACAAGAATATAACTACTATAATACTCCCCCCTATGTACAAGAATATAACTACTATAATACTGCTCCTATGTACAAGAATATAACTACTATAATACTGCCCCTATATACAGGAATATAACTGCTATAATACTGCCCCTATGTACAAGAATATAACTACTATAATACTGCTCCTATGTACAAGAATATAACTGCTATAATACTGCCCCCTATGTACAAGAATATAACTACTATAATACTGCCCCCTATGTACAAGAATATAACTACTATAATACTGCTCCTATGTACAAGAATATAACTACTATAATACTGCCCTCTATGTACAAGAATATAACAACTATAATACTGCCCCTATGTACAAGAATATAACTACTATAATACTGCCCCCTATGTACAAGAATATAACTACTATAATACTGCTCCTATGTACAAGAATATAACTACTATAATACTGCTCCCTATGTACAAGAATATAACTACTATAATACTGCCCATATACAAGAATATAACTACTATAATACTGCTCCTATGTACAAGAATATAACTACTATAATACTGCCCCCTATGTACAAGAATATAACTACTATAATACGGCCCCTATGTACAAGAATATAACTACTATAATACTGCCCCTATGTACAGGAATATAACTGCTATAATACTGCCTCCTATGTACAAGAATATAACAACTATAATACTGCCCCTATGTACAAGAATATAACTACTATAATACTGCCCGCTATGTACAGGAATATAACTGCTATAATACTGCCCCCTATGTACAAGAATATAACTACTATAATACTGCCCCCTATGTACAAGAATATAACTACAATAATACTTCCCCCTGTGTACAAGAATATAACTACTATAATACTGCCCCTATATATAAGAATATAACTACTATAATACTGCTCCCTATGTACAAGAATATAACTACTATAATACTGCCCCTATGTACAGGAATATAACTACTATAATACTGCCCCTATATATAAGAATATAACTACTATAATACTGCCCCTATGTACAGGAATATAACTACTATAATACTGCCCCTATATATAAGAATATAACTACTATAATACTGCTCCCTATGTACAAGAATATAACTGCTATAATACTGCCCCTATGTACAAGAATATAACTACTATAATACTGCCCCTATATATAAGAATATAACTACTATAATACTGCCCCCTATGTACAAGAATATAACTACTATAATACTGCTCCTATGTACAGGAATATAGCTACTATAATACTGCCCCTATGTACAAGAATATAACTACTATAATACTGCTCCTATGTACAAGAATATAACTACTATATAATACTGCCCCTATGCACAGGAATATAACTACTATAATACTGCTCCTATGTACAAGAATAATACTACTCTAATACTGCCCCTATGTACAGGAATATAGCTACTATAATACTGCCCCTATGTACAAGAATATAACTACTATAATACTGCTCCTATGTACAAGAATATAACTACTATAATATTGCTCCCCATGTACAAGAATATAACTACTATAATACTGCCCCTATGTACAAGAATATAACTACTATAATACTGCTCCTATGTACAAGAATATAACTACTATAATACTGCCCCTATGTACAAGAATATAACTACTATAATACTGCTCCTATGTACAGGAATATAGCTACTATAATACTGCCCCTATGTACAAGAATATAACTACTATAATACTGCCCCTATGTACAAGAATATAACTACTATAATACTGCTCCTATGTACAGGAATATAGCTACTATAATACTGCCCCTATGTACAAGAATATAACTACTATAATACTGCTCCTATGTACAAGAATATAAACACTACTTAATAGTTGTGATTCCCCTTTAAGCCTCTGATATTCTAGGACTGTATGTGCATCGTTTATATTTAGGGGATGGCGGGTTTATCACACTCTGGGCCATGAATAAATGTTCTTTAAATAAAGCCTTTGTTCTGCAGGATTGGCTGTGTCAGTCCTCATGCTAATGTTCAGCTCAATAATAACTGGATGAGTCATTGAAGAGTAAAACTAGAATTTAGTTCCACATTGCAGGTTTTTGTGCCGCCATACTGTGCAGCTCGCCAGAAGTCAAAGACTAATCTTAAAATTCTAATTGTGATGAAGGGAAGCTCCTGCCGTTATATGGGCACTACATGCAATTTTCTGATATCACATGGTTTATACTGTCAGGAAATCATTAATTAGGTACTTTATGACGCTTAATAAATAATACCGCCGTAGCGCCATCTTAAAGGAGTATTCTCATGTTATTAAATTTATTTAAATACTTAAACTTGAAAATCAGCACAATTGCAAATGCTCTGGCGACAATTTAAGAATACTCCTTTAAGTATTGTTTAGATGATGCATATCACTATTATGTAGCATAACACTGTTATATTGATAATGTATAGTGCTGTTTACAGCATAATATGGTACAATTATTATGCACTACAAAAGTGTTGGCACCCTTGAAATTGTTCCATAAAATGAAGTATTTCTCCCCAGAAAATGATTGCAATTACATGTTTTGTCATATATATGTGTATTTCCTTTGTATTGGAACAACACAGAAAAGAAAGAGGGAAAAAAGGCAAATTAGAGAAAATTTCACACAAAACCCCCAAACCTGGCAGGACAAAATTGTTGATAAACAATTGCTTGTTCAAACTCACAGGTGTGGGCAATATCAAAATCACGCCTGAAAGAAGATGAAAAGGGGAGACGTTGAATCGATCTTTGTATTGTGTGTCTGTGTGTGCCACATTAAGCATGGAGAACAGAAAAAGAACAGAACTGTGTGAGGACTTGAAAACCAAAATTGTTGAAAAATATCAAGGTTATAAGTCCATCGCCAGAGATCTTGATGTTCCTTTGCCCATCTCCATAGATCTTGATGTTCCTTTGTCCATCTCCAGAGATCTTGATGTTCCTTTGTCCATCTCCAGAGATCTTGATGTTCCTTTGTCCATCTCCATAGATCTTGATGTTCCTTTGTCCATCTTCATGGATCTTGATGTTCCTTTGTCCATCTATAGAGATCTTGATGTTCATTTGTCCATCTCCAGAGATCTTGATGTTCCTTTGTTCATCTCCAGAGATCTTGATGTTCCTTTGTCCATCTTCAGAGATCTTGATGTTCATTTGCCCATCTCCAGAGATCTTGATGCTCCTGGTGTGCATCTCCAGAGATCTTGATGTTCTTTTGTCCATCTCCAGAGATCTTGATGTTCTTTTGTCCATCTTCAAAGATCTTGATGTTCCTTTGTCCATCTCCAGAGATCTTGATGTTCCTTTGTCCATCTACAGAGATCTTGATGTTCCTTTGTCCATCTCCAGAGATCTTGATGTTCCTTTGTCCATCTCCAGAGATCTTGATTTTCCTTTGTCCATCTCCAGAGATCTTGAAGTGCCTTTGTCCATCTCCAGAGATCTTGATGTTCCTTTGTCCACAGTGCGCAACATAATCAAGACGTTTACAACGCATGGCATTGTAGCTAATTTCTCTGGATGTGGATGGCAGAGAAAAAATGATTAAAGGTCACAAAGCAGGATAGTCCGGGTGGTGGATAAGCCCCAATCAAGGTCCAAAGAAATTCAATCTGTCCTGCAGGCTCAGGGGGCATCAGTGTCAGCGCTACCTATCCGTCCACATCTGAGTGAAATGAAGCGCCTTCATATATGAGAGACCTGAAGCAGTTTATAAAGAAGAGTCCAAAATTCCAGGTGAGAGGAGTAAGAAGCTTGTGGACGGGTATAGGAAGAGATTGGTTGCAAAGGGCGTGCAACCAAATATTAAGGTGAGGGTGCCAATAATTTTGTCCGGCTAATTTTTGGAGTTTTGAGTGACATTAATGTCCAATTTGACTTTATTTCTCAGGAAGCAAACGTGTATAACAAACAATGTGTAATTGCAATAATTTTCGGGGAGAATTTCTAGGGTGCCAACACTTTCAGCCCTGACTGTATATGGCATTATTAGGTAGCCACTGTTAATCGCTATAATATGATGGTATTGTTTAATCACACTATAGCAGTATTCTTCTGCACCATTATGTATCTATTTTTCCCTGTATTGGTTCTATTATTAAACAATGTGTCAGTATTTGTCAACAATGTCTCTTTTATGCAACATTGTATTTGGCATCATACGGTGTCATTTTAGTAGATACTGTTCAGCACATTGCTTGGCACCTCTATATGGCAAAGCAAGGCGGCATTATTTTGTGAACATATATGGCGGTATTATATGCACTGTTGGTTGGTTTTCTTTATGAATGCATTGCTTGGCACTATACAGACGCCGCGCAGCACTGCTTTTGGCACTGTATGGCGGTGTTCTGTGTAGGTACTGTACGGTGCTGCTATTTTGTCATCCCTAGATATCGTTGCCTGGATATAGCCGCTCGCTGGGAACGCTCCACAATTCTTCTTAGCAGCAGAATGTATTTATCGGTTTGGAAATAAACAGCCCCATATGTTCTCTAAACCTGTGATTAGAACTGAATATATCTTTTTTAGAGATGTCAGACGAAAAGGAAAAATGGCGAATATTCAGCTGGAAAGCAGCAAAAGTATCGACATTATTTACTCCGCAATCAAATCCTGCAACATTGTATCTCTTTATTCCGAATTTCCAAAAAACCTGGCAAGACAATCGACGACCAGGGAGAAATCCGCCGGAGGAGAAGAAACTTGTGTAATTACAGAAATGGTTTTTAGCTGCGAGGATGGAGGTTACGAGGGGCTGGCCGGTACCCGAGGACAGAGCGCCGGAGGTGGACGGATCATCCGGCAGTTTCCATGGTTTCATTATTATTGAAGCTTATTAAATATAACAAAATTATAGTAAAAAAAAAGCAGAATATTCTCAGAAAAGGGATGGGATTGGGATTCTGAACACAGCAGGATAATAGGTGTAAGATGGAAATTGAACCAAAAAGTCTACTAAAAGCAATACACATTACATACTTTTTTTTAGACAGGTTTCTTAGACCTGGTGAGACTGGGGTATTTACTGTTAAAATCCATGTCAATGGCCGGATGATCTTTTTTATAAGTTTAAACTCAATCTCCTCCTACCTATCCTGATGGACACCTCCTCAGTGTCACTCCTCTCTGCTGCTGCGTAATCTCAATTCACTTAGCCTAATTAGAAAATCAGTATCCTTCCTTGGCACTGGTGCTAAATTTCTCCCATCTAGCCTGGTTAACAGCTCCTTTGTATCCCTCCTCCCCGCTGCTTCTAAATCTCATCACACCTAGCCAGATTGAGTTTATCAGATCAGTGTCTCTCCTCCCTGCCACTGCTAAATCTCCACCCAATTAGTCTGATTGACAGCTCATCAGTGTCCCTCCTCCCTGCCGCTGCTAAATGTCCACTCACCTAGCCTGATTGACAGCTCCTCAGTGTCCCTCCTCCCTGCCTCTGCTAAAACTCCACCCAACTAATCTGATTGACAGCTCATCAGGGTCCCTCCTCCCTGCTCCTGCTAAATCTCCACATAACAAGTCTGACTGACACCTTATCCATGTCCCTCCTCCCTGCCACTGCTAAATGTCCACCCACCTAGTCTGATTGAGAGCTTCTCAGTGTCCCTCCTCCCTGCTGCTTCTAAATCTCATCACACCTAGCCAGATTGAGAGCTTATCAGATCAGTGTCCCTCCTCCATGCCCCTGCTAAATCTCCACTCAACTAGCCTGATTGGTGACTCCTCATTGACCCTCCTCCCTGCTGCTATTAAATCTCCACCCACCTAATCTAATTGACATGAGAGATCAGTGTCTCTCCTCCCTGCAGCTGCTAAATCTCCACCTAACTGGTCTGATTGACAGCTCATCAGTGTCCTTCCTCCCTGCTGCTGCTAAATCTCCACTGACCTAACCTGACTGGTGGCTCCTCAGTGACCCTCCTCCCTGCTGCTGCAAAATCTGCACCCTCCTAATCTGATTGACAGATCAGTATCCCTTCTCCCTGCAGCTGCTAAATGTCCAACAACCTAGTCTGATTGACAGCTCCTCAGTGTCCCTCATCCATGCTGCTGCAAAATGTCCACTCACCTAGCCTGATTTGTGGCTCCTCAGTGACCCTCCTCCCTGCTGCTGCTAAATCTCCACCCACTAGCCTGATTTGTGGCTCCTCAGTGACCCTCCTCCCTGCTGCTGCAAAATCTGCACCCAATTAATCTGATTGACAGCTCATCAGTGTCCCTCCTCCCTGCAGTTGCTAAATGTCCACTCTCCTATCCTTATTGGTGGCTCCTCAGTGACCCTGAAACTTCTGAATCTCCACACACCTATCCTGATTGCTGGCTCCTCAGTGACCCTCCTCCCTGCTGCTGCTAAATCTCCACCCACCTAGCCTGATTGGTGGCTCCTCAGTGACCCTCCTCCCTGCTACTGTTGAATCTATATATCTGGACTTCTAAAATGTTGCACAGATGGTTGCAACATAATATTAATAGTCTTTAATAACCATTCATTATGCGTACAGCAAACAAAGGGTTGATCACCAGATCTAACAAGCAGTAGACGCAGGTTGTAGAAAACACACAATGCAAAGATATTTGCAACAAAATATGAACAGTCTCTAGTAACAGTTCGTAACGCTTACAGCAAGTGATGGGTTAACCAGCAGGTCTAAGGAGCAGCAGACGCAAATTGTAAAAACCACAGAAGTCTGCAAAGGTTATGACAATAGTAAATTCTAAGGATAAATGGTAACTGAACACAATAATGGCTGAGTTTCCAGATGCCACCTGTGTGTCACAGCTGACATTAAAAGGCTTTGGGCGATAAGGTCAGAAAGCCACACGAACAGCACGTGAAACCCAATGTGGAGAACAACGAAGGGTACAATATTTACATGAACCCCGTGAGGATCCAAAGCTTCCCCCTGGGCTCGGTCCCTTTTTTACTGAGAGAAGTTTGAGAAATTCTGCAAACCTCAGATGTGACAAGTAACTAGATACACAGCGGGAGGCTCCATCACATTACTATTTTTGCAAAATTGAGCAATTTTCTAAATAGTCTTCATTAAACAATTTGCTACCGCAGAGTGTCCGCGCTTTATGCAGTTTACGTACATCTGTATTTTGGCAACAATGTAACAAGTTCAACAGCGCTCTAGCTTCTTGTTATGATGACGGCTTTCTCACACAGACCTCACATCCAGCCTATATTACTGTGAGAAACACACACAGACCTCACATCCAGCCTATATTACTGTGAGAAACACACACAGACCTCACATCCAGCCTATATTACTGGGAGAGACACACAGACCTGACATCCAGCCTATATTACTGGGAGAGACACACAGACCTGACATCCAGCCTATATTACTGGGAGAAACACACACATAGCTCACATCCAGCCTATATTACTGTGAGAGACACACAGAGCTCACATCCAGCCTATATTACTGGGAGAGACACACAGAGCTCACATCCAGCCTATATTACTGAGAGAGATGCACAGAGCTCACATCCAGCCTATATTACTGGGGGAGACACACAGAGCTCACATCCAGCCTATATTACTGGGAGAAACACACACATAGCTCACATCCAGCCTATATTACTGGGAGAGACACACAGACCTGACATCCAGCCTATATTACTGGGAGAGACACACAGACCTCACATCCAGCCTATATTACTGGGAGAAACACACACATAGCTCACATCCAGCCTATATTACTGGGAGAGACACACAGAGCTCACATCCAGCCTATATTACTGGAAGAGGCACACAGAGCTCACATCCAGCCTATATTACTGGGAGAGACACACAGAGCTCACATCCAGCCTATATTACTGGGAGAGACACAGACCTCACATCCAGCCTATATTACTGGGAGAGACACACAGAGCTCACATCCAGCCTATATTACTGAGAGACACACAGAGCTCACATCCAGCCTATATTACTGGGAGAAACACACAGACCTCACATCCAGCCTATATTACTGGGAGAGACACACAGAACTCACATCCGGCCTATATTACTGGGAGAGACACACAGACCTCACATCCAGCCTATATTACTGGGAGAGACGCACAGACCTCACATCCAGCCTATATTACTGGGAGAGACACACAGACCTCACATCCAGCCTATATTACTGGAGAGACACACAGAGCTCACATCCAGTCTATATTACTGGGAGACACACAGAGCTCACATCCAGCCTATATTACTGGGAGAGACACACAGACCTCACATCCAGCCTATATTACTGGGAGAGACACACAGACCTCACATCCAGCCTATATTACTGAGATAGACACACAGAGCTCACATCCAGCCTATATTACTGGGAGAGACACACAGAGCTCACATTCAGCCTATATTACTGGGAGACACACACAGAGCTCACATCCAGCCTATATTACTGGGAGACACACAGACCTGACATCCAGCCTATATTACTGGGAGACACACACATAGCTCACATCCAGTCTATATTACTGGGAGAGATACACAGAGCTCACATCCAGCCTATATTACTGGGAGAGACACACAGACCTCACATCCAGCCTATATTACTGGGAGAGACACACAGAGCTCACATCCAGTCTATATTACTGGGAGAGACACACAGACCTCACATCCAGCCTATATTACTGGGAGACACACACATAGCTCACATCCAGTCTATATTACTGGGAGACACACAGAGCTCACATCCAGCCTATATTACTGGGAGAGACACACAGACCTCACATCCAGCCTATATTACTGGGAGAGACACACAGACCTCACATCCAGCCTCTATTACTGAGATAGACACACAGAGCTCACATCCAGCCTATATTACTGGGAGAGACACACAGAGCTCACATCCAGCCTATATTACTGGGAGACACACACAGAGCTCACATCCAGCCTATATTACTGGGAGACACACACAGAGCTCACATCCAGCCTATATTACTGGGAGAGACACACAGAGCTCCCATCCAGCCTCTATTACTGAGAGAGACACACAGAGCTCACATCCAGCCTATATTACTGGGAGAGACACACAGAGCTCCCATTCAGCCTATATTACTGGGAGAGACACACAGAGCTCACATCCAGCCTATATTACTGGGAGACACACACAGAGCTCACATCCAGCCTATATTACTGGGAGAGACACACAGAGCTCACATCCAGCCTATATTACTGGGAGAGACACACAGAGCTCACATCCATCCTATATTACTGGGAGAGACACACAGAGCTCCCATCCAGCCTATATTACTGGGAGAGACACACAGAGCTCCCATCCAGCCTATATTAGTGGGAGAGACATACAGAGCTCACATCCAGCCTATATTACTGGGAGAGACACACAGAGCTCCCATCCAGCCTATATTACTGGGAGAGACACACAGAGCTCCCATCCAGCCTATATTACTGGGAGAGACACACAGAGCTCACATCCAGCCTATATTACTGGGAGACACACACAGAGCTCACATCCAGCCTATATTACTGGGAGAGACACATAGAGCTCACATCCAGCCTATATTACTGGGAGAGACACACAGAGCTCCCATCCAGCCTATATTACTGGGAGAGACATACAGAGCTCACATCCAGCCTATATTACTGGGAGAGACACACAGAGATCACATCCAGTCTATATTACTGTGAGAGACACACAGAGCTCACATCCAGCCTATATTACTGGGAGAGACACACAGACCTCACATCCAGCCTATATTACTGGGAGATATTCAAAGCAAGAAGGCCTGCGGAGACACCATCACATGTCTCAACGCTGGCAAGAAACTAGCCAGGTCTTTCACTGGGAAGGAACAACCACGGGAAGAGCAGTCTCCAGTCAAGGAGACCACCTATGCCAAACATGGTAACATGGATGGTGTCTCCGCAGGCCTTCTTGCTTTGAATATTACCCAGGGGGCATTGCTCTAGAATCACTGCGTTGAGAAACACGTGATGGTGTCTCCGCAGTGGTGGATGTTGATCTCCCTAAGGTCAACCATCCTTGCTCACATATATTGCTGGGAGAGACACACAGAGCTCCCATCCAGCCTATATTACTGGGAGAGACACACAGAGCTCACATCCAGTCTATATTACTGGGAGACACACACATACCTCACATCCAGCCTATATTACTGGGAGAGACACACACAGAGCTCACATCCAGCCTATATTACTGGGAGAGACACACACAGAGCTCACATCCAGCCTATATTACTGGGAGAGACACACAGAGCTCCCATCCAGCCTATATTACTGGGAGAGACACGCAGAGCTCACATCCAGCCTATATTAATGGGAGACACACACATACCTCACATCCAGCCTATATTAATGGGAGACACACACATACCTCACATCCAGTCTATATTACTGGGAGAGGTACACAGAGCTCACATACAGCCTATATTACTGGGAGAGACGCACAGAGCTCCCATCCAGCCTATATTACTGGGCGAGACGCACAGAGCTCCCATCCAGCCTATTTTACTGGGAGAGACACACAGAGCTCCCATCCAGCCTATATTACTGGGAGAGACGCACAGAGCTCCCATCCAGCCTATATTACTGGGAGAGACACACAGAGCTCCCATCCAGCCTATATTAGTGGGAGAGACACACAGAGCTCACATCCAGCCTATATTACTGGGAGAGACACACAGAGCTCACATCCAGCCTATATTACTGGGAGAGACACACAGAGCTCACATCCAGCCTATATTACTGGGAGAGACACACAGAGCTCACATCCAGCCTATATTACTGGGAGAGACACAGAGCTCACATCCAGCCTATATTACTGGGAGAGACACACAGAGCTCACATCCAGCCTATATTACTGGGAGACACGCACAGAGCTCACATCCAGCCTATATTACTGGGAGAGACACACAGAGCTCACATCCAGCCTATATTAACTGGGAGAGACACACAGACCTCACATCCAGCCTATATTACTGGGAGAGACACACAGAGATCACATCCAGCCTATATTACTGGCAGAGACACACAAACCTCACATCCAGCCTATATTACTGGGAGAGACACACAGAGCTCCCATCCAGCCTATATTACTGGGAGAGACACAGAGATCACATCCAGCCTATATTACTGGAGAGACACACAGAGCTCCCATCCAGCCTATATTACTGGGAGAGACACAGAGCTCACATCCAGCCTATATTACTGGAGAGACACACAGAGCTCCCATCCAGCCTATATTACTGGGAGAGACACACAGACCTCACATCCAGCCTATATTACTGGGAGAGACACACAGAGCTCACATCCAGCCTATATTACTGGAGAGACACACAGACCTCACATCCAGCCTATATTACTGGGAGAGACACACAGACCTCACATCCAGCCTATATTACTGGGAGAGACACACAGAGCTCACATCCAGCCTATATTACTGGGAGAGACACACAGACCTCACATCCAGCCTATATTACTGGGAGAGACACACAGACCTCACATCCAGCCTATATTACTGGGAGAGACACACAGAGCTCACATCCAGCCTATATTACTGGGAGAGACACACAGAGCTCACATCCAGCCTATATTACTGGGAGAGAAACTCAAAAGAAAAATCTGAAAAGTTGTATCAGTGCAATTTTATTAACTCAATGTAACAAGTAACATATGTAAAACCATGTTTTATGTGATGTCTAAAGTCTTTAATACTTTATTTCTACATTTCTCGAGAGTCTAACATGACAATTGGCGACTGAAGAGAAATCATCGCCGCGTCAGGTGGAGACGCTGGAGAATAAACCTGTAAATGGCAGAAGTGATTTACAGGAGGATCACAGGTACCGGAGGACGGAGCGCTCGGGGTCTCATTGAGCAGTTTCCATGGTTTCGATATTATTGCTTCTTATTAAATTTAATACAAAAATAGTAGAATCGGGACGATCACAGGAAGGGTCGTAAGATTTGGATTGTGATAAGAGCAGATCAGCATCGTCTCCAGGGGCTGCATTGTAAGGAAAATCAGCCAGAAATTCATCTAAAATCTACTCAATAGATTCAGTCTCACAGGCTTTCTCTATGAGTGGGAGCATGACTCACAGGCGTTCCCTATTAGTGGGGGGAGAAGGACTCACAGGCTTTCTCTATTAGTGGGGGGAGAAGGACTCACAGGCTTTCTCTATTAGTGGGGGGAGAAGGACTCACAGGCTTTCTCTATTAGTGGGGGGAGAAGGACTCACAGGCTTTCTCTATTAGTGGGAGCAGGACTTACAGGCTTTCTCTATTAGTGGGGGGAGAAGGACTCACAGGCTTTCTCTATTAGTGGGGGGAGCAGGACTTACAGGCTTTCTCTATTAGTGGGAGCAGGACTCACAGGCTTTCTCTATTAGTGGGAGCAAGACTCACAGGCTTTCTCTATTAGTGGGGGGAGAAGGACTCACAGGCATTCTCTATTAGTGGGGGGAGAAGGACTCACAGGCTTTCTCTATTAGTGGGGGGAGCAGGACTTACAGGCTTTCTCTATTAGTGGGAGCAGGACTCACAGGCTTTCTCTATTAGTGGGAGCAAGACTCACAGGCTTTCTCTATTAGTGGGGGGAGAAGGACTCACAGGCTTTCTCTATTAGTGGGGGGAGCAGGACTCACAGGCTTTCTCTATGAGTGGGGGTGAGCAGGACTCACAGGCTTTCTCTATGAGTGGGGGGAGAAGCAGGATTCACAGGCTTTCGCTATGAGTGGGGGTGAGCAGGAGTCACAGGCTTTCTCTATGAGTAAGGGTGAGCAGGACTCACAGGCTTTCTCTATGAGTGGGGGTGAGCAGGACTCACAGGCTTTCTCTATGAGTAGGGGTGAGAAGGACTCACAGGCTTTCTCTATTAGTGGGAGCAAGACTCACAGGTGTTCTCTATTAGTGGGGGGAGAAGGACTCACAGGCTTTCTCTATTAGTGGGGGGAGAATGACTCACAGGCTTTCTCTATTAGTGGGGGGAGCAGGACTTACAGGCTTTCTCTATTAGTGGGAGCAGGACTCACAGGCTTTCTCTATTAGTGGGAGCAAGACTCACAGGCTTTCTCTATTAGTGGGGGGAGAAGGACTCACAGGCTTTCTCTATTAGTGGGGGGAGCAGGACTCACAGGCTTTCTCTATGAGTGGGGGTGAGCAGGACTCACAGGCTTTCGCTATGAGTGGGGGTGAGCAGGACTCACAGGCTTTCTCTATGAGTGGGGGTGAGCAGGACTCACAGGCTTTCTCTATGAGTAGGGGTGAGAAGGACTCACAGGCTTTCTTTAAGAGTGGGAGCATGACTCACAGGCGTTCTCTATTAGTGGGAGGAGAAGGACTCACAGGCTTTCTCTATTAGTGGGGGGAGAAGGACTCACAGGCTTTCTCTATTAGTGGGGGGAGCAGGACTTACAGGCTTTCTCTATTAGTGGGAGCAGGACTCACAGGCTTTCTCTATTAGTGGGAGCAAGACTCACAGGCTTTCTCTATTAGTGGGGGGAGAAGGACTCACAGGCTTTATTAGTGGGGGGAGCAGGACTCACAGGCTTTCTCTATGAGTGGGGGTGAGCAGGACTCACAGGCTTTCTCTATGAGTGGGGGGAGAAGCAGGACTCACAGGCTTTCACTATGAGTGGGGGTGAGCAGGACTCACAGGCTTTCTCTATGAGTGGGGGGAGAAGGACTCACAGGCTTTCTCTATGAGTAGGGGTGAGCAGGACTCACAGGCTTTCTCTATGAGTGGGGGTGAGGAGGAATCACAGGCTTTCTCTATGAGTGGGAGCAAAACTCACAGGTTTTATCTATGAGTGGGAGGGGGAGCAGGACTCACAGGCTTTCTCTATGAGTGGGGGTGAGCAGGACTCACAGGATTTCACTAAGAGTGGGAGGGGAGCAGGACTCACAGGCTTTCTCTATGAGTGGGGGTAAGCAGGACTCACAGGCTTTCACTAAGAGTGGGAGGGGAGCAGGACTCACAGGCTTTCTCTATGAGTGGGGGTGAGCAGGACTCACAGGCTTTCGCTATGAGTGGGGGTGAGCAGGACTCACAGGCTTTCACTATGAGTGGGGGTGAGCAGGACTCACAGGCTTTCGCTATGAGTGGGGGTGAGCAGGACTCACAGGATTTCACTAAGAGTGGGAGGGGAGCAGGACTCACAGGCTTTCTCTATGAGTGGGGGTGAGCAGGACTCACAGGCTTTCGCTATGAGTGGGGGTGAGCAGGACTCACAGGCTTTCGCTATGAGTGGGGGTGAGCAGGACTCACAGGCTTTCACTATGAGTGGGGGTGAGCAGGACTAACAGGCTTTCACTATGAGTGGGGGTGAGCAGGACTCACAGGCTTTCTCTATGAGTGGGGGGAGAAGCAGGACTCACAGGCTTTCGCTATGAGTGGGGGTGAGCAGGACTCACAGGCTTTCTCTATAAGTAGGGGTGAGCAGGACTCACAGGCTTTCTCTATGAGTGGGGGTGAGCAGGACTCACAGGATTTCACTAAGAGTGGGAGGGGAGCAGGACTCACAGGCTTTCTCTATGAGTGGGGGTAAGCAGGACTCACAGGCTTTCACTAAGAGTGGGAGGGGAGCAGGACTCACAGGCTTTCTCTAGGAGTGGGGGTGAGCAGGACTCACAGGCTTTCGCTATGAGTGGGGGTGAGCAGGACTCACAGGCTTTCACTATGAGTGGGGGTGAGCAGGACTCACAGGCTTTCGCTATGAGTGGGGGTGAGCAGGACTCACAGGATTTCACTAAGAGTGGGAGGGGAGCAGGACTCACAGGCTTTCTCTATGAGTGGGGGTGAGCAGGACTCACAGGCTTTCGCTATGAGTGGGGGTGAGCAGGACTCACAGGCTTTCACTATGAGTGGGGGTGAGCAGGACTAACAGGCTTTCACTATGAGTGGGGGTGAGCAGGACTCACAGGCTTTCTTTATGAGTGGGGGGAGAAGCAGGACTCACAGGCTTTCGCTATGAGTGGGGGTGAGCAGGACTCACAGGCTTTCTCTATAAGTAGGGGTGAGCAGGACTCACAGGCTTTCTCTATGAGTGGGGGTGAGCAGGACTCACAGGCTTTCTCTATGAGTAGGGGTGAGCAGGACTCACAGGCTTTCTCTATGAGTAGGGGTGAGCAGGACTCACAGGCTTTCTCTATGAGTGGGGGTGAGGAGGACTCACAGGCTTTCTCTATGAGTGGGAGCAAGACTCACAGGTTTTATCTATGAGTGGGAGGGGGGGCAGGACTCACAGGCTTTCTCTATGAGTGGGGGTAGCAGGACTCACAGGCTCTCTCTATGAGTGGGAGCAGGAGTCACAGGTTTTATCTATGAGTGGGAGGGGGAGCAGGACTCACAGGCTTTCTCTATGAGTGGGGGTAGCAGGACTCACAGGCTTTCTCTATGAGTGGGAGGGGGAGCAGGACTCACAGGCTTTCTCTATGAGTGGGGGTAGCAGGACTCACAGGCTTTCTCTATGAGTGGGAGGAGGAAGCAGGACTCATAGGCATTCTCTATGAGTGGAAGGGGGAGCAGGACTCACAGTGGCATCTAAAATACTTCTTTTCTGGAAGATCTTCAGCCATTTCTGACCATAGACCATTCTATGTTTGTTGGAAGTGACTTCTGTAAATGATTCACACCTAATATCTGCAGGAGACACCAATGGTGTCTAGAGCAAGGAACTGGTCAACCAACCTATTCTCTAACCCGTAGCTCTTGTCCTCCAACCCACTTGGAACATACTTATCTCAACACACCCAGACATCCGCCAAGTCATAACTGATACTGTAAGAGTGAAGAATATTCCCAACCAAAGGCTCTTCTTTCGCAAAACTTCAAGCTTAAGAGCCACAGGTTGGACAATCTTGAGTTGGAAGATGCTCATTAAATGCCACCAAATCTGTTGGTTGGATTTTTGATATTCTATGGGCATGTGTCTCACCACAAGACACGTTGATGAGACATTTAACCAGACGCTGATGGTCACGGACCTTGATGAAGGGTTGGACGTCTCAACAAGAGGAAAGGACAAGTTTGTTTAGGCACAATGTTTGAGATCTCCTTATCTTGGTTGAAACCATACTGATTGGTGTCATCTAATATAATTATTTTCTGGAAGATCTTTAGCCAATTGTGACCATACACCATTCTGGGTTTGTTGGAAGTGACGGGTTGGACGTCTCAACAAGAAGAAAGGCACAAGGTGTGGGATCTCCTTATCTTGGTGGAAACCATACTGATTGGTAGCATCTAAGATACTTCCTTTCTGGAAGATCTTCAGCCAATTCTGACCATGGACCGTTCTGGGTTTGTTGGAAGTGACTGCTGTAAATGATTCACACCTAACATCTGCAGGAGACACCAATGGTGTCTAAAGCAAGGAACTGGTCATACAACCCATTCTCTAACCCATAGATCCTGTCCTTCAACCCACTGGGAACTTACTTATCTCAACACATCCCAACAACCGCAGCTGGTAACATGGAAGAATAATCACCACAGAGCAGTGATCTCCAACCAAAGGTTCTTCTTTCGCAAAACATCAAGCTGGAGAGCCACAGGTAGGACAATCTGGAGTTGGAAAACACCCATTAGATGCCACCACCAGATTTGTTTGTTGGATCATTTGTTTTTTTTCTGGTCATGAAAACATTGGTGAGACATTTATCCATACACTAATGGACATGGACATTGATAAAGGCTTGGACGTCTCAACAAGAAGCAAGGACAAGTTTGTTTAGGGACAATGTTTGAGATCTCCTTATCTTGGTTGAAACCATATTGATTGGTGTCATCTAAGATAATTTCTGAAAGAACTTCAGCCAATTGTGACCATAGACCATTCTGGGTTTGTTGGAAGTGACGGGTTGGACATCTCAACAAGAAGAAAGGAACAAGGTTTGGGATCTCCTTATCTTGGTTGAAACCATACTGATTGGTAGCATCTCAGATACTTCTTTTCTGGAAGATCTTGAGCCAGTTGTGTCCATAGACCATTCTGGGTTTGTTGGAAGTGACGTGTTGGACGTCTCAACAAGAAGAAAGGTACAAGGTTTGGGATCTCCTTATCTTGGTTGAAACCATACTGAGATTGGTGGCATCTAATATACTTCTTTTCTGGAAGATCTTCAGCCAATTATGACCATAGACCATTCTGGGTTTGTTGGAAGTGACGGGTTGGATGTCTCAACAAGAAGAAAGGAACAAGGTTTGGAATCTCCTTATCTTGGTTGAAACCATACTGATTGGTAGCATCTCAGATACTTCTTTTCTGGAAGATCTTGAGCCAGTTGTGTCCATAGAACATTTTGGGTTTGTTGGAAGTGTCTTCTGTAAACGATTGACACCTAACATCTGCAGGAGACATCATGAATGATTAGGATTCGGTGACCGGGTTGTAGGCACAGACCTAAAGGGGTGAAGAACAAACAGTCCCACCAAGGTCTTCTCATTTCACTTTACGGGTAATTATTCTTAGATTTTCACCAATCTTTTACAGACCTGTCGATGTTAAATATGTCTATTTTATGGAGTAGTAAGGAGAGATTCCAATTATTTATTTATTTTTTACATTTTTTTAAACTTTTTTTTTCCACTCATGGACCATTCAGTTCTTTATACTGTCCCGCTCCACGATGGATATAGTCATCATGGTACATGAAGGGGTTAAACAATTCTGATGGCACATTCAATTTTTCTTCGAATAAGGCCCATGACAAAAAGAATAAAAATCCAAAATGTAAAAATTCTCCATCTGCTGAGAACAATTTTCCGAAGGTGATAGCAAATATCGCCGTACGGCGAGAATGACTGGTTAGGCAGAAGCGACGACCTGACTCACCCAGAGGACAAGTGTCGGCTCCGCAGTCACAAATTAGACGTTGATGTTGCAGCTCAATCGGTTTCTACTTGATCGGCTGGAACGTCTGAAGAATGACGTCTGTGGGAGGCAAGAGGGACAAGAGCTGTAATTGTAGCTGAAGAGCGGAGATTCCGAGAGCAATCTCACTGCCGCAGACGACGCCAACGTGACAGCCTGACGGGAACATAGGCGGAAAATCAACATTCTTCTGACCAGAAAACTCATTTTTACTACAAAAAAAAGGTGTAAAACTATTTCTACCTCTGACTGTAAGAAGACAGGATATTTTTTAACCTTTTATATTTCAGTCTAAATTAAAATAACCACCTATTTTTTATAACCAGCACAGGTAAAGCAGACAACTGGGGGCTGTAACCCCCAGCTGTCAGCTTTACCTTGGCTGGTTATGAAAAATAGAGGGATCCCACCCAATTTTTTAAAATTATTTTAAAAAATGACATGGGGGTTCCCCTATTTTTTTTATTTTTTTATAAGCACCAAGGTAACGCAGACAGCTGGAGGCTGGTATAATCAGGCTGGGAAGGTCCATAGTTATTTGGCCCTTCCCAACCTAAAAATACCAGCCCGCAGTCGCTCCAAAATTGGCACATCCATTAGATGCTCCAAATCTGACGGGGCTGTAAAAATGCTGAAATGGATGGAAAAGTGCTGAAACTGAATGGGAACAGCATGCGGAAGATGCCATCTCTGAAACACAGGTCACTTCAGGGAACAATGTTGGTAAAGTATTACGCCACTTGGCATGCAGTTCCCCACCTATTTATGATAACCAGCACAGGTAAAGTAGACAGCTGTGGGCTGCAGCCCCCAACTGCGTGCTTTATCTTAGCTGGTAATCAAAAGATAGAGTCTTCCCACAATGCGTTCAAATATGGAGCGTGAGACGCTTTTATCCGTCTTTTACTGAGCGCTGCTGTTCTAGAGCAGTGACGATCTATGGTGGAGAATATGGAAATCATCAACAGCCTTGATATTCCACAGCAGAGAAAGTGTTGGTCTATGGCAGTGAAGAGGTTAATGTCCTTAATCCTGGTGTTCTAGGGTGAATAATGGGTTGATGTAAGGCAGATAAGGGGTGCAGATCAGGAACACTGGCTGTCTATGGCAAAGAGGAGGGTAATGTACATATCTTTAGTGACGTTGAATAGAGAAAGGGTTAATATCAGTATCCCTGGTGGTCTAGGGCAGAGATGGGGTTGACCCGTTCTCTGGCTTAGTTCAATGAATGGTGTTTATATCAGTATCCCTGGTGGTCTAAGGTAGTAAAAGAGTTTATGTCAATATACCCAATGAGCCTAACATAAAAACAGTTAATAACAATGGCCCTGGTGGTCTAGAGTTTTCAAAAGGGTAATATTTCCCATCACTCTGCCTGATCTTTATGGGAAGAGCTCAGAGGAGCCATTCTTAATTGCTAATGCAGGTATAAAAATTTAAGCTGTGGTGCACAAGACGAACCAGAAACCCCAGACACCTTGTGGGATGGAAATAATAATCTAATATATAAAGCTGGCCGGGATTGGCATCTGCACCGTCGCAGCTACAGCCACAAAATTTAGCACACTCACACTTCTGGACCCCGAGAGCGTCATAGGCTATGTTTTGAGGGGAAATTTTAACCCCGTGCTTTACAGTTATTCACCAAAAACCTGCCTCTATTAAAGCGAATGGAGCTGGGAGCCACAGTGCAGCCAGAACTTTAGAAGAATGTGCAGCCACGCCCTTATATGGAATGCTGGCGTGTCACAATGCAGCCAGGGAAAGAGACAGACACAGACAGGGTAAGAGGCAGACACAGACAGGGTAAGAAACAGACACAAAGAGACAAACACAGACAAAGAGACAGACTGACAGGGAAAGAGACAGACAGGGAAAGAGAGGGAAAGAGAGAGACAAGTTAAGAGACAGACACAGACAGGTAAAGAGAAAGACACAGACAAAGAGACAGAGACAGACACAGGGAAACAGACAGACAGGGAAAGAGAGGGAAAGAGACAGACAGGGTAAGAGACAGACAAAGACAGGTAAAGAGACAGACACAGGGAAAGAGACAGAGGGAAAGAGGGAAAGAGACAGACAGGGAGAGAGAGGGAAAGAGACAGACAGGGAAAGAGATAGATAGACAGACAGGGAAAGAGAGGGAAAGAAACAGACAGGGAAAGAGACAGAAAGGGAAAGAGACAGACAGGGAAAGAGATAGATAGACAGATAGGGAAAGAGATTGAGACAGACGGAGAAAGAGACAGAGACAGTCAGAGACAGACAGGGAAAGAGACAGACAGACAAAGAGATAGAGAGAGAGACAGAGAGAGATATACAGAGGGGGAGACAGACATTATAATTACATATCTATCTGTTTTGTGGTGTTTGTGTGCAGAATTCATTTTTGTTAATACATTCTATTTTGTTAACAGCAGTTATTAACCCGGGCGAAGCCGGGGAGTACAGCTAGTACATAATAATATAATAATAATATTTATTCATTTATATAGCGCTATTAATTCCTTAGCGCTTTACTTTTTTGGCTTTGACTTTGCTTTTTTGGCAACACTGTCCCCATTGGGGCTCACAATCTAAATTCCCTATCAGTATGTTTTTGGAGTAAGATGCTATTGGCCCTTGGTGAACTTCCAGTGTCTTGGGGGACAGGGTAGACAACTTCTGGCTGTAAATTATGCATCAGTAACTGATTACTATCCGGTCGCCCTCAAGGCTCACACCTGTCCGCTCTCCACGGGGTAAAGAGAAATAATTTTTCAAAAATGCGCAAGAAATTCAAATATCAGCGACGCGCCCCCCGCATCCGCCCCGAGCCCCTCATCCATGTTGGTAAATAAAGCAACTGATATTTTGCATGATAACTATACCCCTAGCAACAGTGTGACTACCGAGTAATTACCAGTGACATCTCATGAATTGCTAATAGAGACACCTGCGGAATTAACCGCCACATTCCAACATCTGACATCCCTCAAAGTGACTCAGCCCTTATACAATGAGCACTAATGCCAAAATATGCAAATCCCCAATAAATCAGGATGGAGCGCTGGGAACACGGTCTGATTACCAGATTTATGTAAAGGGGAGATAGGCATTGCTTTCTGGAAAGTAAAACTATAAGCTGCAAGGCTCTAAAGTCTCTACAGATAGATATAGAAATACAGTACAGACCAAAAGTTTGGACACACCTTCTCATTCAAAGAGTTTTCTTTATTTTCAGGACTCTGAAAATTGTAGATTCACATTGAAGGCATCAAAACTATGAATTATCACATGTGGAATGAAATACTTAACAAAAAAGTGTGAAAAAACTGAAAATATGTCTTATATTCTAGGTTCTTCAAAGTAGCTACCTTTTGCTGTGATTACTGCTTTGCACATTCTTGGCATTCTCTTGATGAGCTTCTAGAGGTCCTCACCGGAAATGGTTTTCACCTCACAGGTGTGCCCTGTCAGGTTTAATAAGTGGGATTTCTTGCCTTATAAATGGGGTTGGGACCATCAGTTGTGTTGTGCAGAAGTCTGGTGGATACACAGCTGATAGTCCTACTGAATAGACTGTTAGAATTTGTATTATGGCAAGAAAAAAGCAGCGAAGTAAAGAAAAATGAGTGGCCATCATTACTTTAAGAAATGAAGCTCAGTCAGTCCGAAAAATTGGGAAAACTTTGAAAGTGCCCCCAAGTGCAGTGGCAAAAACCATCAAACGCTACAAAGAAACTGGCTCACATGAGGACCGCCCCAGGAAAGGAAGACCAAGAGTCACCTCTGCTGCAGAGGATAAGTTTATCCGAGTCACCAGCCTCAGAAATCGAAGGATAACAGCAGCTCAGAATAGAGACCAGGTCAATGCCACACAGAGTTCTAGCAGCAGACACATCTCTAGAACAACTGTTAAGAGGAGACTTTGTGCAGCAGCCTTCATGGTAAAATAGCTGCTAGGAAACCACTGCTAAGGACAGGCAACAAGCAGAAGAGACTTGTTTGGGCTAAAGAACACAAGGAATGGACATTAGACCAGTGGAAATCTGTGCTTTGGTCTGATGAGTCCAAATTTGAGATCTTTGGATCCAACCACCGTGTCTATATAAAAACGGTGAACGGATGGACTCTACATGCCTGGTTCCCACCGTGAAGCATGGAGGAGGAGGGGTGATGGTGTGGGGGGGCTTTGCTGGTGACACTGCTGGGGATTTATTCAAAATTGAAGGCATACAGAACCAGCATGGCTACCACAGCATCTTGCAGCGGCGTGCTATTCCATCCGGTTTGCGTTTAGTTGGACCATCATTTATTTTTCAACAGGACAATGACCCCAAACACACCTCCAGGCTGTGTAAGGGCTATGTGACTAAGAAGGAGAGTGATGGGGTGCTACGCCAGATGACCTGGCCTCCACAGTCACCAGACCTGAACCCAATCGAGATGGTTTGGGGTGAGCTGGACCGAAGAGTGAAGGCAAAAGGGCCAACAAGTGCTAAGCATCTCTGGGAACTCCTTCAAGACTGTTGGAAAACCATTTCCGGTGACTACCTCTTGAAGCTCATCAAGAGAATGCCAAGACTGTGCAAAGCAGTAATCAAAGCAAAAGGTGGCTACTCTGAAGAACCTAGAATATAAGACATATTTTCAGTTGTTTCACACTTTTTTGTGTATTTCATTCCACATATTTTCATTCATAGTTTTGATGCCTTCAATGTGAATCTACAATTTTCAGAGTCCTCAAAATAAAGAAAACTCTTTGAATGAGAAGGTGTGTCCAAACTTTTGTTCTCTATTGTATAACAACTATAATACTGTCCTCTATGTACAAGAATATAACTACTATAATACTGCCTCTATGTACAAGAATATAACTACTATAATACTGCCCCCTATGTACAAGAATATAACTACTATAATACTGCCCCCTATGTACAAGAATATAACTACTATAGTACTGCCCCCTATGTACAAGAATATAACTACTATAATACTGCCACCTATGTACAAGAATATAACTATTATAATACTGCTCCTATGTACAAGGATATAACTACTATAATACTGCCTCTATGTACAAGAATATAACTACTATAATACTGCCTCTATGTACAAGAATATAACTACTATAATACTGCTCCTATGTACAAGGATATAACTACTATAATACTGCCTCCTATGTACAAGAATATAACTACTATAATACTGTCCCCTATGTACAAGAATATAACTACTATAATACTGCCCCTATGTACAAGAATATAACTACTATAATACTGCCCCTATGTGCAAGAATATAACTACTATAATACTGCCCCTATGTACAAGAATATAACTACTATAATAATGCCCCCTACGTACAAGAATATAACTACTATAATACTGCCCCCCTCTGTACAAGAATATAACTACTATAATGATGCCCCCTATGTACAAGAATATAACTACTATAATACTGTCCCCTATGTACAAGAATATAACTACTATAATACTGCCCCTATGTACAAGAATATAACTACTATAATACTGCCCCCTATGTACAAGAATATAACTACTATAATACTGCCCCCTATGTACAAGAATATAACTATTATAATACTGCTCCTATGTACAAGAAAATAACTACTATAATACTGCCCCCTATGTACAAGAATATAACTACTATAATACTGCTTCTATGTACAAGAAAATAACTACTATAATACTGCCCCCCTATGTACAAGAATATAACTACTATAATACTGCCTCTATGTACAAGAATATAACTACTATAATAATGCCCCCTACGTACAAGAATATAACTACTATAAGACTGCCCCCCTATGTACAAGAATATAACTACTATAATGATGTCCCCTATGTACAAGAATATAACTACTATAATACTGCCCCCTATGTACAAGAATATAACTACTATAATACTGCCCCCTATGTACAACAATATAACTACTATAATACTGCCCCCTATGTACAAGAATATAACTATTATAATACTGCTCCTATGTACAAGAAAATAACTACTATAATACTGCCCCCTATGTACAAGAATATAACTACTATAATACTGCCCCCTATGTACAAGAATATAACTATTATAATACTGCTCCTATGTACAAGAAAATAACTACTATAATACTGCTTCTATGTACAAGAAAATAACTACTATAATACTGCCCCTATGTACAGGAATATAACTACTATAATACTGCCCCTATGTACAAGAATATAACTACTATAATACTGCTTCTATGTACAAGAAAATAACTACTATAATACTGCCCCTATGTACAGGAATATAACTACTATAATACTGCCCCTATGTACAAGAATATAACTACTATAATACTACTTCTATGTACAAGAATATAACTACTATAATACTACTTCTATGTACAAGAATATAACTACTATAATACTGCCCCCTATGTACAAGAATATAACTACTATAATACTACTTCTATGTACAAGAATATAACTATTATAATACTGCCCCTATGTACAAGAATATAACTACTATAATACTGCTTCTATGTACAAGAAAATAACTACTATAATACTGCCCCCTATGTACAGGAATATAACTACTATAATACTGCCCCTATGTACAAGAATATAACTACTATAATACTACTTCTATGTACAAGAATATAACTACTATAATACTGCTTCTATGTACAAGAATATAACTACTATAATACTGCCCCCCTATGTACAAGAATATAACTACTATAATACTGCCCCCTATGTACAAGAATATAACTACTATAATACTGCCCCTATGTACAAGAATATAACTACTATAATACTGCTCCTATGTAGAAGAATATGACTACTATAATACTGCCCCCCTATGTACAAGAATATAACTACTATAATACTGCTTCTATGTACAAGAATATAACTACTATAATACTGCCCCCCTATGTACAAGAATATAACTACTATAATACTGCTTCTATGTACAAGAATATAACTACTATAATACTGCCCCTATGTACAAGAATATAACTACTATAATACTGCCCCTATGTAGAAGAATATGACTACTATAATACTGCTCCTATGTAGAAGAATATGACTACTATAATACTGCCTTATAAAACTAAAGCTACTATAAGAATATGGAGCAGATTGTAGATTTAAAGAAATGTTAGGACCTGTAGGATATGGCGGGATATATAGGAGCCGGAGTGACGGGTGTTTATGATAATAGCACATCCCAGTTTAGTGACCCCATTTTCTCTCCGCATGAAGCTCATCTGGAGGTGACAGTAATCTCATTGCCACCCACCATTGCATCTTTCTCGTCTATTTCATCTCCCTGACTTTCGGCGACACTTGATATTATTGAGTGAGACGCTGTTTGTTGTTCCCTCTGTGAGATGTTTATAAAGTTTTGGATATTATATTATATAAAGAGTAATGGTTGTTGTAATTTTTAGTTTATCAATCAATAGTTAATATGAAAATAAGAACCTTTGTAATGTATCTTATCAGAGAAATCCGCTTCCTCCTCCTCCTCGTGGACTGATCTTTCTTTCTCAATTCATGGGTAATATCTGAATAATCCCAATTTAGTAAAGACAGATTGGGAAATGACAGTTTGTGTTTTGAAAGTACTATGGAGTAGGAAGGATCTAGAGGTAAAAAAGACATTCTGCTGCAAGTTCTCCATGAAAGTTCTATGGCAGGGGAGGAGCTAGAGGTGACATAGACATTCTGCTGCAAGTTCTCCATGAAAGTTCTATGGCAGGGGAGGAGCTAGAGGTGACATAGACATTCTGCTGCAAGTTCTCCATGAAAGTTCTATGGTGGGGGAGGAGCAAGAGGTAACACGGACATTCTGCTGCAAGTTCTCCATGAATGTTCTATGGCAGGGGAGGAGCTAGAGGTGACATTTTTTTGAAAGTTCTTTTGAGGAGGGAGGAGATAGATGTGACACAGACATTCTGCTGCAAATTCTTCAAGAAAGTTCTATGGAGCAGGGAGCAGCAAGAGGTAACGCAGACATTCTGCTGCAAGTTCTCCATGAATGTTCTATGGCAGAGGAGGAGCTAGAGGTGACAGAAATTCTTCAGCAAGTTCTCCATGAAAGTTCTAAGGAGGGGAGGAGCTAATGGTGACACAGACATTCTGCTGCAAGTTCTCCATGAAAGTTCTATGGAGAAGGGAGGAGCTAGAGGTAACACAGAAATTCTGCTCAAGTTCTCCATGAAAGTTCTATGAAAGGGGGGGAGATACAGGTGACACAGACATTATGCTGCAAGTTCTCCATGAAAGTTCTATGGAGGAGGGAGGAGCAAGAGGTAACACAGAAATTCTGCTCAAGTTCTCCATGAAGGCTCTATGGAAGGGGGGAGCTAAAGGTGACACTGACATTCTGCTGCAAGTTCTCCATGAAAGTTCTATGGAGGAGGGAGGAGCTAGAGGTGACACATATATTCTGCTGCAAGTTCTCCATGAAAGCTCTAAGGAGGAGGGAGGAGCTAGAGGTAACACAGACATTCTTCTGCAAGTTCTCCATGAAGGCTCTATGGGAGGGGGAAGCTAGAGGTGACAGAGACATTCTGCTGCAAGTTCTCCATGAAAGTTCTATGGAGGAGGGAGGAGCTAGAGGTAACACAGAAATTCTACTGCAAGTTCTCCATGAAGGCTCTATGGAAGGGGGGAGCTAGAGGTGACACAGACATTCTGCTGCAAGTTCTCCATGAAAATTCTATGGAGGAGGGAGGAGCTAGAGGTAACACAGAAATTCTGCTGCAAGTTCTCCATGAAGGCTCTATGGAAGGGAGGAGCTAGAGGTGACACAGACATTCTGCTGCAAGTTCTCCATGAAAGTTCTATGGAGGAGGGAGGAGCAAGAGGTAACACAGAAATTCTGCTCAAGTTCTCCATGAAGGCTCTATGGAAGGGGGGAGCTAAAGGTGACACTGACATTCTGCTGCAAGTTCTCCATGAAAGTTCTATGGAGGAGGGAGGAGCTAGAGGTGACACATATATTCTGCTGCAAGTTCTCCATGAAAGCTCTAAGGAGGGGAGAAGCTAATGGTGACACAGACATTCTGCTGCAAGTTCTCCATGAAAGTTCTATGGAGGAGGGAGGAGCTAGAGGTGACAGACATTCTGCTGCAAGTTCTCCATGAACGTTCTATGGAAGGTGGAGCTAGAGGTGCCACGGACATTCTGCTTCAAGTTCTCCATGAAAGTTCTATGGAGCAGGGAGGAGATAGAGGTGACGCAGACATTCTGCTGAAAGTTCTCCATGAAAGTTCTATGGATGTGGAGGAGCTGGAGGTGACACAGACATTCTGCTGCAAGTTCTCCATGAAGGTTCTATGGGGCAGAGAGAAGCTAGGAGGTGACACAGATATTCTGCTGCAAGTTCTCCATGACAGTTCTATGGAGCAGGGAGGAGCTAGAGGTGACACAGACATTCTGCTGCAAGTTCTCCATGAAAGTTCCATGAAGGAGGGAGGAGCAAGAGGTGACACAGACATTCTGCTGCAAGTTGTCCATAGCACTTTATGAGCACCATATGTCATCTATCTCAGTAATGGGAAAGTCGGTATTCATTGAAGACAGAGAATTTTGAGAATGAGCAATTCTAGTGGAGAAAGGAGATATCTCCGCTAAGAAATATTATAAAGTTTCTTATTTTCATGTTTAATGATATATGAAAAAAAAATAAAACTAATTGTACAAATGACCAGCAATCAACATTGGCCACAATAATCTAAATAAATCATTGACTGCCATGGAGATATACAGTGTCTACACCTAGTACAGCTTCTGATATGGAGATACAGTCATATGAAAAAGTTTGGGCACCCCTATTAATGTGAACCTTTTTTCTTTATAACAATTTGGGTTTTTGCTATTTCAGTTTCATATATCTAATAACTGATGGACTGAGTAATATTTCTGGATTGAAACTAGGTTTATTGTACTAACAGAAAATGTGCAATCCGCATTTAAACAAAATTTAACCAGTGCAAAAGTATGGGCACCCTTATCAATTTCTTGATTGGAACACTCCTAGCTACTTTTTACTGACTTACTAAAGCACTAAATTGGTTTTGTCACCTCATTGAGCTTTGCACTTCATAGGCAGGTGTATCCAATCATGAGAAAAGGTATTTAAGGTGGCCACTTGCAAGTTGTTGTCCTATTTGAATCTCCTATGAAGAGTGGCATCATGGGCTCCTCAAAACAACTCTCAAATGATCTGAAAACAAAGATTATTCAGCATAGTTGTTCAGGGGAAGGTACAAAAAGTTGTCTCAGAGATTTAAACTGTCAGTTTCCACTGTGAGGAACATAGTAAGGAAATGGAAGAACACAGGTACAGTTCTTGTTAAGCCCAGAAGTGGCAGGCCAAGAAAAATATCAGAAAGGCAGAGAAGAAGAATGGTGAGAACAGTCAAGGACAATCCACAGACCACCTCCAAAGACCTGCAGCATCATCTTGCTGCAGATGGTGTCACTGTGCATCGGTCAACAATACAGTGCACGTTGCACAAGGAAAAGCTGTATGGGAGAGTGATGTGAAAGAAGCCGTTTCTGCAAGTACGCCACAAACAGAGTCGCCTGAGGTATGCAAAAGCACATTTGGACAAGCCAGTTACATTTTGGAAGAAGGTCCTATGGACTGATGAAACAAAGATTGAGTTGTTTGGTCATACAAAAAGGCGTTATGCATGGAGGAAAAAAAAAACACGACATTCCAAGAAAAGCACTTGCTACCCACAGTAAAATTTGGTGGAGGTTCCATCATGCTTTGGGGCTGTGTGGCCAATGCCGGCACCGGGAATCTTGTTAAAGTTGAGGGTCGCATGGATTCAACTCAGTATCAGCAGATTCTTGACAATAATGTGCAAGAATCAGTGACGAAGTTGAAGTTACGCAGGGGATGGATATTTCAGCAAGACAATGATCCAAAACACCGCTCCAAATCTACTCAGGCATTCATGCAGAGGAACAATTACAATGTTCTGGAATGGCCATCCCAGTCCCCAGACCTGAATATCATTGAAAATCTGTGGGATGATGGGAAGCGGCTGTCCATGCTCGGCGACCATCAAACTTAACTGAACTGGAATTGTTTTGTAAACAGGAATGGTCAAATCTACCTTCATCCAGGATCCAGGTGCTCATTAAAAGCTGCAGGAAGCGACTAGAGGCAAAAGGAGGATCTACAAAATATTAATGTCACTTTTATGTTGAGGTGCCCATACTTTTGCACCGGTCAAATTTTGTTTAAATGTGGATTGCACATTTTCTGTAGTACAATAAACCTCATTTCAGTCCAGAAATATTACTCAGTCCATCAGTTATTAGATATATGAAACTGAAATAGCAAAAACCCAAATTGTTATAAAGAAAAATGGTTAACATTAATAGGGGTGCACAAACTTTTTCATATGACTGTTCATCTGTTCCAAATAAATCATTTTTGGTGCCTTTTCCAAATTCCTTAATTTTAGCCCATCTCTGCCCCCGTATGAGTCACATTAGATGCTGATGTAGCGCATTTCATGCTGTCAGCCGCCACAGGGCACGTTCCCCGTCATCTGCCCCAGTCCCCCGGATACATTCTCACTTCTATGAGTTTATTTAATGCATTCAGCAATAAGGATTAGCGCGTCTTAGTATCTGATTATACGGTGGAAGCTTCTATTCTGCTCATTATTTGCTTTTTTTCTAACACTTATTTGCATACAGAGATTTCCTCCTCCGGGGAGTTGACGTCTTTCTAGGTTTGCGGAGAATCTTCTATTCAGATGAAGCAATGCAGAAAATAATGGGAAAGTGCGGATCAGACACTGACTCGGCCCCGAAACGTTCCCCCCACATTGTAACAACTTCATAGATTTATCGATGAAAAATAAGGCGTGAGCTCCTACCGGGATCCTCTGATGCCACAACATGAATGGTCCAGGCTTAAAGGGATTGTTCACCTCTTGGGACCATTAGATTTATATTTTTGAGGCTAAAAATATCATTGTTAGGATCCAGGTTAATTAACAATTTTGCACCGTTTGACTTTTAGATCATCTTTGCTACCCTGGGCATTGGAATTTGATGTAGTCTGATTCATAAGTCTTAAAAAAAAACAAAAAAAATTGCTAAAAAGAATGACAAATCATCCCATTGCATTATCAGAAGGCGCTCACTGATGGATTCTCAGTTATCTCATTCTACACTACACAAAAGACTGCTAAAAAGAATGGCAAATGGTCCCATTGGATTATCAGAAGGAGCTCACTGATGGATTCTCAGTTAACTTATTCTACACTACAAAAAAGGCTGCTAAAAAAATGGAAATTGGATTATCAGAAGGAGCTCACTGATGGATTCTCAGTTAACTCATTCTACTCTACATTGAAATGTGATGAAGTCTGAACTCATAAATCTTTAAAAAAAAAAAAAGACTGCTAAAAAGAATGGCAAATGGTCCCATTGGATGGAGCTCACTCATGGATTCTCAGTTAACTCAATCTACGCTACATTGAAATGTAATGTAGTTTGAACTCATGAATCTTTAAAAAAAAAAAAAGACTGCTAAAAAGAATGGCAAATGATCCCATTGGATTATCAGAAGGAGCTCACTGATGGATTCTCAGTTTACTCATTATACACTACAAAAAAGACTGCTAAAAAGAATGGCAAATGGTCCCATTGGATTATCAGAAGGAGCTTACTGATGGATTCTCAGTTAACTCATTCTACACTACACAAAAGACTGCTAAAAAAATGGAAATTGGATTATTAGAAGGAACTCACTGATGAATTCTCAGTTAACTCATTCTACACTACATTGAAATGTAATGTGGTTTGAACTCATGAATCTTTAAAAAAAAAGACTGCTAAAAAGAATGGCAAATGGTCCCATTGCATTATCAGAAGGAGCTCACTGATGGATTCTCAGTTAACTCATTCTACACTACAAAAAAAAGACTGCTACAAAAAAAATGGAAATTGGATTATAAGAAGGAGCTCACTGATGGATTCTCAGTTAACTCATTCTACATTACATTGAAATGTGATGTAGTCTAAACTCATAAATCTTTAAAAAAAAA
The DNA here is from genome assembly GCF_048569485.1 of Anomaloglossus baeobatrachus. Classification (NCBI taxonomy): domain Eukaryota; kingdom Metazoa; phylum Chordata; class Amphibia; order Anura; family Aromobatidae; genus Anomaloglossus; species Anomaloglossus baeobatrachus. Next base: position 198,780,825 of record NC_134362.1, on the reverse strand, counting down.
TTCTAAAAAGAATGGCAAATGCTCCCATTGGATTATAAGAAGGTGCTCACTGATGGATTCTCAGTTAACTCAATCTACACTACATTGAAATGTGATGTAGTCTGAAGTCATAAATCTTTAAAAAAGAATGGCAAATGGTCCCATTGGATTATCAGGAGCTCACTGATGGATTCTCAGTTAACTCATTCTACACTACATTGAAATGTGATATAGTCTGAACTCAAAAATCTTTAAAAAAATTGCTAAAAAGAATGGCAAATGCTCCCAGTGGATTATCAGAAAGAGCTCACTGATGGATTATCAGTTAACTCAATCTACACTACATTGAAATGTAATGTAGTTTGAACTCATAAATCTTTAAAAAAAAAAAATGCTAAAAAGAATGACAAATATTTTCATTGGATTATCAGAAGGCGCTCACAGATGGATTTTCAGTTAACTCATTCTACACTACATTGACATATGATGTAGTCTGAACTCATAAATCTTTAAAAAAAAGACTGCTAAAAAGAATGGCAAATAGTCCCATTGGATTATCAGAAGGAGCTCACTGATGGATCCTCAGTTAACTCATTCTACACTACATTGACATATGATGTAGTTTGAACTAATAAATCTTTAAAAAATAAAAAAACTGCTAAAAAGAATGGCAAATGGTTCTATTGGATTATCAGAAGGAGCTCACTGATAGATTCTCAGTTAACTCATTCTACACTACATTGAATTGGGATGTAGTCTGAACTCATAAATCTTTAAAAAAAAATGATTGCTAAAAAGAATGGCAAATGCCCCAATTGGATTGTTAGAATGAGCTCACTGAAGCATTCTCAGTTAACTCATTCTGGAGCCAGTAATAGACAAACACAGAATCTGTAAAAGGCAAATGGTGTAGCGTTTTTTTAATGAAAATCAATTTCCAAAATTATTTTTTTAGCCTAAAACACAAGTAAGGAAAAAAATGTCTTCAAAGGTGGATAACCCTGCTGACCATTGGTGGGAGTCGTCAGACTACCGGTGCTCCGGGGTTGCCGCCTGCTCTGCCTTCTCCTATGAAGCCTCCTTCTCCAGATGGAGGCTTCAGATTAAAACACACAGAGGATTGAACCTGATTAAATATAGAATATACCGTATCGCAGCCATTCTATGTTCTAAAGGTCACATATATATGTTGGAGGCTGCAGATATCGTGAGCAGCGGCGGTCAAAGCCACGTCCTAATCATGGAAATATGGGGAAAAAAGATTAAAGGTCCTGCAATAAAGCAAGCAGATGTATCGCTGGCGACTTTGATCCGCAGATCAGCCGTCTGCTTTATTTACACGACAATCTCCTGCCTTTGATACATTGTTGATGTCATTGCGCGGTTGTCAAGGTAACTGGTAATTTAGTGGTGCACGCGGAAGAACGCTTATTAAATAATGAATCACAAATCGCTAAAACTCAGTGGACAAAGAAAGTTTACGTGGAAATGAAGAAAAAGAATATGTCGGTGCAGCAGAGCGCCCCCAACTGGTCACACGCCGGCATGTGCAAGTCAGACATAGGTGTGACTAGGAAGAGTTCAGTAGTCATCTGTGAGTCTTCACTCCTCACCAGGGACAGATATGGAGGCAAGATTTCCATGGTGGAAGAATGCAGAGCATCCATGAATGGTTTCCATATAGGAAGGAAGAAAGGAGAGCAAAGAGAAGAAATGCAAAGAAAAGAAAGGAAAAGAAAAGGAAGGAAGGAAAGAAAAGCAACAGAAAGGAAGGAAAGAAAAGCAACGGGAAGGAAAGAAAAGCAACGGGAAGGAAGGAAAGAAAAGCAACGGGAAGGAAAGAAAGAAAAGCAATGGGAAGGAAGGAAAGAAGGAAAAAAAAGAAACAGAAAGGAAGGAAAGAAAAGCAACGGGAAGGAAGGAAAGAAAAGCAACAGAAAGGAAGGAAAGAAAAGCAACGGGAAGGAAGGAAAGAAAAGCAACGGGAAGGAAGGAAAGAAAAGCAACGAGAAGGAAGGAAAGAAAAGCAACAGAAAGGAAGGAAAGAAAGAAAAGCAACGGGAAGGAAGGAAAGAAGGAAAAAAAAGAAACAGAAAGGAAGGAAAGAAAAGCAACAGAAAGGAAGGAAAGAAAAGCAACTGAAAGGAAGGAAAGAAGGAAAAAAAAAGAAACAGAAAGGAAGGAAGGAAAGAAAAGCAACAGAAAGGAAGGAAAGAAAAGCAACTGAAAGGAAGGAAAGAAGGGAAAAAAAGAAACAGAAAGGAAGGAAGGAAAGAAAAGCAACAGAAAGGAGGGAAAGAAGGAAAAAAAAGAAACAGAAAGGAAGGAAAGAAAAGCAACAGAAAGGAAGGCAAGAAGTAAAGAAAAGCAACAGAAAGGAAGGAAGGAAAGAAAAGCAACAGAAAGGAAGGAAAGAAGGAAAGAAAAGCAACAGAAAGGAAGGAAGGAAAGAAAAGCAACAGAAAGGAAGGAAGGAAAGAAAAGCAACAGAAAGGAAGGAAAGAAGGAAAAAAAAGAAACAGAAAGGAAGGAAAGAAAAGCAACAGAAAGGAAGGAAAGAAAAGCAACAGAAAGGAAGGAAAGAAAAGCAACAGAAAGGAAGGAAAGAAGGGAAAAAAAGAAACAGAAAGGAAGGAAGGAAAGAAAAGCAACAGAAAGGAGGGAAAGAAGGAAAAAAAAGAAACAGAAAGGAAGGAAAGAAAAGCAACAGAAAGGAAGGAAGGAAAGAAAAGCAACAGAAAGGAAGGCAAGAAGTAAAGAAAAGCAAAAGAAAGAAAAGCAACAGAAAGGAAGGAAAGAAGGAAAGAAAAGCAACAGAAAGGAAGGAAGGAAAGAAAAGCAACAGAAAGGAAGGAACGAAGTAAAGAAAAGCAACAGAAAGGAAGGAAAGAAGGAAAGAAAAGCAACAGAAAGGAAGGAAACAAGGAAAAAAAAGCAACAGAAAGGAAGGAAAGAAAAGCAACGGAAAGGAAGGAAGGAAAGGAAAGGAAGGAAAATATAGAAGAAAGAAAGAAAAGAAAGAAGGAAGAAAAGAAAAGCAACGGAAAGGAAGGAAAAAAGGAAGGAAAGAAAAGCAACGGAAAGGAGGGAAGGAAGGAAGGAAGGAAGGAAGGAAGGAAGGAAGGAAAGAAAGAAAAGCAACAGAAAGGAAGGAACGAAAAGCAACGGAAAGGAAGGAAGGAAAGAAAAGCAACGGAAAGGAAGGAAAGAAAAGCAACGGAAAGGAAGGAAGGAAAGAAAAGCAACGGAAAGGAAGGAAAGAAAAGCAACGGAAAGGAAGGAAGGAAAGAAAAGCAACAGAGAGGAAGAAAGAAAGAGAAAGAAAGAGAGGAAGGAATCTTTAAAGTAAAAGAAGATTGCAGAGAGAGCAAAAACAGAAAAGACAGATGTAGGAAAAGAAGGAAGAAAAGAAAGAGCAAGAAGGAAGAAAAAAGAGCAAAGCAAAGAAATGCAAAGAAAAGAAAGGAAAGAAAGAAAAGCAACGGAAAGGAAGGAAGGCAAGAAAGAAGGAAAGAGAAAGAAGGAAATAAAGAGCAAGAGAGGAAGGAATATTTAAAGAAAAAGAAGATGGCAGAGAGAGCAAAAACAGAAAAGACAGATGTAGGAAAAGAAGGAAGAAAAGAAAGAGCAAGAGACAAGAAGGAAGGTAGGAACAGAAGAAGAAAGCAGATAAATAAAGGGAGGTAGGAAGGAAAGAAAGGGTAAAAGAATTAAGGTAGGAAGAAAAAGGAATGAAGGGAAGGAAAGGAACAGATGTGAAAATAGGGAAAGAAGAGAAGGAAGGAGGATTGTAAGGAAGGAAAAGGAAGGGAAAGAAAGGCGAGGCAGGTAGGAAGGAAGGGGGGAGAGAAAAATAGGGAAGAAAGAGAAGGAAGGAGGAATTGTAAGGGAGGACTAGAAGGGAGGAAGCTAAAAGGAAGGAAATAGAATGGAGGAAGGAAGAAGAGAAGGAATGGAAGGGAAAGGAGGAGGAGGGAGGGAAAGGAAAGGGTGGGACAATAGGGAAGGAAGAAAAGGAAAGAGGAATTGTAAGACAAGAAGGGAAGGAAGGAAAAGGAACAAAGGGAGTAAGGGAGTAAAGGGAAAGTAGGAAGGAAGGGAGGGAGAGGAAAATAGTAAAGGAAAAGAAGGAAGGAGGAATTGTAAATAAGGAAAGGAAGGGAGGAAAGGTCAGAAAGGAAAGGCAGGTAGGAAGGGAGGGAGGAGAAGGGAGAAAATTATGGAAGGAAGAGAAGGAATTGTAAGGAAGGAATGGAAGGGAAAGAAGGGAATGAAAGGGAGGGAAGGAAAGGGTGGGAAAACAGAGAAGGAAGGAGAAGTAAGGAAGGAAGGGAAGGAAATGAAGGGAAGGAAGGAAAGAGAAGGAAGGAAGGAAAAAAGGAAAGAAGGCAGGGAAAGGATAATAGGGAAGGAAGAATTGGAAGAAACAGAAGAAAGAAAGGGAAGGAAGGAAAGGGAAGGGAGGAAGGAGAGAAGGAAGAAAGGGAAAGGAGAGGGAGGGAAAGAAAAGGGAGGGAAAATAGGGAAGGGAGAGAAGGAAGGAGGAATGGCAAGGAAGGAAGAGAACATAAAGAAGGAAGGAAAGAAATGAAAGTATGGAAAGAGAAGAAAGAGAAAGTAACGGAAGGGGAGGGGAGGGAAAATAGGCAAAGAAGAGAAGGGATGAGGAATGGTAAGGAAGGGAGGGAAAGAGGGAGAGAAAGTGAGGAAGGAAGGAAGTGAACGTAGGAAAGAGAAGGAAGTGAGCGATATTAATCACTCAAATCACAAAACAGATGCATGACACGTAAAATAGTCCATCAATAGGAAAAGTATGGTCAATTAATTTCAGGTATCGAGTAAATGAAGTACGTCACTCCGCCAACTGTGAGGTGCACGGAGAGGGCCGCAACCATTAAAATATATTCAAAGAAGGAATCCAGCACTAAAAAAAACAATGCAGTTTTTATAATGAATGAACTTGTGTACAGATGAATGAGGTTTCTATATACAGTACAGACCAAAAGTTTGGACACACCTTCTCATCTCTAGAAGAACTGTTAAGAGGAGGCTTTGTGCAGCAGCCTTCATGGTAAAATAGCTGCTAGGAAACCACTGCTAAGGACAGGCAACAAGCAGAAGAGACTTGTTTGGGCTAAAGAACACAAGGAATGGACATTAGACCAGTGGAAATCTGTGCTTTGGTCTGAGGAGTCCAAATTTGAGATCTTTGGATCCAACCACCGTGTCTTTGCAGAAAAGGTGAACGGATGGACTCTACATGGCTGGTTCCCACCGTGAAGCATGGAGGAGGAGGTGTGATGGTGTGGGGGGGCTTTGCTGGTGACACTGATGGGGATTTATTCAAAATTGAAGGCATACAGAACCAGCATGGCTACCACAGCATCTTGCAGCGGCGTGCTATTCCATCCGGTTTGCGTTTAGTTGGACCATCATTTATTTTTCAACAGGACAATAACCCCAAACACACCTCCAGGCTGTGTAAGGGCTATTTGACTAAGAAGGAGAGTGATGGGGTGCTACGCCAGATGACCTGGCCTCCACAGTCACCAGACCTGAACCCAATCGAGATGGTTTGGGGTGAGCTGGACCGCAGAGTGAAGGCAAAAGGGCCAATAAGTGCTAAGCATCTCTGAGAACTCCTTCAAGACTGTTGGAAGACCATTTCCGGTGACTACCTCTTGAAGCTCATCAAGAGAATGCCAAGACTGTGCAAAGCAGTAATCAAAGCAAAAGGTGGCTACTCTGAAGAACCTAGAATATAAGACATATTTTCAATTGTTTCACACTTTTTTAAGTATTTCATTCCACATGTGATAATTCATAGTTTTGATGCCTTCAATGTGAATCTACAATTTTTAGAGTCCTGAAAATAAAGAAAACTCTTTGAATGAGGAGGTGTGTCCAAACTTTTGGTCTGTACTGTATATGATACAGACAGTCTATATCTGATGAAGGTCGGTAAGACCAAAACCTCCTTCCTCTGCACACAAGACCATTGTAACTACTACTACCCTATACTTTGTAGCGAGCACCGTTCCCTTCAGTGGCTGCAGCCGATCACTGCAGTGATCTACAGGGTCACCTCACTGGAGCCTCCGCTCACCCATAGGGAATATTAGGAACACGTCTTCTGTCGCTGTATATAAGGGTCCAGGCGACTATTTCTATCACTCCTCGGTACGGTTCATTGTTGATTTCCCGGAGGACAGATAAGAGCTCCCCTCTCCCCGGAACCATTCCGCTGACATCCACAGGAGAGATGCACAGCCGCGATAACGATGTGTCCTCTAATTAATTCTGCATACAACAGAGACAACAACTTCTACAAAGTGTCATGCGCCGTCGTATGGAGAATTCCAGAATGAAGTCTATTTACACAACTTATTACCAATCTACGCTGTGTCAATATGTGCAGACTCTATACAACTTTCCTTGCAAAACCTGAGGATGGCACCCCTAACCCTAACCACAATATACCACAATATGGGTACCACAATATGGCCGCTCCAGGGCTTAGATTATGACAGCAACATTAATTCTGCCCCCATATGCCAAGCACACAGATCAACCAAACTAAACATGGATAAACTGAAAGGGGTTAATGTGTAAAAAACAAAACACTAAGAATAGGGTAAAAATAATAGATGCTCCTCTTCCAACAGGTCCCAGGTCATTAGCAATCTCTGTACTTCCTGCTTCCTCCTGTGACAGACATGTGACTGCAGCAGCCAATCACTGGTCAGAATGGTCACTGGACTTCCTGTTCCCTCCTGACAGACATGTGACTACAGGAGCCAATCAGTGGTCAGAATGGTCATATGTCGACCACCGGTCTCTCTACTTCCCGTTCCCTCCTGACAGACATGTGACTACTGCAGCCAATCACTGGTCAGAAAGGTCACTGCACTTCCTGTTTCCTCCTGACAGACATGTGACTGCAGCAGCCAATCACGGGTAAGAGTGGTCACATGTCAACCACCAGTCTCTGTACTTCCTGTTTCATCCTGAAAAACATGTGACTGCAGTAGCCAATCACTGGTTAGAATGGTCACATGTCACCCACAAGTCTCTGTACTTCCTGTTCCCTCCTAACAGACATGTGACTACAGCAGCCAATCACTGGTCAGAATGATCACTGCACTTCCTGTTTCCTCCTGACAAACATGTGACTGCAGTAGCCAATCACTGGTTAGAATGGTCACATGTCACCCACAAGTCTCTGTACTTCCTGTTCCCTCCTAACAGACATGTGACTACAGCAGCCAATCACTGGTCAGAATGATCACTGCATTTCCTGTTTCCTCCTGACAAACATGTGACTGCAGTAGCCAATCACTGGTTAGAATGGTCACATGTCACCCACAAGTCTCTGTACTTCCTGTTTCATCCTGACAAACATGTGACTGCAGTAGCCAATCACTGGTTAGAATGGTCACATGTCACCCACAAGTCTCTGTACTTCCAGTTCCCTCCTAACAGACATGTGACTGCAGCAGCCAATCACGGGTAAGAGTGGTCACATGTCAAACACCAGTTTCTGTACTTCCTGTTTCATCCTGATAAACATGTGACTGCAGCAGCCAATCACTGGTTAGAATGGTCACATGTCAACCACGAGTCTCTGTACTTCCTGTTGCCTCCTGATAGACATGTGACTTCAGCAGCCAATCACTGCTCTCAATGATGGCCAACATATCACCAACTGATTGGCTGCTGCAATCACATGTCTGTCAGGATAGAACAGGAAGTACAGAGACTGGTGGTTGTGTGAAGCCCCACAGGTGTTGTGTCGGTGCATTACCTTCAGGGACTCCACGTAGCTGGTGCTGGTCACAGGTAGGAAATCTTCGGTTTTGATCGTGACGCCACTCTCAGTATTGCGGTCAGTGGGGACCGCCACTGCAGGTTAGGGGACGCCTGGGGCTGATGGTGTGTGCAGTTAGTTGGAATAGCCTCCTGAGAGTGAGGCAAGCCCCAGGGCCCGGTGTAGGTGCGTAGTACCACAAGGCGCAGAATAACTCCACACAGGCAGAATTGTCTTTCAAGGGCTTTACTCACATTTGATGGCAGGGTGAGTAGCCCGGGCGTAGCTGAGATGAACCAGATGGGAACCAGGTATCCTTCAGGCTGACTTTATGAGGGTGACTACTGACTCGCCTTCCTTAGCCCTTGGTGGTTTGGGGTGACCCCGACTTTTAGTCCCTATGGGGGTCGCCCAGGGAAGATGCTGCAGCCTCTCTCCCCCTTTTGTTTGCCGTGTGCTTGTTCCCCGGACCAGGCCACTCCAGCTTCTTGCCTCCTGTGACCTATGGGCCCTCACTGCGGTTACGTGGCTGCGGCTTTTGTGGTGTTGTGGTGTGGGCTTTGAGAGCCCCACACCGGCAGGTTTAGCAGAAGAAAGCTGGATCTATCTTTGCTTCGGGATCTGCCGCCCGGTTGGGCCTGGTGCTCTCTAGCAGTCTCCTTACTTCCCACTCCGTTGCACTCCCTAGCTGAAGCTGGCTTTCAGGTAGCACTCCTAGTTGACCGTTCTCCCCCGTCTGTAGCCACTGCGCGGACGCTGTCAGATTGCACAGCTCCAGGGATCTGCTCCTCACTTGAGCTCCCTGGACTCTACACTGAACTGGCTCACTGCTCCTCCTCTCCTGTTCTTGCCTACGCCACCTAGCAACCAGACTCTCCACCACACCCCTTGAGAGGAGATGGAGGCTCTACCCCCTCCACTATTCCAGTGAAGGTGAAGGCTTGCCCCCTCCTGGGATCCCCAGGGGTCCTCTCATGGGTACATGTGTGAGACCTGATCACTATGCGCCTGTGTTCCACACCCCGGTCAGCCTTCTGGATTACCTGTGTTGTACTGTCCCCAGCATGGGTGCAGTACTCAGTGGTGCCTGACCAGGTCAGGGGCGCCACATTCCCCCTTAGTTATCACCAGCACGTCCTCGGGCTGCAAGACAACATTTTAAAATGCATAAAACATTAAAACATGTAAAACATTTTTAAAACCACCAGGTATCAGACATCACCACCCTCCACCCACAAGTCCGTTAACCCACCCAAAACCCTCTCAGGAGGCAGGTCACCGGTCCTGTTGGTAACCAGGTCTGGGCCATCCGTTTCCCCAGACCTTTCCTCCAATCTTCCTCTCCCGTTGGCCGCGACTTCAGCCACTTCTGGCAGGATGTAGAGGCGGCTTTCATGGGCTGGTGGTTTCAGGGTATACCTGGCCTGGTGGATCCGCGCCGTCAGCCTCTTCTGGCAGGATGTAGAGGCGGCCTCCACAGTTGGTGCTGACCAGGTACCCTCTTTGTGGTGGTGAGCCAAGGCCCCATAAACAGGCGTGCTCTCTGGTCGCAAGTGAGCCAAGGCCCTATATACGGACGGGCCCCTCCTGGTTGCAGACGAGCCAAGCCCCTAAACAGGCTGGCCCTGGTGGTGGTGCCACTGGTGTAACTATTTACACTGCGAGAGTTTGTGGCTATAGCAAGTTCATAGCCTTAAAGTTTATTTCTCACAATAGTTTTTGTGGGCACATGCTTAAACAATAACGTTGCAAACTTTTCAACTTGTCAAACTGGTCAAACTTTCGGTACTTCTTTCTTTACTTTACTCCTCGGTACCAGGGCTTTGGCCTATTGGGCTACGGCACCTGCTGTTTTCTTGCTCCTTGTCATCCTCTGAGGTAGTTTCATCTGTAGGCTCTTTGTCTTTTCTTTCTTGATCTTCATCTGTTTCCTTTGCTGCATCTGTTTCTGTATCTCTGTCTTTTCTTTCTTCTTTGGGACATGGTGCTACGTCTAAGGCATAGTAGCCCCTTTCTCCTTGATGCAAGGTGAACTGTACTGCGTCTCCAATTTTCAAATTTCTGCCTGAATGTCCTCTGGGCAGGTGGGCTTGAACATCTCTCCGATTCACAAATATGCCCTCTTTTATTCCTCTTGCTACAATAAAGCCGTATCCGCTTTTCAAATTGAAGTCCTCCACAACTCCTCTACAAAGGGGTCCTCTGACCTGGGCTTTGGATCTTCTCAGGGCTCGTTTTTCTTGCAGGTCTCTGGCTGTGACTTCTCTCTGCTCTGGAGACTGTGGTGTTGGAGGATACTTTGTTCTGCTGCGCCGTGTCTTGCGGGCTGGGTTCATGCCTGCGGGCTCCCAGGTGAGGTCTTTGGGCTGATCTTCGTCAGCAGACGGGGTCAGGTCTTCCTCATCCCAGCGAGAATAGGGCAGCATCTCTGGCTCTGGGTATGGGTCCACTGCTGGTGGCACTGGAGTCGGAGTCAGCCCCTCAGCTTCCTGGCCTCCCCTCCCCCTTAGTTCTTCGCTGCACTCTGGTTGTGGCAGCGCTGGGGATGAGTGTTCTTCAGCTGGCCCAGGTGGTGGACTCTCCGGCGCAGCTGCAGGGGTTGCCTGAATCTCCTTGGGGGTATACGGAGGGAGCAGATACCGATCCACCATCTCTTGTGGGAACTGGGCCTCTAGGTCAGCCTTCAGCTTCCAGTATTCGGGGTCCTCTCCTATCAGGGTCTTCCTAGCAGGGACCTCTTTGGACTGGGGAGCGGTGTCTGCTCTGGCCTTGCAGGCCGGGGAAAATAGTGATCCAATCTCTTGGCGGGCCGCGCCCTGTATGGCGGCGGCCTGGTCTTGGCGGGCCGCGCCTGGCATGGCGGCGGCCTGGATCAGTGTCGCTGTTGCAGGGGGCTCTGTGCAGGCTGGGCTGGACGTCGCTGCAGCGATCGGAGCTTGGCGGGCCGCACCTGGCGGGGTTGCGGCCTGGTTCAGCATCTCACTTGCGGCGCGGACGAGCGTCGCTGCTGCGGTGGGGTCTTGGCGGACTGGGCTCAGCAGGGTGGCAGCCTGGGTCAGTGTCACACCTGCGGCACAGATCAGTATCGCAGTGGTAGTCGGACCTTTGCGGGCCAGGCGGGGCATGGCTGCGGCGGCCTGGATTTGGCGGGCCGCATCTAGCGTGGCTGCGGCCTGGTTCGGTGGCGCCGCGCCGGGCGCCTCTTCTGGGACCGCGGGCGTGGCAGCAGGGGTCGGGGCACTTGCGCTGGCCGGGGCATCACTCGACTCACCCATCTGTGGCAGCATCGGGGTCTGCGTCGTCGCCGCTCGGTCTGGCATGCGTCGCGCGGCTCCCTCCTCGTAGGTCCGCACCGCCGCAGCCATCTCCAGGAGCTCCGTGCGTTCTTCCCTGAGCTGTCGCACAATCCTGGCCTCCAGCTGGTCGCAGAAGATGGCAAGCTCCCGGCACCACCAGGCAGCAGAGCCTGGCTCTGGGTATCCACGTCTGGACTCCATTTCCTCTAGCACGCTACTGGCTTCTCTTCTGCTCCGCCGTCTCTGGACGCTTCCGCTTTCTTCATCAGCGAGATCAGGACTCTGCAGAGGATCTCTGGGTAGCCACACCTCTTCGTGGGCGGTAACTTCTTCCAGCGCGGGCTGCTGTTGTTTTTCAGCGCGCTTTTCATGGTGGCAATATGGCGGCGCTTCCAATTTTCCAAGCGGACCGCCCAGGCACATGGTCACCTGTCTGAACAGGTCTAGTCCTTATCCTGTTCGTGACGCCAGATGTGAAGCCCCACAGGTGTTGTGTCGGTGCATACCTTCAGGGACTCCACTCGGCTGGTGCTGGTCACAGGTAGGGAATCTTCGGTTTTGATCGTGACGCCACTCTCAGTATTGCGGTCAGTGGGGACCGCCACTGCAGGTTAGGGGACGCCTGGGGCTGATGGTGTGTGCAGTTAGTTGGAATAGCCTCCTGAGAGTGAGGCAAGCCCCAGGGCCCGGTGTAGGTGCGTAGTACCACAAGGCGCAGAATAACTCCACACAGGCAGAATTGTCTTTCAAGGGCTTTACTCACATTTGATGGCAGGGTGAGTAACCCGGGCGTAGCTGGGATGAACCAGGCGGGAACCAGGTATCCTTCAGGCTGACTTTATGAGGGTGACTACTGACTCGCCTTCCTTAGCCCTTGGTGGTTTGGGGTGACCCCGACTTTTAGTCCCTATGGGGGTCGCCCAGGGAAGATGCTGCAGCCTCTCTCCCCCTTTTGTTTGCCGTGTGCTTGTTCCCCGGACCAGGCCACTCCAGCCTCTTGCCTCCTATGACCTATGGGCCCTCACTGCGGTTACGTGGCTGCGGCTTTTGTGGTGTTGTGGTGTGGGCTTTGAGAGCCCCACACCGGCAGGTTTAGCAGAAGAAAGCTGGATCTATCTTTGCTTCGGGATCTGCCGCCCGGTTGGGCCTGGTGCTCTCTAGCAGTCTCCTTACTTCCCACTCCGTTGCACTCCCTAGCTGAAGCTGGCTTTCAGGTAGCACTCCTAGTTGACCGTTCTCCCCCGTCTGTAGCCACTGCGCGGACGCTGTCAGATTGCACAGCTCCAGGGATCTGCTCCTCACTTGAGCTCCCTGGACTCTACACTGAACTGGCTCACTGCTCCTCCTCTCCTGTTCTTGCCTACGCCACCTAGCAACCAGACTCTCCACCACACCCCTTGAGAGGAGATGGAGGCTCTACCCCCTCCACTATTCCAGTGAAGGTGAAGGCTTGCCCCCTCCTGGGATCCCCAGGGGTCCTCTCATGGGTACATGTGTGAGACCTGATCACTATGCGCCTGTGTTCCACACCCCGGTCAGCCTTCTGGATTACCTGTGTTGTACTGTCCCCAGCATGGGTGCAGTACTCAGTGGTGCCTGACCAGGTCAGGGGCGCCACAGTTGACATGTGACCACCCTGACCAGTGATTGGCTGCTGCAGTCACATGTCTGTCAAGAGCGAGCAGGAAGCACAGAGACCTATCGGAGACCCGGGCAGTGGTGGAACAGCATTAGTAATGGAGTCTGTAATCTAATTTGCTACTTTTACTATTTTTCACTGTTTTGGGTGTTTTTTTATATAAGCGGCCATACAACCCAATTAGCATTCACAATCAGTGGGTGATCATTATTGCTAATGGTGGGAGGTGCGATGGCGGCCATACTGGTGATGGATCGTGGGGTTCCTTTGTCCTTACAGTCAGGTTTTCTGTCCTCTTTCGCCGTACGTGGACGCGGGATCCTGATTTCTTTCCTAAGCCGCCCTTTGTAAACATATCATTTTCTGACAATTTCACTAACAATCATTAGCGTCGCCCCGGGACACGCGGAGATGAGTCCACCCGTGAAGAGGAAACCTCTCCTAATCCTCTAAAAGCGTCCAAGAGGAACAATCCCGGAGATTTCATGTGAAAATCCTTTCAATTAAATCGTCAATTACTGCGAGCACACAGATTACGGCGCTCAGTGTGTGCACGCGCCTCATCTTACGTCTGTCTGGCGACTGCTGTGAACGTAATTCATTAACGGGATGGAAGACGCGGGAATCGCTTCAGTCTGAGCCTGTGAGACGTTCACAGCGAGCGTCAATCCGGCACTCACCATAGCATAGAAGTGTCCGTACACCCCCCTGCACCTTCACCTTTCATCCCTCCTCTCCTTCAATCATTGCTTTTTTCCTTATTCTTTTTTTTCCTTCCCATTCTTCTCACTTTCCCTCCAACCGAAACTTACTTTCTGCCCTTTTCTCTTCCTCCATTCATTCTGTCCATTTTCTCCTTGACTCCCTCCTTTACTTCTTTCTTCCTTTTTTCTTGTTTTTTTATGTCCTTCTTTTCTTTTACTTCCTCTTTCCATTACTTAGTTTCTTTTTTATTTTTTCCATTCTCTTTGTTCTTTTTTCTTCCTTTCTATCCTTTAATCTTTCTACCTCCATATTTCTCTTTTTACCGTCTTCCTTTTTTTACCTTCTTACCTGTTTTCTTACCTTCATTCCTTCCTACATTCCATTCTCTTTTCCCCTCCATCTCTGACCGCCTTGCCCTCTCTTCATCGCTTTCTTTTCCTCTCCATCTCTGACCACCTCATCCTCTCTTCATCGCTTTCTTTTCCCCTCCATCTCTGACCGCCTCGACCTCCCTTCCTCCCTTTCTTTTCCCCTCCATCTTTGACCACCTCATCCTCTCTTCCTCCCTTTCTTTTCCCCTTCATCTCTGACCACCTCATCCTCTCTTCATCGCTTTCTTTTCCCCTCCATCTCTGACCGCCTCGACCTCCCTTCCTCCCTTTCTTTTCCCTTCCATCTCTGACCGCCTCGACCTCCCTTCCTCCCTTTCTTTTCCCTTCCATCTCTGACCGCCTCGACCTCCCTTCCTCCCTTTCTTTTCCCTTCCATCTCTGACCGCCTCGACCTCCCTCCCTCCCTTTCTTTTCCCTTCCATCTCTGACCGCCTCGCCCTCTCTTCCTCTTTATTTTCTCTTCCATCTCTGACTGCCTTGCCCTCTCTCCCTCTTTCTTTTCCCTTCCATCTCTGACCACCTTGCCCTATCTTCCTCCCTTTCTTTTCCCCTCCATCTCTGACCGCCTCGACCTCTCATCCTTCCTTCTCTGCCTCTTCCTTCCTTACAGTCTTTTCTTGCTCCTTCACCCTTTTCCTTTTTTCTTCATCCTTCTGTACTGCCCCGCGCTCGGCTGCAGCCGAGCCGCTCGGATCCGGGCTCGTTGGTGGGTGTCTCGAGTGCCTCCGGAACGGGGGTCACTTCACTCTGAAAGGGGCTGGCGCTTTGAAGGGGTTAGGGTTACGTACGAGGCAGTGTTTTTTGTTTGAGTTCGTGACGCCACCCACGGGTTGTGGTGAATGTGGACACCACCGCTGCGGTTTACTAGGCACCCGGGGGAGATGTTGCGCAGCAAAGATGTTAACCCCTCCGTGGGCAGGGGTGATGGCCCTGGGACCCAATTGATGTGATATGTCGGTGCTTGGCGGTGCAGGGCGATGCATGGCCCGAGGTCACAGTTGTACTCACTATTACAGATGCACAAGAGTCTCTGGTAAACCAAGATGATGGTGGTTGGTGCCCACAGCCGGCTGCGTCTCGTCCCCCACTCAGGTTGGTGGTCTCCGCCTTTCTACTGCATCTTCTTGTAGCTGTGGACAGCCCGTGCTTCAGCAACGAGAGCCTGCTCCCCGGCGTGTGTGTGTCGGGAGAGCCCGTTTGCCCGCAGACACTGGCCCGTGGAATCGCTTTGCCTGAGCAGTGGCTTTTTATCCCCCTCGGTAGGCTGTTGTCTTTAGTCGAGACTTGGGTGGAAAGAACCTAAAGTCCAGACCTCAATCAGTTAATCAACTGGGTCCACTGGTTTCTTTGTGCTCCGGTTTCCAGTCGGTTCCCCGGTTCGGTACCGGCGGGCCACTACCCTGTCCCAGTCCCTTACGGTTCCACGGAGCTGTCTTCCCGGCTCCTGCAGGCTGAGGCCACCGTATGCCTCCTAGCCAGACACCTGACGTTAGACTATGGCAGACCTGGGCACAGGTCTGCCTCTGCACTTGAACCTCACTCCTTGAACTCCACAACTATCTAACTACTTTGTCCTGCCTCAGGACCTGTGAACTCCTCTGTGGGCGTGTCCAAGTGCCTGGGCACGCCCCCTGGTGTGAACATCAAACCCTGAGAGAGGTGACTAGGGTTTTAAGGGTGGCTGGTTACACCTTTTTAGGGGACAGGTGTTGTGCAAGGGCCTACCTGTGACTACCTGGCTAGTCCAGGGCGTCACACTTCAGTTTCCCTCTTTTCCTGAGCCCTCCTTTCTTCCTTGCTGCCTTCCTCCCTTTCTTTTCCCCTCCATCTCTGACCACCTCGCCCTTTCTTCCTCCCTTTCTTTTCCCTTCCATCTCTGACCGCCTCATCCTCTCTTCCATTCTTTTCCCCTCCATCTCTGACCACCTTGCCCTCTCTTCCTCCCTTTCTTTTCCTTTCCATCTCTGACCACCTCGCCCTCTCTTCCTCCCTTTCTTTTCCTTTCCATCTCTGACCACCTCGCCCTCTCTTCCTCCCTTTCTTTTCCCCTCCATTTCTGACAACCTCGCCCTCTCTTCCTCCCTTTCTTTTCCTTTCCATCTCTGACCACCTTGCCCTCTCTTCCTCCCTTTCTTTTCCTTTCCGTCTCTGACCGCCTCGCCTTCTCTTCCTCCCTTTTTTCTCCCCTCCATCTCTGCCCACCTCGCCCTCTCTTCATCTTTCTTTTCCCCTCTATCTCTGACCATCTCACCCTCTCTTCCTCCCTTTCTTTTCCCTTCAATCTCTGACCATCTCGCCCTCTCTTCCTCCCTTTCTTTTCCCCTCCATCTCTGACTACCTTGCCCTCTCTTCTTCCGTTTCTTTTCCTTTCCATCTCTGACCGCCTCGACCTCTCTTCCTCCCTTTCTTTTCCTTTCCATCTCTGACCACCTCGCCCTCTCTTCCTCTTTCTTTTCCCCTCCATCTCTGACCGCCTCGACCTCTCTTCCTCTTTCTTTTCCCTTCCATCTCTGACCGCCTCGCCCTCTCTTCCTCCCTTTCTTTTCCTTTCCATCTCTGACCACCTTGCCCTCTCTTCCTCCTTTTCTTTTCCTTTCCATCTCTGACCACCTTGCCCTCTCTTCCTCCTTTTCTTTTCCCCTCCATCTCTGACCGCCTCAACCTCTCTTCCTCCCTTTCCCCTCACCTCCATCTCTGACCGCCTTGACCTCTCTTCCTCCCTTTCTTTTCCCCTCCATCTCTGACCGCCTTGACCTCTCTTCCTCCCTTTCTTTTCCCCTCCATCTCTGACCGCCTTGACCTCTCTTCCTCCCTTTCTTTTCCTTTCCATCTCTGACCGCCTTGCCCTCTCTTCCTCCCTTTCTTTTCCCTTCCATCTCTGACCGCCTTGACCTCTCTTCCTCCCTTTCTTTTCCCCTCCATCTCTGACCACCTTGACCTCTCTTCCTACCTTTCTTTTCCCCTCCATCTCTGACCGCCTCGACCTCTCTTCCTCCCTTTCTTTTCCCCTCCATCTCTGACCGCCTCGACCTCTCTTCCTCCCTTTCTTTTCCCTTCCATCTCTGACCACCTCACCCTCCCTTCCTCTTTCTTTTCCCCTCCATCTCTGACCGCCTCGACCTCTCTTCCTCCCTTTCTTTTCCCCTCCATCTCTGACCACCTCACCCTCCCTTCCTCTTTCTTTTCCCTTCCATCTCTGACCACCTCACCCTCTCTTCCTCTTTCTTTTCCCCTTCATCTCTCACCACCTCACCCTCCCTTCCTCTTTCTTTTCCCTTCCATCTCTGACCACCTCACCCTCTCTTCCTCTTTCTTTTCCCCTTCATCTCTCACCACCTCACCCTCCCTTCCTCTTTCTTTTCCCTTCCATCTCTGACCACCTCACCCTCTCTTCCTCTTTCTTTTCCCCTTCATCTCCCACCACCTCGCCCTCCCTTCCTCTTTCTTTTCCCCTCCATCTCTGACTGTCTCACCCTCTCGTCCTCTTTCTTTTCCCCTCCATCTCTCACCACCTCGCCCTCACTTCCTCCCTTTCCCCTCACCTCCATCTCTGACCGCCCCATCCTCTCTTCCTCCATCACTCCTCGTACACAGCAGATGTTAATATTGGATTGTTCCAGTGAAACATTTTAGAGTCACTGAACAATGCGGCTTCAGGATTTATAAATCGGATTTCAGCCGGTCGGGGGGCGTCTGGTTTGTATGTTCTGCTGCGGTGAGGCCGGCGTCGTGCACTCGGCTTTCCTCTGTGTCACCGGATCCCGGCCATCATCTCTGGGCTGAAGTGCGGTGATGATTCTGCAATAATTATTGGGCCCCTGAGAGGAAGATAAATGATTTCTTGGCACCTTTCACCCATCACTTTCCTCCCGGGATTTCTCTGCCCTGAACCTTCCCTCTTACAGAATACTGATGTGTATGGTGGCAGTTTGGGGTTTCCTCGCTTCCCAGCCTTAAAGGGGCCGTGTAGGACTGCGATATTGATGACCTGGTTTAGATCACATTCACTTATCTTCCGTTCCATAAGCTTTGAGCTGCAGTACCCGAGAATGGCCACTACATGGTGTATATAGCTGGGATGTACACTGTGCACTTAGTTATGCTCTGCCTATATAGACCCATCATATTCCACAGCGCTTCTGACCTGTTAATAGCTGATCAGTCATGGTGCCAATTATTGGACCCATACAGACCTGATAATGATGGCCTAGCCAAAAGCTATCAGCTCTCTGGAAGGCAACTGATCAATTGTCCCGTGGCTTGTTGAATCACATAATCCATTCATTGACATATCAGACTAAGCTGGTGATCCATGATCTCAATGTTGCATTTCTGCTGCCGTTGGGTACTACAACTCCCAGTAACCCATGTGTAGCGCTGCGACCCTGCACTCCTTGCTCTCCCCTTCGACAGGGATGCGCTGCCACTCACCACCGCGGCCAGCTCCCTCCACGTGAATGCCTCCTCTCCCCTCCTCCCGAGGCCTGTGCACGCGACACAGGTCCTCCGGAAGTGTTCCTAGGGCGTGCGCATGCACCACTGCAATTCTCTGAAAGGGCCAGTGCGCCACTCCTACAAAGTGCCTCTCAACCTATCGCTGAAAGGTACTGGGTAATTAAGGCACTCTCCCACTAGGGGAGGTGCCTGTTCAACACCTTTAGTTCTGTTACTCAGTCATGCTCTGTCTTAACTAGTTGTCAGGTCACCTGTCCGTCCAGTCCTGTTTGTCCTGCCCTGTACCTGGTCCCAGACTATCCTGCCTTGTTGGTACTAGTGACTATGTCTGCCCTGTTGTGCTA
The DNA here is from genome assembly GCF_048569485.1 of Anomaloglossus baeobatrachus. Classification (NCBI taxonomy): domain Eukaryota; kingdom Metazoa; phylum Chordata; class Amphibia; order Anura; family Aromobatidae; genus Anomaloglossus; species Anomaloglossus baeobatrachus. Next base: position 198,762,208 of record NC_134362.1, on the reverse strand, counting down.
TCTGCCTTGCTAGTGACTCTGCCTGTCCGTCCTGCCTGTACCATCTGCCTTTCTAGTGACTTTGCTTGTCCGTCCTGCCTGTACCATCTGCCATGCTAGTGACCCTGCCTGTCCATCCTGCCTGCGCTATCTGCCTTGCTAGTGATTCTGCCTGTCCGTCCTGCCTGTGCCATCTGCCTTGCTAGTGACTTTGCCTGTCCGTCCTGCCTGTGTCATCTGCCTTGCTAGTGACCCTGCCTGCGCTATCTGCCTTGCTAGTGACCCTGCCTGTCCACCCTGCCTGTGCCATCTGCCTTGCTAGTGACCCTGCCTGTCCGTCCTGCCTGTGCCATCTGCCTTGCTAGTGACTTTGCCTGTCCGTCCTGCCTGTGTCATCTGCCTTGCTAGTGACCCTGCCTGCGCTATCTGCCTTGCTAGTGACCCTGCCTGTCCACCCTGCCTGTGCCATCTGCCTTGCTAGTGACCCTGCCTGTCCGTCCTGCCTGTGCCATCTGCCTTGCTAGTGACTCTGCCTGTCCGTCCTGCCTGTGCCATCTGCCTTGCTAGTGACCCTGCCTGTCCGTCCTGCCTGTACCATCTGCCTTGCTAGTGACTCTGCCTGTCCGTCCTGCCTGTGCCATCTGCCTTGCTAGTGACTCTGCCTGTCTGTCCTGCCTGTACCATCTGCCTTGCTAGTGACCCTGCCTGTCCGTCCTGCCTGTGCCATCTGCCTTGCTAGTGACCCTGGCTGTCCGCCCTGCCTGTGCCATCTGCCTTGCTAGTGACCCTGCCTGTCCATCCTGCCTGTGCCATCTGCCTTGCTAGTGACCCTGCCTGTCCGTCCTGCCTGTGCCATCTGCCTTGCTAGTGACTCTGCCTGTATGTCCTGCCTGAGCCATCTGCCTTGCTAGTGACTCTGCCTGTCTGTCCTGCCTGTGCCATCTGCCTTGTTGTTAGTGACTCTGCCTGTCCATCCTACCTGAGCCATCTGCCTTGCTAGTGACCCTGCCTGTCCGTCCTGCCTGTGCCATCTGCCTTGCTAGTGACCCTGCCTGTCCGTCCTGCCTGTGCCATCTGCCTTGCTAGTGACCCTGCCTGTCCGTCCTGCCTGTGCCATCTGCCTTGCTAGTGACCCTGCCTGTCCGTCCTGCCTGTGCCATCTGCCTTGCTAGTGACCCTGCCTGTCCGTCCTGCCTGTGCCATCTGCCTTGCTAGTGACCCTGCCTGTCCGTCCTGCCTGTGCCATCTGCCTTGCTAGTGACCCTGCCTGTCCGTCCTGCCTGTGCCATCTGCCTTGCTAGTGACCCTGCCTGTCCGTCCTGCCTGTGCCATCTGTCTTGCTAGTGATCCTGCCTGTCCGTCCTGCCTGTGCCATCTGCCTTGCTAGTGACCCTGCCTGTCCGTCCTGCCTGTGCCATCTGCCTTGCTAGTGACTCTGCCTGTCCGTCCTGCCTGTGCCATCTGCCTTGCTAGTGACCCTGCCTGTCCGTCCTGCCTGTGCCATCTGCCTTGCTAGTGACCCTGCCTGTCCGTCCTGCCTGTGCCATCTGCCTTGCTAGTGACCCTGCCTGTCCGTCCTGCCTGTGCCATCTGCCTTGCTAGTGACCCTGCCTGTCCGTCCTGCCTGTGCCATCTGCCTTGCTAGTGACCCTGCCTGTCCGTCCTGCCTGTGCCATCTGCCTTGCTAGTGACCCTGCCTGTCCGTCCTGCCTGTGCCATCTGCCTTGCTAGTGACCCTGCCTGTCCGTCCTGCCTGTGCCATCTGCCTTGCTAGTGACCCTGCCTGTCCATCCTGCCTGTGCCATCTGCCTTGCTAGTGACTCTGCCTGTATGTCCTGCCTGAGCCATCTGCCTTGCTAGTGACTCTGCCTGTATGTCCTGCCTGTGCCATCTGCCTTGCTAGTGACCCTGCCTGTCCGTCCTGCCTGTGCCATCTGCCTTGCTAGTGACCCTGCCTGTCCGTCCTGCCTGTGCCATCTGCCTTGCTAGTGACTCTGCCTGTCCGTCCTGCCTGTGCCATCTGCCTTGCTAGTGACCCTGCCTGTCCGTCCTGCCTGTGCCATCTGCCTTGCTAGTGACCCTGCCTGTCCGTCCTGCCTGTGCCATCTGCCTTGCTAGTGACCCTGCCTGTCTGTCCTGCCTGTGCCATCTGCCTTGCTAGTGACCCTGCCTGTCCGTCCTGCCTGTGCCATCTGCCTTGCTAGTGACCCTGCCTGTCCATCCTGCCTGTGCCATCTGCCTTGCTAGTGACTCTGCCTGTATGTCCTGCCTGAGCCATCTGCCTTGCTAGTGACCCTGCCTGTACGTCCTGCCTGTGCCATCTGCCTTGCTAGTGACCCTGCCTGTCCATCCTGCCTGTGCCATCTGCCTTGCTAGTGACTCTGCCTGTCCGTCCTGCCTGTGCCATCTGCCTTGCTAGTGACCCTGCCTGTCCGTCCTGCCTGTGCCATCTGCCTTGCTAGTGACTCTGCCTGTCCGTCCTGCCTGTGCCATCTGCCTTGCTAGTGACCCTGCCTGTATGTCCTGCCTGAGCCATCTGCCTTGCTAGTGACCCTGCCTGTCCGTCCTGCCTGTGCCATCTGCCTTGCTAGTGACCCTGCCTGTCCACCCTGCCTGTGCCATCTGCCTTGCTAGTGACCCTGCCTGTCCGTCCTGCCTGTGCCATCTGCCTTGCTAGTGACTCTGCCTGTCCGTCCTGCCTGTGCCATCTGCCTTGCTAGTGACCCTGCCTGTCCGTCCTGCCTGTACCATCTGCCTTGCTAGTGACTCTGCCTGTCCGTCCTGCCTGTGCCATCTGCCTTGCTAGTGACTCTGCCTGTCTGTCCTGCCTGTACCATCTGCCTTGCTAGTGACCCTGCCTGTCCGTCCTGCCTGTGCCATCTGCCTTGCTAGTGACCCTGGCTGTCCGCCCTGCCTGTGCCATCTGCCTTGCTAGTGACCCTGCCTGTCCATCCTGCCTGTGCCATCTGCCTTGCTAGTGACCCTGCCTGTCCGTCCTGCCTGTGCCATCTGCCTTGCTAGTGACTCTGCCTGTATGTCCTGCCTGAGCCATCTGCCTTGCTAGTGACTCTGCCTGTCTGTCCTGCCTGTGCCATCTGCCTTGTTGTTAGTGACTCTGCCTGTCCATCCTACCTGAGCCATCTGCCTTGCTAGTGACCCTGCCTGTCCGTCCTGCCTGTGCCATCTGCCTTGCTAGTGACCCTGCCTGTCCGTCCTGCCTGTGCCATCTGCCTTGCTAGTGACCCTGCCTGTCCGTCCTGCCTGTGCCATCTGCCTTGCTAGTGACCCTGCCTGTCCGTCCTGCCTGTGCCATCTGCCTTGCTAGTGACCCTGCCTGTCCGTCCTGCCTGTGCCATCTGCCTTGCTAGTGACCCTGCCTGTCCGTCCTGCCTGTGCCATCTGCCTTGCTAGTGACCCTGCCTGTCCGTCCTGCCTGTGCCATCTGCCTTGCTAGTGACCCTGCCTGTCCGTCCTGCCTGTGCCATCTGTCTTGCTAGTGATCCTGCCTGTCCGTCCTGCCTGTGCCATCTGCCTTGCTAGTGACCCTGCCTGTCCGTCCTGCCTGTGCCATCTGCCTTGCTAGTGACTCTGCCTGTCCGTCCTGCCTGTGCCATCTGCCTTGCTAGTGACCCTGCCTGTCCGTCCTGCCTGTGCCATCTGCCTTGCTAGTGACCCTGCCTGTCCGTCCTGCCTGTGCCATCTGCCTTGCTAGTGACCCTGCCTGTCCGTCCTGCCTGTGCCATCTGCCTTGCTAGTGACCCTGCCTGTCCGTCCTGCCTGTGCCATCTGCCTTGCTAGTGACCCTGCCTGTCCGTCCTGCCTGTGCCATCTGCCTTGCTAGTGACCCTGCCTGTCCGTCCTGCCTGTGCCATCTGCCTTGCTAGTGACCCTGCCTGTCCGTCCTGCCTGTGCCATCTGCCTTGCTAGTGACCCTGCCTGTCCATCCTGCCTGTGCCATCTGCCTTGCTAGTGACTCTACCTGTATGTCCTGCCTGAGCCATCTGCCTTGCTAGTGACTCTGCCTGTATGTCCTGCCTGTGCCATCTGCCTTGCTAGTGACCCTGCCTGTCCGTCCTGCCTGTGCCATCTGCCTTGCTAGTGACCCTGCCTGTCCGTCCTGCCTGTGCCATCTGCCTTGCTAGTGACTCTGCCTGTCCGTCCTGCCTGTGCCATCTGCCTTGCTAGTGACCCTGCCTGTCCGTCCTGCCTGTGCCATCTGCCTTGCTAGTGACCCTGCCTGTCCGTCCTGCCTGTGCCATCTGCCTTGCTAGTGACCCTGCCTGTATGTCCTGCCTGTGCCATCTGCCTTGCTAGTGACCCTGCCTGTCCGTCCTGCCTGTGCCATCTGCCTTGCTAGTGACCCTGCCTGTCCATCCTGCCTGTGCCATCTGCCTTGCTAGTGACTCTGCCTGTATGTCCTGCCTGAGCCATCTGCCTTGCTAGTGACCCTGCCTGTACGTCCTGCCTGTGCCATCTGCCTTGCTAGTGACCCTGCCTGTCCACCCTGCCTGTGCCATCTGCCTTGCTAGTGACCCTGCCTGTCTGTCCTGCCTGTGCCATCTGCCTTGCTAGTGACCCTGCCTGTCCGTCCTGCCTGTGCCATCTGCCTTGCTAGTGACCCTGCCTGTCCATCCTGCCTGTGCCATCTGCCTTGCTAGTGACTCTGCCTGTATGTCCTGCCTGAGCCATCTGCCTTGCTAGTGACCCTGCCTGTCCGTCCTGCCTGTGCCATCTGCCTTGCTAGTGACCCTGCCTGTCCATCCTGCCTGTGCCATCTGCCTTGCTAGTGACTCTGCCTGTATGTCCTGCCTGAGCCATCTGCCTTGCTAGTGACCCTGCCTGTACGTCCTGCCTGTGCCATCTGCCTTGTTGTTGGTGACCCTGCCTGTCCGTCCTGCCTGTACCATCTGCCTTGCTAGTGACCCTGCCTGTCCGTCCTGCCTGTGCCATCTGCCTTGCTAGTGACCCTGCCTGTCCGTCCTGCCTGTGCCATCTGCCTTGCTAGTGACCCTGCCTGTCCGTTCTGCCTGTGCCATCTGCCTTGCTAGTGACCCTGCCTGTCCGTCCTGCCCTGTTGGAGCTAGAGACTCTGCTTGTCCGTCCTGCATGTGCTGTCTGTCTCAAGCTACCGTTGTAGACCTCCATGATGATGTGTAGATTGCGCTCCCCACGATTCTCCTATTGTCTCTTCTCGCGGTCCCGGCTGCCGCGCGTCTCCCTCCATCTATCGTCTTTATGATCTGTGTCATTTCCTATTCTACATTCAGTCCCTCAAAAGCGCAATATGAATATCCTTCTCTTCTGTAATTAATGTGTCGCAAAAAATCCACAAATAAGGCCCATTCTTCCGGAAACAAAATCTAGAAAGACATAATTAGATGTCACTGCGCAAAAAAAAAAAAGCCGCCATCATCGCTCATAATACAGCGGAGAATCAATGAGGACGTAAGTACAAGAAGCATCCAGCGCAGACGGCACAACGCAAGCCTATGGATCCGTCTGTGACCACGGTCGTTTACGTCAAGAAGAAGAAATTAATGAAATTTGATATTTTCAGAATGAAAATCCCATAATTACAGCTTGAGCCCCTTTGGTACCGTGCGGAGATTTCTGTGCATGGGATCGTTTATCAATTGTAGCCCCTTTAATAGCAATAAAGCTTCACTTAGACTCTGTTCTCTATGACACATCCGATTGGAACTCTTACCGGATTTCCATTTTAAACACATTCCAAATTACCCATATTTGTTACATTGTTTCCTTTTCCAATCACTGTTTATAAGGCCAAAAAAAAGAAAGAAGCAACAAAATGTAAACCAAGCACTGGTGATCTGCCGATCGTCACCGGTCAGTAGCGGACAGCCAAAGCCACTAACCTCTCCTATAGCGGCCACTGCTGGAGAAATGGAGTATTACACCTCACTTATATAAAGGAATGGGCTGAACGCCCGCACATGTCGTAGGCTCGGTCCTCCAAAGCAAAAGCTACTATCTCCCGCATCCCATAATAGCTAATAAAAGGGATCCAAAGTAGACTCCTTATTATGATATCCTAAACAATATAAGTAATAAAAAATATATACATTTTGTTTGTACCTATATTAATATTATTTATAGTTAAATTCTATTTTTAGTATTTTCATTTAATGCTTTTACTAATTTGTATTTGTATTTAGTATTTATTCAGTATTTACTTTTAAAATTAATTTAACTTAGTATTTTTATTTAGTATTTATTTAGTATTTATTTTTTATTTAGTACATTTATTCAGTATTTTTATTTAGTAATTGTTCAATCTTTCATTTAGATTTATATTTTTTTTATTATTTTTGTATTATTTAGTATTTTATTTAGTATTTCTTTTTTATTAATTTAGCATATTTAGTATTTATTTTTATTTATTTAGTTTTTAATTTAGTATTTATTATTTTTACTTATTTTGTATTTTTATTTAGCATTCAATATATTTTTTTTTATATTTTTGGATTCTTCATTTATTTTTGGATTTTTAGTTAGTATTTATTTATTTTAGATTTTTATTTAGCATTTATTTTGTGTATTTTTATATAGCATGTATTTTTTATTTAGCATTTATTTTGTGTATTTATTTTTATATAGGATGTATTTTTTATTTAGCATGTATTTTGGATTTTTACTTAGCATTTTTTTTACCTAGTAATTATTTATTTTTGACTTTTATTTAGTATTTATTTTCAATTATTTTTATTTAGCATTTATTTATTTTGTAATTTTTTTATTTAGTATGTTTTTTATTTAGCATTTATTTTGGATTTTTATTAGCATTTATTTTGTATATTTAGTATTTTTATTTTTGGAGATTTTTATTTATTTTTGGATTTTTACTTAGTATTTATTTTAGAGTTTTCTTTAGAATGTATTTATCTAGTATTTCTTTTTTTATTTTCTATATTTATTTTGTATTTAGTATTTTTATGTATTTTTTATTTAGCATTTATTTTGCATTTTTATTTTGCGTATTTATTATTTTTATTTATTTTTGGATTTTTACTTAGTATTTATTTTGGAGTTTCCTTTAGAATTTATTTATTTAGTATTTATTTTTTATTTAGCATTTTTTTATTTTGTATTTTTTTTAGTATTTTTATGTATTTTTTTATTTAGCATTTATTTTGGATTTTTATTTAGCATTTATTTTGTATATTTTTTTTATTTAGTATTTTTAGTTTTGGGGATTTCTATTTATTTTTTGTTTTTACTTAGTATTTATTTAGCATTTATTTGGGATTTTTTATTTTGTATATCAATTTTTTATTTAGTATTTTTAGTTTTGGGGATTTTTATTTATTTTTGGATTTTTACTTTATTTATTTTGGCGTTTCATTTCGAATTTATTTATTTAGTATTTATTATTTATTTTTATTTAGCATTTTTTTATTTTGTATATTAATTTTTTATTTAGTATTTTTATTTATTTTTATTTTATTTTTGGATTTTTACTTAGTATTTATTTATTTTGGATTTTTATTTAAAATTTAAATTTTGCATATTTATTTATTTAGCATGTATTTTTTATTTAACATTTATTTTGGATTTGTATTTAGCATTTATTTTGTATATTTATTTTTTTATTTAGCATGTATTTTTTATTTAACATTTATTTTGGATTTGTATTTAGCATTTATTTTGTATATTTATTGTTTATTTAGCATGTATTTTTTTCTTTAGCATTTATTTTGGATTTTTATTTATTTTGCATTTTTATTTAGAATTTATTTTGTATTTATTTAGTATTTTTATTTAGCAATTATTTATTTTGCTTTTTTTATTTAGTATGTATTTTGCATTGCTTATTTTGTACTTATTTAGGATTTAGTTTCTATTTTTATTTCTTTTGGATTTTTATTTAGAAATTTATTTTTTATTTATTTTGTATTTTTATTTAGCAATTATTTATTTAGCATTTTTTTTATTTAGTATGTATTTTGCATTGCGTATTTTGTACTTATTTAGGATTTAGTTTGGATTTTTTTTTTACCATTTTATATTTAGAATGTATTTTACATTTACCACATATTTATTGTTATTTATTTAGTATGTTATTTTTATGTAGCATTTATTTAGCATTTTTATTTATTTTGGATTTTTTTATTTAGGGTTTATTTATTTTTTGGGATTTTTAATTAGCGTTTTCAGTTTAGCGGCCTGTTCCTCCCTCCAGCGCCATCCTATTATTTATTACTTATTATTCCCCGGATTGTCAGCACATCCAAGTGATGAATCTCCCAGGATACATTTACTAAAACATGGACAGAAGCTTCATGGCACAAAAAGAACATTGTTTCATTTTCTCCTTTTTGCATTGAGTCATTTTTCATAAATGAAAACTTCAAGGAAACTTCTGTTAATAATGCAACAAAGGAGCATCTTTGATCCTTTGTATAAGGCCCATCCTGAGCTCTCCCATTAGCTCCGTTGCCGGAGGCTGCAATTTAAGGAGCGCTAAATAATGATATAATTACACGATTCAAAAAGGGGATAAAACACGTAACATCACAGATCAGGTGTCGCGATGTAGCATACCCTTTACATTAGCATATAACCAACCAAGGTATTGCCACCTAATGGAACCAAAATGTGACATTGGATATAGTTTTTCCCTAAAACAGTGCCACTTTTCTCTGTGTGGCTGCTTCTGGTATTGCAACTCAGCCCTAGACTTACTGTACATGCAAAGATTTTTGGCTACTAATGATTTTTTGCAATATTATTTCATTAAAAATGTTGGATAAATTGGTTTCCTTGGCTCCTATGTATTACATTACCTAACAGGCTGCAGAATGAGCTAACTGGGGATCCATCAGTGAGCTTGATCTGATTGCAGGGTGCAAACTGTATCTCTCTTGTTTTGAGCTTTCCTATAAACTGATTTAATTAGATGAGAACAAGCTCACTGAAGGATTCCCTGTTAACTCTGACTTCTACAGCCTTTACATATAACAGTACATGGCAGACTGCTGAATTAGATTACAAGTGAGCTGATTGGCTCAGAACAGCGGATAGAAAAGTTTAAAGAAGATAAGACATTTACAGATCGGAACTACAATGTTTACACTGATTCGTAACCCCTACGTTTACACGCTGCAACTGCTACATTTACACATCGGAATCGCAACGCAACGTTTACACATTAGAATTGCAACGTTTACACATCAGAACTGCAACGTTCCAGCATCAGAATCGCAACGTTCACACATCAGAACCGCAACGTTCACACATCAGAACCGCAACGTTTACACATCACAACCGCAACGTTTACACATCACAACCGCAACGTTTACACATCACAACCGCAACGTTTACACATCAGAACAGCAACATTTACACATCAGAACCGCAGTGCTGAAACCGCAACGTTTACACATTGGAACCGCAACATTTACACATCGGAACCGCAACGTTTACACATCAGAACCGCAACGTTTACACATCAGAACCGCAACGTTTACACATCAGAACCGCAACGCTTACACATCAGAACCGCAATGTTCACACATCAGAACCGCAACTTATACACATCAGATCTGCAACGTTCACACATCAGAACCGCAACTTTTACACATCAGATCTGCAACGTTCACACATCAGATCTGCAACATTCACACATCAAATCTGCAACATTCACACATCAAATCTGCAACGTTCACACATCAGAACCGCAACGTTCACACATCAGAACCGCAACGTTCACACATCAGAACCGCAACGTTCACACATCAGAACCGCAACATTTACACATCAGAATTGCAACGTTTACACATCAGATTTGCAACGTTTACACATCAGAACCGCAACGTTCACACATCAGAACCGCAATGTTCACACATCAGAACTGCAACATTTACACATCAGAACCGCAACGTTCCCGCATCAGAACCGCAACGTTCACACATCAGAACTGCAACGTTTACACATCAGAACCGCAACGTTTACACATCAGAACCGCAACATTCACACATTAGAACCGCAACGTTCACACATCAGAACCGCAACGTTTACACATCAGAACCGCAACGTTTACACATCAGAACCGCAACGTTTACACATCAGAACCGCAACATTCACACATTAGAACCGCAACGTTCACACATCAGAACCGCAACAGTTACATATCAGAACCGCAACGTTTACACATCAGAACCGCAACGTTTACACATCAGAACCGCAACGGTTACATATCAGAACCGCAACGTTTACACATCAGAACCGCAACGGTTACTGTGACGGGGGTGTACAAGAGAGCAAAGGATGGACGAGGCCGAGGAACGATCCAACAGGTTTATTAACAGGAATACAGGAACAGCACACGATTAGTCCACATAAAACAGATTCGGGGGCCCTTCCCGACAATCCTCGGACCGGATAACAAAGCAATCGTCCTTACAGTAGTCCAAAGAGTTCCACACAATCCCACGGGCCGCCACACAGGCCTAGCTCCGTCCGTGTCCACAGCCACCCAGGCTGGGGCTCCTGCTCTCTTCAAGTTTCAGCTCACTCTGAAGTTACAAAAAGGGAAATGCATTGTCTGTGCTGCTTGACCAGCCCACCATGTTTGTTCAGGGGGTAGGGGTCACACATCCTATCATCAATGGTTTGGTCCATCACAGGGCTCCAATATGTCTGCCAGCCACAGTAGATGAAGGGATCCCCTGCTGTAAAGAACAATGACTATTCCTTCACTGGCCAATGCAATTACAGACTAGATACACAACTCTGGATAGAAGAGGACAGGCTATTTACATAATCACATTAGATGCCAAGACTGCAATTGTATGAGAGAGACACATTGAGACCAGTAGCTCCCCCAAGAAAATACATGAATTACAACTAATACAACCAGGGAAATATACATATCATGACATAGTATCACATCATATACAGTGAGAGGGTAAATTACATCTTCACAATCCCTCCCCCTCCCAACTTGTGTACGTACTAGGGACCTCTACAGGTCACTGGTTAAGTACACACAGGCAGAGCGTTACTTACATGTGGCTTCATGCAGCCACGAATTGGCATCGTAGCTCTCCCACATCATTGCCCAGGAGAACAGCTGCAGGCAGACCACCCATCACCCCAACCACACATCGCCTGACCCCAAAACCAAAGTTCAGATCCACAGTGGCTGTGGGAATAGTCCTCCATTGTCCACCAGCCAGTTCAATAACAATCCCAGGTCCTCTATGGATTGCCTCAGGCCGAACCACTCGGGGATCAGCCAGTGTGAGGAAAGCACCCGAGTCACAAAATCCAACAAGTCTCTGTCCATCCAGCACAACCTCCTGCAAGTGCTTACCTCGATGAGCAGAAGTCGTCATAACTGCAGGTCGCACCCCGTAAACTCCTGGTGGTGCAACATGGGGGGCTGAGTCACTAGGCCAGTCCTCACTTAGCGGTGCCACATCTTCCTCCATGGCACTGGGCTGTAAATAATTAACAATCCGATTGGGTGCAGGATCAGTCCTCATTTGAACAGCTGGGCAGGAGACTTGCCGATGCCCTGGCTGTCCACATTGATAGCATCTGAGCTGGGTCTCCCTCCATCCAAGGCGTCCTCTTGGGTAAGGGGTAGGGGAACTTGGAGGCCGGCTCCCACCTGAAGGTGCTGTAGGGGTTTGAGGATGATTCCTCCATGGCCTGGCTGGGCATTAGGCCTGCAAATGCCCGGGATGCCTACAAACATAACACCTGCGCTCTGTTACTTCCTCTCCCCGGCGTATTCCAGAAAGTGCAGTAGAAGCAACTGGAGGCACATTAACACGGGTATCAACATGTGGTGGCTTAGAGGAACGGGGAACAATGGGGACAGAATAACTGGGGGCATCCGGTGTTGTGGAGCTGTTAGGCGTCTCTCCATTCTCCAACAGAACCCTCCACTGAGGCTTGATGGTGAGAGCCTCATCAGCGAGAGCAGCAGCTTCCTCCACTGTCGCTGGTTTTCTCTCACGCACCCATTCCCGGATCTCAGCGGGGCACTGGGCAAAGAATTGTTCTTTTAGGATGACCTGCAGGAAGGTCTCCCAAGATAAGGCCTCTTCTGCCTCCAGCCAGCGATTACATATTTGTTTGAGTCTATGAGCATATATCTTAAAAGACACTTCCCCCATCACAGGCTAAAGCACGGAACTGAGTCCTGTAAGTGTCTGGGGTCACAGCATAATGTTCTAGAATAGTCTGTTTAATATCCGCATACTCACAGTTCCACCGAGGGTCCATAGCTCTATAGGCTTCAGCAGCTCCCCCCTCTAGGAGCCCAACCAGATGCCGGACACGCTCCCTGTCCGGGACTTCCATTAATCGACACTGATGCTCAAAGTCCTGGAAGAAGCCCTCAATGTCGCCTGCAGCCTCATTAAACGGCTTAAAGTCTTTGCGGGACACCCTGGGAAGTTCACTCATGATGGGTGCTGGGGTTACAGTCTGTCTGGAACCTCTCGCGGCTTCCACAGCGAGCTCCTTATCCAGCAATGCCATCTCCTCCATCCTGAGCTCCTTCTCTTTAGCTCCACGTATGGCCTCCCTCTTATCTTCTATGGTGGCCTCATCTCCAAGCAGTGCCATCTCCTCCTTGTACCACACAACCCATTGACTTTTTTGGGTATTCACCTCCGGCTGCCGTCTTTCTTCCGTTTGCTGTGAGGATCCTTCCTCCACGTCATTTTGCGAACAGACTCCTTCTAGCGCCTCAATCAGCTGCTCCTTGGAGAGTCCTTTGAAACGAACTCCTACTTCACGGGCCTTTGATTGCAGGCTCCCCAAAGTCCAGGTCTTGTACTCTGCAGTGCTGGTTCCTGATGTTGAGCCATTGTCCTCCATTCCTTCTGCTCTGATCCCAGCGCTGCCAACCAGTTTGTGACGGGGGTGTACAAGAGAGCAAAGGATGGACGAGGCCGAGGAACGATCCAACAGGTTTATTAACAGGAATACAGGAACAGCACACGATTAGTCCACATAAAACAGATTCGGGGGCCCTTCCCGACAATCCTCGGACCAGATTACAAAGCAATCGTCCTTACAGTAGTCCAAAGAGTTCCACACAATCCCACGGGCCGCCACACAGGCCTAGCTCCGTCCGTGTCCACAGCCACCCAGGCTGGGGCTCCTGCTCTCTTCAAGTTTCAGCTCACTCTGAAGTTACAAAAAGGGAAATGCATTGTCTGTGCTGCTTGACCAGCCCACCATGTTCAGGGGGTAGGGGTCACACATCCTATCATCAATGGTTTGGTCCATCACAGGGCTCCAATATGTCTGCCAGCCACAGTAGATGAAGGGATCCCCTGCTGTGCAGAACAATGACTATTCCTTCACTGGCCAATGCAATTACAGATTAGATACACAACTCTGGAAAGAAGAGGACAGGCTATTTACATAATCACATTAGATGCCAAGACTACAATTGTATGAGAGAGACACATTGAGATCAGTAGCTCCCCCAAGGAAATACATGAATTACAACTAATACAACCAGGGAAATATACATATCATGACATAGTATCACAGCATATACAGTGAGAGGGTAAATTACATCTTCACAGTTACATATCAGAACCGCAACGTTTAAACATCAGAACCGCAACGTTTACACATCAGAACCGCAACGTTTACACATCAGAACCGCAACGTTTACACATCAGAATCGCAACGGTTACACATCAGAACCGCAACGTTTACACATCAGAACCGCAACGTTTACACATCAGAACCGCAACGTTTACACATCAGAACCGCAACGTTTACACATCAGAACCGCAACGTTTACACATCAGAACCGCAACGGTTACACATCAGAACCGCAACGTTTACACATCAGAACCGCAACGTTTACACATCAGAACCGCAACGTTTACACATCAGAACCGCAACATTCACACATTAGAACCGCAACGTTTACACATCAGAACTGCAACGTTCACACATCAGAACTGCAACGTTCACACATCAGAACCGCAACGTTTACACATCAGAACTGCAACGTTCACACATCAGAACTGCAACGTTCACACATCAGAACTGCAACGTTTACACATCAGAACCGCAACGTTTACACATCAGAACCGCAACGTTTACACATCAGAACTGCAACGTTTACACATCAGAACCGCAACATTCACACATTAGAACCGCAACGTTTACACATCAGAACCGCAACGTTTACACATCAGAACCGCAACGTTCACACATCAGAACCGCAACGTTCACACATCAGAACTGCAACGTTCACACATCAGAACTGCAACGTTCACACATCAGAACTGCAACGTTCACACATCAGAACTGCAACGTTCACACATCAGAACCGCAACATTCACACATTAGAACTGCAACGTTCACACATCAGAACCGCAACGGTTACATATCAGAACCGCAACGTTTACACATCAGAACCGCAACGTTTACACATCAGAACTGCAACATTCACACATTAGAACCGCAACGTTTACACATCAGAACCGCAACGTTTACACATCAGAACCGCAACGTTCACACATCAGAACCGCAACGTTCACACATCAGAACTGCAACGTTCACACATCAGAACTGCAACGTTCACACATCAGAACTGCAACATTCACACATCAGAACTGCAACGTTCACACATCAGAACCGCAACATTCACACATTAGAACTGCAACGTTCACACATCAGAACCGCAACGGTTACATATCAGAACCGCAACGTTTACACATCAGAACCGCAACGTTTACACATCAGAACCGCAACGTTTACACATCAGAACCACAACGGTTACATATCAGAACCGCAACGTTTACACATCAGAACCGCAACGGTTACATATCAGAACCGCAACGTTTACACATCAGAACCGCAACGGTTACATATCAGAACCGCAACGTTTACACATCAGAACCGCAACGTTTACACATCAGAACCGCAACGGTTACATATCAGAACCGCAACGTTTACACATCAGAATCGCAATGGTTACATATCAGAACCGCAACGTTTACACATCAGAACCGCAACGGTTACATATCAGAACCGCAACGTTTACACATCAGAACCGCAACGTTTACACATCAGAACCGCAACGGTTACATATCAGAACCGCAACGTTTACACATCAGAACCACAACGGTTACACATCAGAACCGCAACGGTTACATATCAGAACCGCAACGTTTACACATCAGAACTGCAATGTTTACACATCAGAACCGCAACATTCACACATTAGAACTGCAACGTTCACACATCAGAACCGCAACGGTTACATATCAGAACCGCAATGTTTACACATCAGAACTGCAACGTTCACACATCAGAACTGCAACAATTTCCAGCAATTTTGGAAAATTGCAGCAAAAAAATCCGTAATTAAAAAACAAATCTATAATGTTTCACTGTCGCCTAGCCTTACACGCCACAAAGAGCTCACTGACAGATTCCCTGGTAACTCATTCTGCAGTCTGCTATGTACTATTATACCTAATGGCAGTAGATCCAGCGAGATCAGTGGATCGATCAGTGGGCTTATTCTGATTTTATCAGTTTAGTAGAAGCCTTACACTCCACAAAGAGCTCACTGACAGATTCCCTGGTAACTCATTCTGCAGCTTGCTATGCACTGATATACATAATGGCTGTAGAAACCAGCGTTACCAGTGAATCCAACAGTGAGAATGTTCTAATCTGACCGGTAAATAACCCCAGACATCAGACTGAACTCACTGACAGATTCCCCGGTAGCTCATTCTGTAGCCTATGTCCTGTGATACATAGAGGATGTAGAAGCTAATAAAAAAAAATAAAAAAATTTAAAGAAAAGCAAAAATAATTTTTAATAAAGGCATACATACATAGGTGTCCATGTTCGGCTGAGCTGCAATACCAGATGCAGCCACATTTAGAATGGAGGCGCTGTTTCGGGAAAGCAAACGAGATCCTTTTTATTGCAACACTTTAGAGGAGATGATAATTCAGCGAGCTTTTTTTTTCCTATTCGCGTCCTCGGCGTCTACCTGACACATTTTCTCCCCGACTCTCTCCATTATCATCTGGAAAGCCCTTAACGATAATGAATTTCCACAAGTGCCTTATAAAACATGATCATTACCATCGTATACCATGTTGTATGGATGATGAGTGACGCGTGGGGCTGGGTGATTGATGTGGAGCGCCGGAGCGGCAAATGTGAAGACGGCGCGTCCCCGGGGGCTTTTATGGATGGATTCAATCACTTTCCTGCTAATGTATGAAATATGCAATATCTCGCGGCCTCATAGGCACCAATGCAGACCTGACATCACCTGTGCCACTGATTTGTGGCCCCTGGATATAAGGGGACTGGT
The DNA here is from genome assembly GCF_048569485.1 of Anomaloglossus baeobatrachus. Classification (NCBI taxonomy): domain Eukaryota; kingdom Metazoa; phylum Chordata; class Amphibia; order Anura; family Aromobatidae; genus Anomaloglossus; species Anomaloglossus baeobatrachus. The sequence goes on along the minus strand of NC_134362.1, from coordinate 198,745,880 downwards.
CATCAACCAAAAAAAAAAAGAAAAGAGCGCCACCCCTGTGTACTGGTTGCAACTGGTATTACAGGTCACTTTCTTTGACACTGAGCTGCAATACCACACTCAACCTGAAGACAAGGGGGGCGCTGTTTTTGGAAAATTTTTCTAATTCTGGACAATCCCTTTAAATTATTGTAAAACCATCCCAGTGGGAAGCGAGTTGAAGTGTTAATAATCAAAAGTGACCACTTTTTCTTTGCCGCAGTGGGACTATCTGGCGGTATTTTACACTCCAGGTCATCGAATGCAAGAAAAAGCCAAATGGACAAGAATGGATAAAATACCCAGCAGGCGAAATCCTCCAAAAATCCAAGAGGCGTCTGAGCCCCCCGCGCCGGCAGGAACCGCTGCTTTAATATTTAATGTACAGATAGATATGGGAACAATGACTAGAAGCAAAGCCAAGGATGTGATGAGACAGCAAAGCACCATGACCCCTGACTGTACCCCCCGCCGCCAAACATGTGCAAAGGATCCCCCCTGGGGATAAAGCATGGGGATCAGCTCGACCTCCAGATCAAATCTCATTATAATTGCCTTCTAATGCTCAATAATGGGTACAATGTCATGGACTCTAGATTTTAAGGCCACTTTCTTCCAAAAACAGCGCCACGCCTGTCTACAGGTCGTGTGTGGTACTGCAACTAAGCTTCCTTACAGTGAATAGGTCTGAGCTGCAAATCCACACAAACATAAGTTCTTCCAAAAACAGCGCCACGCCTGTCTACAGGTCGTGTGTGGTACTGCAACTAAGCTTCCTTACAGTGAATAGGTCTGAGCTGCAAATCCACACGAACATAAGTTCTTCCAAAAACAGCGCCACCCTTATCTAATGGTTGCGTGTAGTATTGCAGCTCATCCCCATTCACTTTAAAGAAGCTTAGTTGCAGTACCACACACGACCTGTAGACAGGGGTGGCGCTGTTTTTGGAAGAAAGAGGCCTTTAAAACTAGAGTCTATGAAATTGTTACCACTTTCTTTCAAAAACAGCGCCACCCCTATCTACAGGTCATGTGTGGTACTGCAACTAAGCATCCTTAAAGTGAATTGGGCTCAGCTGCAATACCACACACAACCATTAGTTTTAAAGGCCACTTTCTTCCAAAAAAACAGCGCCACCCCTGTCTACAGGTCGTGTGTGGTACTGCAACTAAGCTTCCTTACAGTGAATGGAGATGAGCTGCAATACCACACACAACCATTAGTTTTAAAGGCCACTTTCTTCCAAAAAAACAGCGCCACCCCTGTCTACAGGTCGTGTGTGGTACTGCAACTAAGCTTCCTTACAGTGAATGGAGATGAGCTGCAATACCACACACAACCATTAGATAAGGGTGGCGCTGATTTTGGAAGAACTAATGTTTGAGTGTGGTCTTGCAGCTCAGCCCCATTCACTTTAAGGAAGCTTAGTTGCAGTACCACACAAGAACCTGTAGACAGGGGTGGCGCTGTTTTTGGAAGAAAGAGGCCTTTCAAACTTGAGTCTATGAAATTGTAATCACTTTCTTTCAAAAACAGCGCCACCCCTGTCTACAGGTCGTGTGTGGTACTGCAACTAAGCTTCCTTAAAGTGAATGGGGCTGGGCTGCAATACCACACACAACCATTAGATAAGGGTGGCGCTGTTTTTGGAAGAACTAATGTTTGAGTGTGGTATTGCAGCTCAGCCCCATTCACTTTATGGAAGCTTAGTTGCAGTACCAAATACGACCATTAGATAAGGGTGGCGCTGTTTTGGGGGAAAAAAAAGGCCTTTAAAACTAATGGTTGCATGTGGTATTGCAACTTACCTACATTCACTTTAAGGAAGCTAAGTTGCAGTACCACACATGGCCATTAGATAAGGGTGGCACTGTTTTTGGAAGAAGAGGCCTTTTAAAACTAGAGTCTATGAAATTGTAACCACTTTCTTTCAAAAACAGCGCCACCCCTGTCTACAGGTCATGTGTGGTACTGCAACTAAACTTCCTTAATGTGAATTTGGGCTGGGCTGCAATATCACAATCAAGTACTAAACAAAGAAACCTGCGGCACATTAAGTAGCAAGACAGGGTCAAACACAATGCAATGAAAGCTGTTGAACCCATACCACTCCAATAATCATGGAAACAAAGGAGGACAAAGGAGTTTTAAAGGTGAAAAAAGTTAAAAAGTAATTTTATTAGAACAAATGTATTAAAAGATGGAATTTGCATTTTCCATATGACACAACAATAATGTATTTATAAATAGAGAATTAATTCAGTAAAAAGAGGTAGTACAGTGGGTGAACAGGCACAAGTGACCTAATATGCGCCCTATATCAGGTGACCTAAGAATAATTGCCAGGAAAACTGCTTGCAATGGAGGTCAGGAGTAATACCTTGGGCGCTTGGTACACAAAGCCTGCAGGTGGAAGCGATGGGTAGGCAAACGGTGGTAACCGGATGTACGCCCTGGAAGTATTCGCCGGGTGAGCGGCTAACAGAGGGTCGGCGGTAATACCTGGGGCGCCGGTACACAAAGCCTGCAGATGGAAGCGCTCCACGTGGAGGACCCGACGTACGTTTCGCAAAGGATTATGGTCGCTTATTCATGGGTAAGTTTACATGTGTTTGCAGGACGTTTTTGTATCTATGGTGACGATCACATGATCGTCACCATATCCAATGGAAATGGACAACCGCGACGCATGTGCAGGCGCGTCACCGCATCATACACACCCCGAACAACGTCAGAGACCACGTGTGCCCCCGGAAACCCACAGGTGACCATGGGAACCAAAACGCACACGGGAATCATATAGACGCCGCGGGGGGGCAGGAGGTGGTGACGCGACCGAGCATGCGCACGTCCAAATCCCCAAGATTGGAGGTCTATTTGGACATAGTCGTCCAATCAGGGGGTCATATCCTTGTGGCCATTGCCTTGCATGCGCAAATGTCTCTCGGTGCTCTACATTTAAATCCAGTGATGGGACACGGACTTTTCACATCAATGAATACATTTCATGTGGCAGTTCCTATGTCATTTATTATGCCACATGTGGATGTTCAAAAATCTACATCGGCTTTACTTCAAGGGAATTTCCATTGGATATGGTGACGATCATGTGATCGTCACCATAGATACAAAAAGGTCCTGCAAACACATGTAAACTTACCCATGAATAAGCGACCATAATCCTTTGTGAAACGTACGTCGGGTCCTCCACGTGGAGCGCTTCCATCTGCAGGCTTTGTGTACCGGCGCCCCAGGTATTACCGCTGACCCTCTGTTAGCCGCTCACCCGGCGATTACTTCCAGGCCATCAGGTACAGGGCGTACATCCGGTTACCACCGTTTGCCTACCCATCGCTTCCACCTGCAGGCTTTGTGTACCAAGCGCCCAAGGTATTACTCCTGACCTCCATTGCAAGCCGTTTTCCTGGCAAATATTCTTAGGTCACCTGATATAGGGCGCATATTAGGTCACTTGTGCCTGTTCACCCACTGTACTACCTCTTTTTACTGAATTAATTCTCTATTTATAAATACATTATTGTTGTGTCATATGGAAAATGCAAATTCCATCTTTTAATACATTTGTTCTAATAAAATTACTTTTTAACTTTTTTCACCTTTAAAACTCCTTTGTCCTCCTTTGTTTCCAATATCACAATCAATCATTAGATAAGGGTGGCGCTGTTTTTGGAAGAAAGTGGACTTTAAAACCAATGGTTGCTTATGGTGTAGCCGCTCAGCCCCATTCACTTTAAGGAAGCTTAGTTGCAGTACCAAACACGACCTGTAGACAGGGGTGGCGCTGTTTTTGGAAGAAAGCAGCTATAGGTTTTTGCAATTCTATTGCTACATCCAATTATATAATTTAAAAAACAAGTTGAAAAAAACCCCATAAAAAATGCAGTTTTCACCCAGAAAAATTCACATAAACTCAGTATGACCATACTTTGCAGAGTTCCATAATTCCTGTTTACGTCAATGGAGAGAGACCCCCAATCATGGGAACACTTTGTATTTTAAATTAGGGAAAGTTGCATGATTTCTTCCAGAAACAGCGCCACTCCTGTGTACAGGCTGTGTCCGGTACTGCAGCTTTCTTGCATAAAATTGAGCTGTAATACCACACTCGGCCTATGGATGGAGGGGGCGCTATTATCTCATACAAGCATATTTAGTGCCTTTTGGAGCCCAGTGCACCCATTATTATCACCCACTCCGCGTCTGAGTCAATCATTAAGTCAATAGGGTCAGCTAATGGTGACGGAGTCGCAGTCGCTGATACTATGGTCAATGTATAGATGTCACCCAATGTCACATTTCATTGTGGACACAGCTAGGGCGTAAAGAATTAAAGGGACTCTTCCCCTTCTCTAACCATTGCCTCCTTTCAGTCAGAGAGTTTTTACATTTCCAGTTTTGTTTTTCAATATATTGTATATTAGACAATATATATTTGATCCTGGAAACCATCAGCAAGCAGGATAGTTGTTTTTAAAGGCATAATATTTAAATCCAAGAGATTATTTTGTTACATTGGCCAGTGAGCCAGAAGAAGCTGCAACATATTCACACCAGCATAACATTCTAACAGCAAAGTAATAAGAATAAAGATCTGTCAACAGCAACTTACTGACAGTTTCCAGGTAGAAAGAAATATGCAAAAGATTATTTAAATGCTAAATTGACCAATGAGCCAAAAAGAGCCACAGCATAAATACAAAAGTGAACCATTACTTACACTGCTGAAATATGAACGGATCTGTCAACAGCAGCTTGATGACTGTTTCCTTGTAGAAACAGTCTAAATGAAAATAAATAAAAAATAAAAATAAAATAATAAAATAAAATTAAAAAAATACAAATAAAATAAAATAAAAAATAAAATAAAATAATATAAATAAAATAATAAAAAAAATAAAAATGAAAATAAAATAAAAAAAAATTAAAATAAAATTAAAATGCTAAATTGTACTTGTTGCTAGTTAAAGGAAGCTTCACACTCAGTAACGGGTCACTGGTATTGATGCGTAAGAAGTGATAATCCTTAACTTGCTACAAGTTGCCCATAGAAGTGATTGTCTTGGCAGGTTAATAAGGGTAGGCTTAGTACAGCCTATTTCAGAAATTACCCTTATACATCTGATGAAACGGAATCTGGAAAAAAATACTACAGCTACTGACATGAAAAATCCTAAGAGCAGTCAGCCTTACTCAAAAAAGAGCTTTTTGTATGGTTTGTCTGGGCTATATTCTTCTTTGGTGCCCATATTAATTAATAAGGGTAGGTTTAGTAAAGCCTGTTTCATAAATGACCAATGTACATCTGATAAAACAGAATCTGGGAAAAAATACTTCAGCTACTGAGATGAAAAATACTACTACTAAGAAAGCTAGAGCTCATCTTTTAGAATTGTTGACCAGTGTGCTATGCTATATTCTTCTTTGCTGCCCCTATTAATTAATAAGGGTAGGCTTAGTAAAGCCCGTTTCATAAATTACCATGTAAATAAGAATCTAGAAAATTAAAATACTACAGTTACTGACATGAAAAATCCTAAGAGCAGTCAGCCTTACTCAAAAAAGAGCTTTTTGTATGGTTTGTCTAGGCTATATTCTTCTTTTTAGCCCCTATTAATTAATAAGGGTAGGCTTAGTAAAGCCTGTTTCATAAATGACCATTACACATCTGATGAAACAGAATCTGGGGAAAATACTACTACTAAGAAGACTTGTTGACTGTTGCTCTCTACTGTATCCTTCACTGGGGCCCATATTACCTAATAAGGGTAGGCTTAGTATAGCGTTTTTTTCAAAAAAGACCATTGCAAATTTACTGAAACAGAATCTGGAAAGAAAAACCACTCCAGCTACTGATGTGAAAAATACTACTACTAAGAAGACTTGTTGACCGGTGCTCTGCGCTATATCCTTTTCTGGGGCCCTTATTACTTAATAAGGGTAGGCTTAGTACAGCATTTTTTCAGAAATGACCATTGCAAATCTGCTGAAATGGAATCTGGAAATAAAATACTCCAGCTACTGACGTGAAAAATACCACTACTTAGAAGACTTGTTGACCAGTGCTCCGTGCTATATCCTTTTCTGGGGTCCCTATTACTTAATAAGGGTAGGCTTAGTATAGTATTTTTTTTTTTCAGAAATGACCATCATAAATCTGCTGAAACAGAATCTTGAAAAAAAAATACTCCGGCTACTGATGTGACAAATATTACTAGTAAGAAAGTTAGATCTCATTTTGCAGACTCGTTGCCTGGTGCTCTGGGCCCCCTATTACTTAATAAGGGTAGGCTTAGTACAGCATTTTTCAGAAGTGAACATTGCAAATCTACTGAAACAGAATCTGGAAATAAAATACATCAGCTACTGACGTAAAAAAATACTACTACTACTAAGAAGATTCGTTGACTGGTGCTCTGCGCTAAAACCTTCTCTGGGGTGCTTATTACTTAATAAGGGTTGGCTTAGTATAGTGGTTTTTTTTCAGAAATGACCATTGCAAATCTGCTGAAATGGAATCTGGAAATAAAATACTCCAGCTACTGACGTGAAAAATACCACTACTAAGAAAACTTGTTGTACAGTGCCCTGCGCTATATCCTTCTCTGGGGCCCGTATTACTTAATAAGGGTAGGCTTAGTATAATGTTTTTCAGAAATGGCCATTGCATATCTGCTGAAACAGAATCTGGAAAAAAAAATACTCCAGCTACTGATGGGAAAAATACTACTACTAAGAAAGCTAGAGCTCATTTTGTAGACTCGTTGCCTGATGCTCTAGGCTATATCTTTCTCTAGAGCCCCTATTACTAAATAAGAGTAGGCTTAGTATGTTTTTAAGAAATGACCATCGCAAATCTGCTGAAACAGAATCTGGGGGGGAAAAAATACACCAGCTACTGATGTGAAAAATACTATGACTAAGAAGACTCGTTGACCAGTGCTCTGTGCTATATCTTTCTCTGGGTCCCCTATTACTTAATAAGGGTAGACTTAGTATAGTATTTTTTTAAAAATGACCATTGCACATTTGCCGATACAGAATCTGGAAAAAAAAAATACTTCAGCTACTGATGTTAAAAATACTACTACTAAAAAAACTCGTTGAACAGTGCTTTGTACTATAATCTACTCTGGTGCCCCTATTACTTAATAAGGGTACACATAGTATAGCATTTTTTGAGAAAAGATCATTGCAAATCTGCAATAACAGAATCTGGGAAAAAAATACTCTGGCTACTGATGTGACAAATATTACTAGTAATAAATTTAGAGCTCATTTTGTAGACCCGTTGCCTGGTGCTCTGAACCCCCTATTACTTAATAAGGGTAGGCTTAGTACAGCATTTTTCAGGAATGACCATTGCAAATCTGATGAAACAGAATCTGGAAAAAAAAATACTTCAGCTACTGACGCGAAAAATATTACTAGTAAGAAAGTTAGATTTCATTTTGTAGACTCGTTGACTGGTGCTCTGAACCCCCTATCTAATATATAAAGCTGTGTGTGTGTGTGTGTGTGTGTGTGTGTGTGAGAATGTCCGGGATTGGCATCTGCACCATCGCAGCTACATCCACAAAATTTTGCACACTCACACTTCTGGACCCCAAGAGCGTCATAGGCTATGTTTTGAGGGGAAATTTTAACCCCACGCTTTACAGTTAATCACCAAAAAACCTGCCTCCATTAATGCGAATGGAGCTGGGAGCCACTGTGCAGCCAGAACTTCAGAAGAATGCGCAGCCACGCCCTTATATGGAATGTTGCCGTGTCACAATGCAGCCAGGGAAAGAGACAGACACAGACAGGGAAAGAGGCAGACAAAGACAGGATAAGAAACAGGCATAGACAGGGTAAGAGACAGACAAAGAGACAGACTGACAGGGAAAGAGACAGACAGAGAAAGAGATGGAAAGAGACAGACAGGGTAAGAGACAGACAAAGACAGGTAAAGAGACAAAGAGAGACACAGGGAAAGAGACAGAGGGAAAGAGGAAAAGAGACAGAGAGGGAAAGAGACAGACAGGGAAAGAGACACAGGGAAAGTGACAGAGATAGATAGACAGACAGGGAAAGAGATAGATAGATAGACAGACAGGGAAAGAGATTGAGACAGATGGAGAAAGAGACAGAGACACAGTCAGAGACAGACAGGGAAAGAGAGACGGACAGGGAAAGAGACAGATAGGGTAAGAGACAGACAAAGACAGGTAAAGAAACAGACACAGGGAAAGAGACAGAGGGAAAGAGGGAAAGAGACAGACAGGGAAAGAGAGGGAAAGAGACAGACAGGGAATGAGACAGACAGGGAAAGAGAGACAGGGAAAGAGACAGACAGGGAAAGAGACAGACAGGGAAAGAGATAGAGAAAGAGAGAGAGAGACAGAGAGATATATACAGAGGGGGAGACAGACATTATAATTACATTTTTATCTATTTGTTTTGTGGTTTTTGTGTGCAGAATACATTTTTGTTAATACATTCTATTTTGTTAACAGCAGTTATTAACCCGGGTGAAGTCGGGTAGTACAGCTAGTTACTTAATAAAGGCAGGCTTAGTATAGTGTTTTTTTTCAGAAACGACCATCGCAACTCTGCTTAAATAGCATCTGGAAAAAAATATACTCCATCTTCTGACGTGAAAATACGACTACTAAAAAGACCTGTTGACCGGTGCGCTGCGCTATATCCTTCTCTGGGGCGCGTATTACTTAATAAGGGTAGGCTTAGTATAGTGGGTGTTTTTTTTTTCAGAAATGACCATTGCAAATCTAATGAAAAAAAATATTCCAGCTACTGATACTAATACTAAGAAAGCTAAAGCTCATTTTGTATACTCGTTCCATGGTGCTACGGGCTATATCCTTCTCAGGGGCCCTTATTAATGGTTTATATGCCCGATCTACATTTTCTCTTGCTTGTTATACGTCTTCCTCCCTAGAGGTGGCGCTATAGGGCTGTCCATCACTGCACAATCCTCGCTTTGCCTGCTATGTATCTGCTGCTGAGCAATGATTCTGGGCATTACATTTGCAGGAAGCAGAAGGCTCGGAGTTTGGGATTTTCAGTGCACAGATGAAGCAAACTCCTCTCCGCTGTATCCCACCGGTCTGGACAGCGGACTCAGCTCTCTAATGATGGGACCCTTTGGTTTGTGATTTTTTTTATTTGGACCCCCCCCCCCTTCCCTGATTCTCAGCAGCAGCAGCAATGTCAGGAGTGAACAGCTCAACTGTAGACAACCAGCCTGGGAATAAATGCTTGGCCAACGGTGAGGAGCAATTCCAGCACTATGGACAGTTCACACCCAGCGTCTCCATCCTGCTCGCTGTCCTTATGATCCTCATGGTCCTGGCAACCGTCTTGGGCAACGCTCTGGTCATTTTGGCTTTTGTGGTTGATAAAGGGTTAAGGACGCAAGGAAATTTCTTCTTTCTCAACCTGGCCATTGCGGATTTCTTAGTGGGTGAGTATTTTGTGCACCATGGTGACCAATTCTGGAAGACGTTAACCCCCCCTAGTCCACAACCGGTGGCTTGCAACCTGGTGACCAAGTCTGGGAGACGTCGACCCCCCCAGTCTGCAACCGGTGGCATGCAACCTGGTGACCATTTCTGGGAGACGTCGACCCCCATAGTCCGCAACCGGTTGCTTGCAACCTGGTGACCAAGTCTGGGAGACGTCGACCCCCTATAGTCCACAACCGGTGGCTTGCAACCTGGTGACCAATTCTGGGAGACGTCGACCCCCCCAGTCTGCAACCGGTGGCATGCAACTTGGTGCCCAATTCTGGGAGACGTTGACCCCCCCTAGTCCGTAACCGGTGGCTTGCAACCTGGTGACCAATTCTGGGAGACGTCGACCCCCCCAGTCTGCAACCGGTGGCATGCAACCTGGTGACCAATTCTAGGAGACGTCGACCCCCATAGTCCGCAACCGGTTGCTTGCAACCTGGTGACCAAGTCTGGGAGACGTCGACCCCCTATAGTCCACAACCGGTTGCTTGCAACCTGGTGACCAAGTCTGGGAGACGTCGACCCCCTATAGTCCACAACCGGTGGCTTGCAACCTGGTGACCAAGTCTGGGAGACGTCGACCCCCTATAGTCCACAACCGGTGGCTTGCAACCTGGTGACCAAGTCTGGGAGACGTCGACCCCCTATAGTCCACAACCGGTGTCTTGCAACCTGGTGACCAATTCTGGGAGACGTCGACCCCCCTAGTCCCCAACCGGTGGCTTGCAACCTGGTGACCAATTCTGGGAGACGTCGACCCCCCCTTAGTCCCCAACCGGTGGCTTGCAACCTGGTGACCAATTCTGGGAGACGTCGACCCCCCCAGTATACAACCGGTGGCTTGTAACCTGGTGACCAAATCTGCGAGACGTCGACCCCCCCCCCAGTACACAACCGGTGGCTTGCAACCTGGTGACCAGGTCTGGGACATGTAGACCTCTAGTCCTCCAAGATCAGTTGGGCTTGATGGGAGTTGTAGTCTTAAAGTTCAATTGGAAAGAATGGGAACAAGAGGTAGAATTGGGCGCCCTTTAATGGCGGTTAGGGCTTGATGGGGGTTGTAGTTGCTGAGGTCCAAGTCTTAGGATCCTACTCATTCATTGACTTAAGTGACCTTCAAAACTACAACCCCCATCAAGCGCTGGGAAGTAAACCCATGCTGGGAGTGGTGGTTTGGGAACAGCTGGAGAGCCACCGGTCCAAGCCCATTCCTTGGTGGCTTTCTCCGGCCGGTGACCGCGCACTGACACCGCGACACTGTGATTGACGTTTCCATTGCTGACTGTTCTTCCTCGGCAGGGGGCTTCTGTATCCCGCTCTATATCCCCTACGTCCTGACGGGACAGTGGAAGTTCGGGAAGGGATTGTGCAAGTTGTGGCTGGTCATGGATTACCTGCTCTGCACCGCCTCCGTCTTCAACATCGTCCTCATCAGCTACGACCGGTTCATCTCAGTCACCAAGGCGGTAATGGAGATTTCTGATTTTATTGCATTGCATGATATTCCCAGCTCAGCACTACAAGTCCCAGCAAACCACCTGGGACTTACTATAAAGCTCAGGGAGCCTGTGAGCTGTTCAGAATAGCGCCACCCTTGTCCACAGGTGGGGTCTGGTATTGCAGCTCGGTTTTACTCACGGAATAGAATATTTGACATCCCCGCACATTCATCAAGGTAGGATCAGATCTGGGAGCAGCAAAGAATCAAAAGTATTAGTCCTGGGTCATATTATTATTCATCAGCACGCACTTCCACTGAGGAGCACATTATTATAAAGACATTACATTGGTAACTTCTGGCTAAATATTGATACTTTCTATTATAAACTTGATACATTAGAAGAGGGAAGGTCATTAGAGGGATGGAAGCATAGATGGATGGATGGAGGGATGGAGGGAGGGAGGGATGGATGGATGGATGGATGGAGGGATGGAGAGATGGATGGAGGAATGGAGAGATGGATGGAGAGATGGATGGAGGAATGGAGAGATGGATGGAGGAATGGAGAGATGGATGGAGAGATGGATGGAGGGATGGAGAGATGGATGGAGAGATGGATGGAGGAATGGATGGAGGGAGGGATGGAGAGATGGATGGAGAGATGGATGGAGGGATGGATGGATGGAGGGATGGAGAGATGGATGGAGAGATGGATGGAGGAATGGAGAGATGGATGGATGGATGGATGGATGGAGAGATGGATGGATGGATGGATGGAGAGATGGATGGAGAGATGGATGGAGGAATGGAGAGATGGATGGATGGATGGATGGATGGAGAGATGGATGGATGGATGGAGAGATGGATGGATGGATGGAGAGATGGAGAGATGGATGGAGAGATGGAGAGATGGAGAGATGGATGGAGAGATGGATGGATGGAGAGATGGATGGATGGAGAGATGGATGGATGGATGGAGAGATGGATGGATGGATGGAGAGATGGATGGATGGATGGAGAGATGGATGGATGGATGGAGAGATGGATGGATGGATGGAGAGATGGATGGATGGATGGAGAGATGGATGGATGGATGGAGAGATGGATGGATGGATGGAGAGATGGATGGATGGATGGAGAGATGGATGGATGGATGGAGAGATGGATGGATGGATGGAGAGATGGATGGATGGATGGAGAGATGGATGGATGGATGGAGAGATGGATGGATGGATGGAGAGATGGATGGATGGATGGAGAGATGGATGGATGGATGGAGAGATGGATGGATGGATGGAGAGATGGATGGATGGATGGAGAGATGGATGGATGGATGGAGAGATGGATGGATGGATGGATGGAGAGATGGATGGATGGATGGAGAGATGGATGGATGGATGGAGAGATGGATGGATGGATGGAGAGATGGATGGATGGATGGAGAGATGGATGGATGGATGGAGAGATGGATGGATGGATGGAGAGATGGATGGATGGATGGATGGATGGATGGATGGATGGAGAGATGGAGAGATGGATGGATGGAGAGATGGATGGGTGGATGGAGAGATGGATGGATGGATGGATGGAGAGATGGATGGATGGATGGATGGAGAGATGGATGGATGGATGGATGGAGAGATAGAGGGATAGATAGATGGAGATTATATACAGTGCCTACAAGTAGTATTCAACCCTCTGCAGATTTAGCAGGTTTGATAAGATGCAAATAAGTTGGAGCCTGCAAACTTCAAACAAGAGCATGATTTATTAACAGATGCAGAAATCTTACAAACCAACAAGTTATGTTGCTCAGTTAAATTTTAATAAATTTTCAACATAAAAGTGTGGGTCAATTATTATTCAACCCCTAGGTTTAATATTTTGTGGAATAACCCTTGTTTGCAATTACAGCTAATAATCGTCTTTTATAAGACCTGATCAGGCCGGCACAGGTCTCTGGAGTTATCTTGGCCCACTCTTCCATGCAGATCTTCTCCAAGTTATCTAGGTTCTTTGGGTGTCTCATGTGGACTTTAAGCTTGAGCTCCTTCCACAAGTTTTCAATTGAGTTAAGGTCAGGAGACTGACTAGGCCACTGCAACACCTTGATTTTTTCCCTCTTGAACCAGGCCTTGGTTTTCTTGGCTGTGTGCTTTGGGTCGTTGTCTTGTTGGAAGATGAAATGACGACCCATCTTAAGATCCTTGATGGAGGAGCGGAGGTTCTTGGCCAAAATCTCCAGGTAGGCCGTGCTATCCATCTTCCCATGGATGCAGACCAGATGGCCAGGCCCCTTGGCTGAGAAACAGCCCCACAGCATGATGCTGCCACCACCATGCTTGACTGTAGGGATGGTATTCTTGGGTCGTATGCAGTGCCATCCAGTCTCCAAACGTCACGTGTGTGGTTGGCACCAAAGATCTCGATCTTGGTCTCATCAGACCAGAGAACCTTGAACCAGTCTGTCTCAGAGTCCTCCAAGTGATCATGAGCAATCTGTAGACGAGCCTTGACATGACGCTTTGAAAGTAAAGGTACCTTATGGGCTCGTCTGGAACGGAGACCATTGCGGTGGAGTACGTTACTTATGGTATTGACTGAAACCAATGTCCCCACTGCCATGAGATCTTCCCGGAGCTCCTTCCTTGTTGTCCTTGGGTTAGCCTTGACTCTTCGGACAAGCCTGGCCTTGGCACGGGTGGAAACTTTCAAAGGCTGTCCAGGCCGTGGAAGGCTAACAGTAGTTCCATAAGCCTTCCACTTCCGGATAATGCTCCCAACAGTGGAGACAGGTAGGCCCAACTCCTTGGAAAGGGTTTTGTACCCCTTGCCAGCCTTGTGACCCTCCACGATCTTGTCTCTGATGGCCTTGGAATGCTCCTTTGTCTTTCCCATGTTGACCAAGTATGAGTGCTGTTCACAAGTTTGGGGAGGGTCTTAATTAGTCAGAAAAGGCTGGAAAAAGAGATAATTAATCCAAACATGTGAAGCTCATTGTTCTTTGTGCCTGAAATACTTCTTAATACTTTAGGGGAACCAAACAGAATTCTGGTGGATTGAGGGGTTGAATAATAAATGACCCTCTGAATAAACTTTTCACAATTTAAAAAAAAAAATAAAAAAAGAAAAAGAAATAACATTCTTTTTTGCTGCATTTCACACTTCCAGGCTGATCTACAGTCCAAATGTCACAATGCCAAGTTATTCCGAATGTGTAAACCTGCTAAATCTGCAGGGGGTTGAATACTACTTGTAGGCACGATAGATAGATAGATAGATAGATAGATAGATAGATAGATAGATAGAGATAGATAGATAGATAGATAGAGATAGATAGAGGGATAGATAGAGGGATAGATAGATAGATAGATAGAGGGATAGATAGAGGGATAGATAGATAGATAGAGGGATGGATAGATAGATAGATAGAGGGATAGATAGATAGATAGATAGATAGAGGGATAGATAGATAGATAGATAGATAGATAGATAGATAGATAGATAGATAGATAGATAGAGGGATAGATAGATAGATAGAGGGATAGATAGATAGATAGATAGAGGGATAGATAGATAAATAGATAGATAGATAGATAGATAGATAGAGGGATAGATAGATAGATAGATAGATAGCTAAATAGATAGATAGAGGGATAGATAGATAGATAGATAAATAGATAGAGGGATAGATAGATAGATAGATAGAGATAGATAGAGGGATAGATAGAGGGATAGATAGATAGATAGAGGGATGGATAGATAGATAGATAGAGGGATAGATAGATAGATAGATAGATAGATAGATAGATAGAGGGATAGATAGATAGATAGATAGATAGATAGAGGGATAGATAGATAGATAGAGGGATAGATAGATAGATAGATAGATAGAGGGATAGATAGATAAATAGATAGAGGGATAGATAGATAGATAGATAGATAGATAGATAGATAGATAGATAGATAGATAGATAGAGGGATAGATAGATAGATAGATAGATAGATAGATAGATAGAGGGATAGATAGATAGATAGATAGATAGATAGATAGCTAAATAGATAGATAGAGGGATAGATAGATAGATAGATAAATAGATAGAGGGATAGATAGATAGATAGATAGATAAATAGATAGAGGGATAGATAGATAGATAGATAGATAGATAGATAGATAAATAGATAGATAGATAGATAGATAGATAGATAGATAGATAGATAGATAGATAGATAGATAGATAGAGGGGAGTGATTAGATAGATAAATTACAGTTAAAGGAGGTTGTGAATTTGCAAAATCTGAAGGATAGGAGAAAAGTATACATTGTCTTATGTCCTGATGATGTCATCACACCTGGTTGGTGACATCACACGTCACGTGTTCAGCCAATCAAAGCATTTCACTGTATGAAATAAAGTGTGGACCCTGTAGACCCCTTATCCTCCATCATGGCCGTATTCCCTGTTCCCTCGGTCCACCCCGATCATCAATATGAATGAAAATCCCATACATTGCAATAGATTATATAGGGTGATAACATGTAAACATCCCATCAGATTTCCACCTTCCACATGTTATTTATCTTTTTAACTTAAATGCAAGTATTTGTGGCTACAAATCATTTTTGCAATTGGGTTTCACTACAAAGTTTTCACCATTTGACTTTAATCAGCTCTTTGTTTCTCTGCACGTTTATGTTAAAAAATCAGCTAAAGAGGCAGAAAGAGTTAAAAAGCTAAAACAAAACTCCCATAAGAGTGAAAATGAGCTCACTGATGGATCCTCAGTTACCTCATTCTACATCCATCAGTAAACAATGCGACTCAGAGGCTTTAGGAGACAAACGGTGCAACATTTTTTATTAAAAAAATAATATTTAGCCCCAAATATCTGCATTTCGCTCATAAAAAAAAGTGAGCCGCCCCTTTAACATTCTCCAGAGCTGAATTCCTCATCACTTGTGATAGATATTTCACCGCATCAATAGTTTTCAATCTCGCTCCCTGAAAAGGTGACAAAAGCTTAAAATAAAATGTAATTACTATTGTCGGCGGAATGCTTTGTCCTCGCAGGTGTCAGCCTAGAAAATCCTTGGATGCAAAGATTGACGTAACGGGTAGACGTTCTGCATGGTGGAGTCTGGGAGAAGTGATAGTCTCATGGAAAAAAAAAAACTTGCAAAAAGGGACTGTTGGACTGGGGGGGCCCCAAGCAGTTTGGCCCCCATTGATCATTACAAAAGGGTCTTAGTACTTCTTTTCTATGCAAAGTCTATGGTAATGAGTGCAAATGTATGCGTTCCGTCACCCACACGGGTGGGCATGACTTTTGGGATGGGACCATACCCTCATACTGCACCGCTTGGGCCACCCCAGTCTCTTTTTTGCAGCCCCTCAATTTTTTTGTCCATACACTACATTCCTCATTATTATTCCCGTTTTCGAGGTCAATAGGGGGACAACTCCTCCGTCTATTATTAGGGTTTATTTATTCCATTATGTGGCGGCACACGGATCCATTGAGCAGGCTATTTACACACGGCCCTTTAAGCCCCCGTGTCGAGTGGTCCTCAGAGGTCACAAATCAATCTCGTCCTTGAAGACTAATTAGTGCGTTTTTTCAATCTTTTTATGGAAAGAATACTTATTGCACTTCCATTTACCAATATATCCAAACCTGTAATTACAGCACCGACTCCGCACACACGCGGCCAGTGAGCAATCCATGCTCTTTGAACACAAGGAACATGTAAACCAGCCTGCGCCAGCGCTTACATTAAGTGCTAAATAGCTCTACAGAAAGGAACATAGTAATTAAAAGTGTTTTACCATCAGCAGCCGCATCTATAGGGGCTATATTTATAAGAAATTACAGCCGCAGATGAATGCGACAAAGTAACTGGCAGCGAAAAACATGAATTCATACTAATAAGGAGAACGCAGCGGGAAATAAAGAGTATAAAACCGCTACATGCTATAATCTACAAGACGCTGAGTATTGTGTGCGAATCCAGAAAATACAAAGATAAGGATTCTAGAGAATTCACTAAGAATAAAACAAAGAACCAAAGAAAAGGTCAAATAACTATTAAACTATTTAGTAACTAAATACTGCCCCTATGTACAAGAATATAACTACTATAACACTGCCTCATATGTACAAGAATATAACTACTATAACACTGCCTCATATGTACAAGAATATAACTACTATAATACTGCCCCTATGTACAAGGAAATAACTACTATAATACTGCTCCTATGTACAGGAATATAACTACTATAATACTGCCCCCTATGTACAAGAATATAACTACTATAATACTGCCCCTATGTACAAGAATATAACTACTATAATACTGCTCCTATGTACAAGAATATAACTACTATAATACTGCCCCTATGTACAAGAATATAACTACTATAATACTGCT
Organism: Anomaloglossus baeobatrachus; assembly: GCF_048569485.1. Classification (NCBI taxonomy): domain Eukaryota; kingdom Metazoa; phylum Chordata; class Amphibia; order Anura; family Aromobatidae; genus Anomaloglossus; species Anomaloglossus baeobatrachus. The sequence goes on along the minus strand of NC_134362.1, from coordinate 198,728,454 downwards.
CCTATGTACAAGGATATAACTACTATAATACTGCTCCTATGTACAAGAATATAATTACTATAATACTGCCACCTATGTACAAGAATATAACTACTGTAATACTGCCCCCTATGCACAAGACTATAACTGCTATAATACTGCCCCCTATGTACAAGAATATAACTACTATAATACTGCCCCTATGTACAAGAATATAACTACTATAATACTGCCCCCTATGTACAAGAATATAACTACTATAATACTGCCCCTATGTACAAGAATATAACTACTGTAATACTGCCCCATATGTACAAGAATATAACTACTATAATACTGCCCCTATGTACAAGAATATAACTACTATAATACTGCCCCCCTCTGTACAAGAATATAACTACTATAATACTGCTCCTATGTACAATATTAGGAATGTACATTTCTTCACTTATACTTGTTACTGTACTTTATGACATTTTCCATACTGAATCCCTTGTTTCCTTCTTGCATTAGGTTTCCTACAGAGCCCAAAAAGGAATGACTAGAAATGCCGTGTTGAAGATGTTGGTGGTCTGGGTGGCCGCCTTCCTCCTCTACGGTCCGGCCATTATCAGCTGGGAATACATAGCCAGAGCCACCATCCTCCCAGACGGAGAATGTTACGTGGAGTTTTACTACAACTGGTACTTCTTGATGATCGCCTCCACCGTGGAGTTCTTCACTCCGTTCATCAGCGTCACCTATTTCAACCTAAGCATCTACATCAACATCAAGAAGAGGACCATGATGAGGAACGAAGAACTGGCCCAAGCCCATGAGCACTGCGAGATGACTTTCCAGAGGAAGAAGAAAGAACATTTAATCTTTTTTGTCAAACCGGCCGACCGGCCTCACATTGACGTCAAGAAACAGACAACCTGCTTGACGTCTTCCGAGACTTACCCTGTAGGTCGCAGATCCCAAAGACTAAAGAGCCACACGTTAGACCTCAATATAAACCAGGATCTTCCACCTTTACAAGTCGAGGTTCAGACCAAGAATCACCAAGAATGTTTCTACAAAACTGTGGAAAACGCTTGTAGTAACGTCAGGACGGACATGGCTAGCAGCATCGCCAACAGATTTAGGCTTTCGAGAGACAAGAGAGTGGCCAAGTCTTTGGCCATTATTGTGTGCATCTTTGGACTTTGTTGGGCGCCGTATACACTACTCATGATCATCAGGGCGGCTTGCCATGGACGTTGCGTTCAGCATTACCTCTATGAGATCTCATTTTGGCTCCTCTGGTTAAACTCCGCCATCAACCCCATCCTTTACCCCCTTTGCCATATGAGTTTCCGAAAAGCCTTCATGAAGCTGTTGTGTCCCGGAAAAGTCAAAATACATCCTCATATTTTTATGTAATGAATGGACCTCAAAGACCTCCAGATTGTAGGATCCTTAATTGAGAATCATCTCGGGAAAGATGAAGCCATCAGTGGTCATCCAGGAGAAGTCTCCAAGGACTCAACCAGAAGGTGATAATTTAGGGGGGCATTTCCAGAACCATAGGGCTTTCCGATAGCACAATGGAACCTCGGCCATTAATGTTTCATACATTCTTAAGGAGGACTTCTACTCTATGGATTAAGTAAGGAGTGCTCGGAAAGGATTGAGGTAATCTACTGAGCCAGATACAGTAGGCATCAAAGAAAGAGATGGACGCAAGGTTGACCAATGCCTCAAGTGGAGTGCTCAGAAATTATGACTGATTGAGGTGATCTACCGAGCATGATATGGTTGGCATCTAACATAATAAGATGGACCCAAGGTTGACCAATGCCTCAAATGAAGTGCTCAGAAATAATGAATGATTGAGATCATCTGCCGAGCCCGATATGGTTATCATCAGAGAATGAGATGGACCCAAGGTTGACCAATGCCTCAAATTTCCATTAAAAAGGTACTAAACACTCAACACTAATAAAGAACTTCACATTTTTTTTACAATTTGTCTCTAATTTCTAATTTATCTAAACTCACTGTGTTGACTCTTGCGATTCATGAGCAACATTGTATGTGTGGAGTTTATTGAGGTTCTCGGGTGGAAGGTCATGAAGGTCTATGATATGGTTCATGGTTTGAGGGTTATCCAATTAGTAGGGGTCATAATAATCATGGTTTATTTACCCCAAATTCAAGTTAGTCGTCTCAACCATCCAGGAGACCGAAGTTCTCACATAATAGCAACACCACAAAGTCAACGAGGTTCAAGCCCCGACAAGGATCTGGTCAACAGTACCACCAACATTCGCTTTTACAATGAACTAGTACATGCCCTTATAGGTGCAGTATAGGCCTACGTATCGTTGGCCAACATTGGACACAATATAGCGGCTACTGGAAGTCAGTGAATCATGATCTATGATCATCCAAGATATCAGGGCCGGCATCAGCACACAGAACACCCGAGCAAGTGCCAGGGCCCTGGACCATTGGGTTGGCCCACTCGCCATAGTCAGGGATGGTGATCAGTTCTCAGGACAGTGAGTGCTGGGTTTCAGGTGCCAGGTTTAAAGGGACGGCAGCCAGGAGAGTGCGGCTCCGATCCTTTTAAACCCGGCACCTGCAGCCCAGCACTCACTGCTGAACGCTGGGGTGCTTGTGTACAGAAGTTCATCTGTGGGTGGAGCTACTGCGCGACATGCTGCACTACTTTTGAACAGATGAAGAGACTAGAGAGAAAGGAGCCGCAACGCCAGGCGATGTCACTCGAGCCAGCACTGTATGTGGCCTCTCGCCTCACCCCCCCAAGCTGTATGGACCACCTCACCAGAGCTGTATGTGCCCTTCCACCAGAGCTGTATGTGCCCCAATCCCTAGTAATGTGCATGCCACCCCAGTAAATTTTATGCCCAACAGTAATGTGTATGCTCTCCAGAAATATGTATGCCCCCTTGTAATGTGTATGCTCCACAGTAATGTGTATTCCTCTCGGTAACATGTATACCTCTCCCCAGTAATGTATATGCCCCAAGCCTCTCCTGTGATGTATATACTGTAGCCCCAACCTCCCTTGTGATGTATATACTGTAGTCCCAGCCTCCCCTGTGATGTATAAATTGTAGCTCCAGCCTCCCCTGTAGTGTATATGCTGTAGCTCTAGCCCCTCCTGTGATGTATATACTGTTGGCCCCGCCTCCCCTGTGATGTATATACTGTAACTCCAGCCCCTCCTGTGATGTATATATAGTAGCTCCAGCCTCCCCTGTAGTGTATATACTGCAGCCCCCAGATCCTCCTGTGATGTATATACTGTAGCTCCAGCCTCCAGTGATATAAATACTGTTGCCCGCAGCCTCCCTTGTGATGTATATACTGTAGCCCCAGCTTCCCTTGGGATGTATATAATGTTGCCCCCAGCCTCCCTTGTGATGTATATACTGTAGCCCCAGCTTCCCTTGGGATCTATATAATGTTGCCCCCAGCCTCCCTTGTGATGTATATACTGTAGCTCCAGCCTGTGATGTATATACTGGAGCCTCCAGCTTCCCTTGTGATGTATATACTGTAGCTCCAGCCTGTGATGCATATACTGGAGCCTCCAGCCTCCCCTGTGATGTATATTTTGTAGTCCCCAGCCTGTGATGTATATACTGTAGTCCCCAGCCTCCCCTGAGATGTATATATTGTAGCCCCCAGCCTCCCCTGAGATGTATATACTGTTGCCCCCAGCCTCCCCTGTGATGTATATATTGTAGCCTCCAGCCTCCCCTGTGATGCATATATTGTAGCCCCCAGCCTCCCCTGAGATGTATATACTGTTGCCCCCAGCCTCCCCTGTGATGTATATATTGTAGCCCCCAGCCTCCCCTGTGATGTATATATTGTAGCCCCCAGCCTCCCCTGTGATGTATATATTGTAGTCCCCAGCCTCCCCTGTGATTTATATATTGTAGCCCCCAGCCTCCCCTGTGATGTATATATTGTAGCCCCCAGTCTCCCCTGTGATGTATATATTGTAGCCCCCAGCCTCCCCTGTGATGTATATATTGTAGCCCCCAGCCTCCCCTGTTATGTATATATTGTAGTCCCCAGCCTCCCCTGTGATGTATATACTGTTGCCTCCAGCCTCTCGATTTATATACTGTAGCCCACAGCCTCCTCTGTGATGTATATACTGTTGTCCCCAGCCTCTCCAGTGATGTATATACAGCAGTCTCACTAGCCCCGGCTAGGTTTGTTAAAGTGATGTCCATCACGCAGCATGGCACAGCCACATGCCCAGGAGGAGCTGGACGGGAGACAAGCGCGGAGGTGAGGAGGCTGCTGCCGGCTTCCCCATATTAATAATATCTCTAATATGTCTGTGCATGTATGATGTGTATCTATGTATGTCAGTGTATATGACTGTGTGTATATTTGTTTATATATACTTTAGGGAATTTTCTTTCAAATATGTGCATGGGGGGTCATTGAGCCTTTTTCACCCGGGACCCACAAAAACCTGGAGCCGGCCCTGCAAGATATGATGCAACTCATTAATGGCAAGCAGCAGCCCATAATCATCCCCCATGTCAGACAATAGCTCAAAGTGCAAAATGGAAAGTATATACAAAAAGGTAAAAATTTAAATTTAAAAATATTTTCCATACATAAATAAGTGAGATGATATAGAAGAAAAAATCTGAAATTTACATCATAAATATCAACTGAGCACGACGAGAGACACCGACCTGAGAACACACAGGGACGGTCAGGAAAAGGGAACACCGGCTTCACAAGATATCGGCATAACTAAAGAAATGAAGATTAATAAAGCAAAAACACTGACCAAATAAGAAATGTCTGTCCATATAATAAATGGATGTATTGGGTCAACCGGAGCGGAGTTGTCGCGGGCGGAGGGGCCGCGCTCGGTACACTCGGGTCCGCGGCTGCTGCTGCTGATCGGTGGCTCGAGCGGTGGGCCGGACCCGGGGACTCGAGCAGCGCTCGAGTGAAAAGGGGGTGGTACATTTTTGGGAGATAGTTCGTGACGCCACCCACGGGTCGTGGTGATGATGGGCACCACCGCTGCTGGTGACGGGGACCCCGGGAGAGATGGCAGGGAGCAGCGAGGATGTTGTCCCCTCCGTGGGTAGGGGTTGGTGATCCCGGGGCCCGGTGGTGTAACGGGGAGGCTGGATGGCTGGGGTGCAGGGTTGCAGGGACTGCGCGGCGCGGTGCCGGATGGCACTGTGATACTCACTCAGATAATCAACGACAGAGTCTCTGGTAAACCAAAACGGCCGGATGGACGGGTCCCGCAGCCGGCTGCAGTGTTGGTGCTCTCCCCGGACGGCTGATGGTGGATGTCTTTCCCTGCACCTGTTAGAATGTTCTGACTCCTGTGGTTTCCCACCAGTAGTCCGCTCCCCGGCGTATAGGTACCGAAGGAGCCCGTTTTGCCCGCAGGTGCTGGCCCTTGGATCTCTAGCCTATGGCGGTGGCTGTGTATCCTCACGGTGTGGACTGTTGCCTTCTGTCGGGTCTTGCTTGTTAGGAAATCCCTGGGGTTCCGGTCACTTTCGGATTTGACCGTTGACGGCGGCTCCAAGCCTAGTCGGGATCCGATGGCCCTGCCTTTGTGCTTAGCTTAACTCCGCTCCCCAGTTCGGTACCAGCGGGCCACCGCCCGACCCCGGTCCTACGGTTCCACAGAGATCCACTAACTCCTGCAGACAGTGCCTGGGCCCCTACCCAGACACTAACAGGTTCTGTCCTCTCACTTTCACCTCCAAACTGAAACAGTCTCTTTTCCCTCCTCCAGGCCTGTGAACTCCTCGGTGGGTGGGGCCAACCGCTTGGCTCCGCCCCACCTGGTGTGGACAACAGGCCCTGGAGGGAGGCAACAAGGGTTTTTGTTTGATTGGTGTGACTATCCAGGGGAGGGGGTGTATGTGTTGTTATGTCTGTGACTACCTGGCTAGTCCAGGGCGTCACAGAGTCACTGCGACAAAACTGCTCTATACAAACAAATAAAATAGGGAAATCCCTACAGTGAGAGATATGGAGAGGACGGGGAACAAACATGGAGAAATGATTCTCGCAATGCTACTGTCCTATGTAATTGAATACTACTCATATAATACTGCCCCCTATGTACAAGAATATAACTACTATAATACTGCCCCTATGTACAAGAATATAACTACTATAATACTGCCCCTATGTACAAGAATATAACTACTATAATACTGCCCTATGTACAAGAATATAACTACTATAATACTGCCCTATGTACAAGAATATAACTGCTATAATACTGCCCCTATATACAAGAATATAACTACTATAATACTGCCCTATGTACAAGAATATAACTACTATAATACTGCCCTATGTACAAGAATATAACTACTATAATACTGCCCTATGTACAAGAATATAACTACTATAATACTGCCCTATGTACAAGAATATAACTACTATAATACTGCCCTATGTACAAGAATATAACTACTATAATACTGCCCTATGTACAAGAATATAACTACTATAATACTGCCCCCTATGTACAAGAATATAACTACTATAATACTGCCCCTATGTACAAGAATATATCTACTATAATACTGCCCCTATGTACAAGAATATAACTACTATAATACTGCTCCTATGTACAAGAATATAACTACTATAATACTGCCCCTATGTACAAGAATATAACTACTATAATACTGCCCCTATGTACAAGAATATAACTACTATAATACTGCCCCTATGTACAAGAATATAACTACTATAATACTGTCCCCTATGTACAAGAATATAACTACTATAATACTGTCCCCTATGTACAAGAATATAACTACTATAATACTGCCCCTATGTACAAGAATATAACTACTATAATACTGCTCCTATGTACAAGAATATAACTACTATAATACTGCCCCTATGTACAAGAATATAACTACTATAATACTGCCCCTATGTACAAGAATATAACTACTATAATACTGCCCCTATGTACAAGAATATAACTACTATAATACTGCCCCTATGTACAAGAATATAACTACTATAATACTGCTCCTATGTACAAGAATATAACTACTATAATACTGCCCCTATATACAAGAATACAACTACTATAATACTGCTCCTATGTACAGGAATATAACTACTATAATACTGCCCTATATACAGGAATATAACTACTATAATACTGCTCCTATATACAAGAATATAACTACTATAATACTGGCCCCTATGTACAAGAATATAACTACTATAATACTGTCCCTATGTACAAGAATATAACTACTATAATACTGCCCCTATATACAAGAATATAACTACTATAATACTGCTCCCTATGTACAAGAATATAACTACTATAATACTGCCCCTATGTACAAGAATAGAACTACTATAAAACTGCCCCTATGTACAAGAATATAACTACTATAATACTGCCCCTATGTACAAGAATATAACTACTATAATACTGCTCCTATGTACAAGAATATAACTACTATAATACTGCCCCTATGTACAAGAATATAACTACTATAATACTGCCCCTATGTACAAGAATATAACTACTATAATACTGCCCCTATGTACAAGAATATAACTACTATAATACTGCCCCTATGTACAAGAATATAACTACTATAATACTGCCCCTATGTACAAGAATAAAACTACTATAATACTGCCCTATGTACAAGAATATAACTACTATAATACTGCCCCCTATGTACAGGAATATAACTACTATAATACTGCCCCCTATGTACAAGAATATATCTACTATAATACTGCTCCTATGCACAAGAATATAACTACTATAATACTGCCCCCTATGTACAAAAATATATCTACTATAATACTGCTCCTATGTACAAGAATATAATTACTATAATACTGCCCCCTATGTACAAGAATATAACTACTATAATACTGCCCCCTATGTACAAGAATATATCTACTATAATACTGCCCCTATGTACAAGAATATAACTACTATAATACTGCTCCCTATGTACAAGAATATAACTACTATAATACTGCCCCTATGTACAAGAATAGAACTACTATAATACTGCCCCTATGTACAAGAATATAACTACTATAATACTGCCCCTATGTGCAGGAATATAACTACTATAATACTGCCCCCTATATACTATAACTGGACCTGTCCCGCCCACAGCCATGACTCAGTCATGGGTACGGGATTGAAATAGACCAGGTGAGTGCTGCTAAGAGCAGTTCTACTATTCATATGTGAGGCCGTATGGCACATTTTATAAAAATATTTTAGTGTAGGACTGCTTCAAATGAGATTTGCCGTGACGTGGCGAAGCAGCTCAAGAAATTGCAATTTTTTGCCAAAAATCTCAAAAAAATTTTTATAATAAGTACAGTTTGGAATGTTTAGTGCTGTAGTGCACATTTGGTGCTGGCTTTTTGTTTTTTCCCTATATACAAGAATATAACTACTATAATACTGCCCCTATGTACAAGAATATAACTACTATAATACTGCCCCTATGTACAAGAATAGAACTACTATAAAACTGCCCCTATGTACAAGAATATAACTACTATAATACTGCCCCTATGTACAAGAATATAACTACTATAATACTGCTACTTACAGCAAGATGGAATTGCAGCTGTATATTGCTCAGGCCAAAAGACTACTACTACTCCAGCAGGATACAGCTAAACCCCCACTAGGTGGAGGCAACACAGGTGCAGGTGGAGCCATTCACACGCACTCCCAAATATGGAGGAGGTGATGGCTGGATGGTAAAACTGCACACTGGTGGCTTGCATAGAGCACTGTTCACACCAGCAGACGCACAGTCACAAACCCGCAGCCTATTAGGTGACGCCCATACTATTAGATCAGGCGGGCTGCCAAGCCGTACCCCCACTGCGCGCTACGTAGGGACAGAAACTCTGATAGCAAGGCCTAACAAAAAGGGGCCTGGCTGTATCCTGTACAAAAAAGTTTGAGGTTTTTTGTTAGCGTTATGGCCATAAGACGTAAGCCTACAACCCTCGTCACGGGAACCTCATGCTTGTAGGTCCCTACACTACATATGATATAAAAAAGCAAAAAGAAAATATCATTACTTACAGCAAGATGGAATTGCAGCTGTATATTGCTCAGGCCAAAAGACTACTACTACTCCAGCAGGATACAGCTAAACCCCCACTAGGTGGAGGCAACACAGGTGCAGGTGGAGCCATTCACACTCACTTCCAAATATGGAGGAGGTGATGGCTGGATGGTAAAACTGCACACTGGTGGCTTGCTTTTTTATATCATATGTAGTGTAGGGACCTACAAGCATGAGGTTCCCGTGACGAGGGTTGTAGGCTTACGTCTTATGGCCATAACGCTAACAAAAAACCTCAAACTTTTTTGTACAGGATACAGCCAGGCCCCTTTTTGTTAGGCCTTGCTATCAGAGTTTCTGTCCCTACGTAGCGCGCAGTGGGGGTACGGCTTGGCAGCCCGCCTGATCTAATAGTATGGGCGTCACCTAATAGGCTGCGGGTTTGTGACTGTGCGTCTGCTGGTGTGAACAGTGCTCTATGCAAGCCACCAGTGTGCAGTTTTACCATCCAGCCATCACCTCCTCCATATTTAGAAGTGCGTGTGAATGGCTCCACCTGCACCTGTGTTGCCTCCACCTAGTGGGGGTTTAGCTGTATCCTGCTGGAGTAGTAGTAGTCTTTTGGCCTGAGCAATATACAGCTGCAATTCCATCTTGCTGTAAGTAATGATATTTTCTTTTTGCTTTTTTATACTATAATACTGCCCCTATGTACAAGAATAAAACTACTATAATACTGCCCTATGTACAAGAATATAACTACTATAATACTGCCCTATGTACAAGAATATAACTACTATAATACTGCCCCCTATGTACAGGAATATAACTACTATAATACTGCCCCCTATGTACAAGAATATATCTACTATAATACTGCTCCTATGTACAAGAATATAATTACTATAATACTGCCCCCTATGTACAAGAATATAACTACTATAATACTGCCCCCTATGTACAAGAATATAACTACTATAATACTGCCCCCTATGTACAAGAATATATCTACTATAATACTGCCCTATGTACAAGAATATAACTACTATAATACTGCCCCCTATGTACAGGAATATAACTACTATAATACTGCCCCCTATGTACAAGAATATATCTACTATAATACTGCTCCTATGTACAAGAATATAATTACTATAATACTGCCCCCTATGTACAAGAATATAACTACTATAATACTGCCCCCTATGTACAAGAATATAACTACTATAATACTGCCCCCTATGTACAAGAATATATCTACTATAATACTGCCCCTATGTACAAGAATAGAACTATTATAATACTGCCCCTATGTACAAGAATATAACTACTATAATACTGCCCCCTATATACAAGAATATAACTGCTATAATACTGCCCCTATGTACAAGAATATAACTACTATAATACTGCCCCCTATGTACAAGAATATTACTACTATAATACTGCCCCCTATGTACAAGAATATAACTGCTATAATACTGCCCCTATGTACAAGAATATAACTGCTATAATACTGCTCCTATGTACAAGAATATAACTACTATAATACTGCCCCTATGTACAAGAATATAACTACTATAATACTGCTCCTATGTACAAGAATATAACTGCTATAATACTGCCCCTATGTACAAGAATATAACTACTATAATACTGCCCCCTATGTACAAGAATATAACTACTATAATACTGCCCCTATGTACAAGAATATAACTACTATAATACTGCCCCCTATGTACAAGAATATAACTACTATAATACTGCCCCTATGTACAAGAATATAACTACTATAATACTGCCCCCTATGTACAAGAATATAACTACTATAATACTGCCCCTATGTACAAGAATATAACTACTATAATACTGCCCCCTATGTACAAGAATATAACTACTATAATACTGCCCCTATGTACAAGAATATATCTACTATAATACTGCTCCTATGTACAAGAATATAACTACTGTAATACTGCCCCTATGTACAAGAATATAACTACTGTAATACTGCTCCTATGTACAAGAATATAACTACTATAATACTGCCCCTATGTACAAGAATATAACTACTATAATACTGCTCCTATGTACAAGAATATAACTGCTATAATACTGCCCCTATGTACAAGAATATAACTACTATAATACTGCCCCCTATGTACAAGAATATAACTACTATAATACTGCCCCTATGTACAAGAATATAACTACTATAATACTGCCCCCTATGTACAAGAATATAACTACTATAATACTGCCCCTATGTACAAGAATATAACTACTATAATACTGCCCCCTATGTACAAGAATATATCTACTATAATACTGCCCCTATGTACAAGAATAAAACTACTATAATACTGCCCTATGTACAAGAATATAACTACTATAATACTGCCCTATGTACAAGAATATAACTACTATAATACTGCCCCCTATGTACAGGAATATAACTACTATAATACTGCCCCCTATGTACAAGAATATATCTACTATAATACTGCTCCTATGTACAAGAATATAATTACTATAATACTGCCCCCTATGTACAAGAATATAACTACTATAATACTGCCCCCTATGTACAAGAATATATCTACTATAATACTGCTCCTATGTACAAGAATATAATTACTATAATACTGCCCCCTATGTACAAGAATATAACTACTATAATACTGCCCCCTATGTACAAGAATATAACTACTATAATACTGCCCCCTATGTACAAGAATATATCTACTATAATACTGCCCTATGTACAAGAATATAACTACTATAATACTGCCCCCTATGTACAGGAATATAACTACTATAATACTGCCCCCTATGTACAAGAATATATCTACTATAATACTGCTCCTATGTACAAGAATATAATTACTATAATACTGCCCCCTATGTACAAGAATATAACTACTATAATACTGCCCCCTATGTACAAGAATATAACTACTATAATACTGCCCCCTATGTACAAGAATATATCTACTATAATACTGCCCCTATGTACAAGAATAGAACTATTATAATACTGCCCCTATGTACAAGAATATAACTACTATAATACTGCCCCCTATATACAAGAATATAACTGCTATAATACTGCCCCTATGTACAAGAATATAACTACTATAATACTGCCCCCTATGTACAAGAATATTACTACTATAATACTGCCCCCTATGTACAAGAATATAACTGCTATAATACTGCCCCTATGTACAAGAATATAACTGCTATAATACTGCTCCTATGTACAAGAATATAACTACTATAATACTGCCCCTATGTACAAGAATATAACTACTATAATACTGCTCCTATGTACAAGAATATAACTGCTATAATACTGCCCCTATGTACAAGAATATAACTACTATAATACTGCCCCCTATGTACAAGAATATAACTACTATAATACTGCCCCTATGTACAAGAATATAACTACTATAATACTGCCCCCTATGTACAAGAATATAACTACTATAATACTGCCCCTATGTACAAGAATATAACTACTATAATACTGCCCCCTATGTACAAGAATATAACTACTATAATACTGCCCCTATGTACAAGAATATAACTACTATAATACTGCCCCCTATGTACAAGAATATATCTACTATAATACTGCTCCTATGTACAAGAATATAACTACTGTAATACTGCCCCTATGTACAAGAATATAACTACTGTAATACTGCTCCTATGTACAAGAATATAACTACTATAATACTGCCCCTATGTACAAGAATATATCTACTATAATACTGCCCCTTATTGATAAGGTTGTGACCGGAGATCAGACGTCTCCTCTCCGCCTGCACTGTTGCAGCAGCTCATCTCCATGCATGCCACAGGCTGTAAGGCTCCAGTTATACTGTTATCATTATACATAATCTGTCTCTTATTTCCAGACAAAATGCCGAAACACAAGATAAATCAGCGATGAATCCGCTCCCAGCGATAATACAACCAATCTGCAGAAGCTTAATGTGAGGCGACGACGACTCCGCGCTGCACAATGGATCTCTGCTGAGCGAAGTCCACGTGAATGACACGACGCTCGCTGCAATTGTTCCATCTGTAAAGAAAAATACAATTGGGAAATCCTGAATAAAGGAGAAGAAAACAACGGAACCGTCCTGAGGCCCCCACATATTAACCACGAGAGAACACGGGAAGTTACTGAAGAAAAGAAAATCAGGTAAAGGTTTAATATCGAAGAAGAAATCCTGCAGAGATCATTACACGTGGTCTCATTTATCAGTGCAGCAAAGTGTCCAGAACCCCAGAAAGTCCCCGAGAAGCGGAATCACAATATGTGTGATTGTTATACCAGAAACGGGAAAACCGGGCAAAGATTAGTAACATTTACATCATGAAAATATAATACAGCCCCCTATATACAAGAATATAACTACTATAATACTGCTCCTATGTACAAGAATATAACTACTATAATACTGCCCCTATATACAAGAATATAACTACTATAATACTGCTCCTATGTACAGGAATATAACTACTATAATACTGCCCTATATACAGGAATATAACTACTATAATACTGCTCCTATATACAAGAATATAACTACTATAATACTGGCCCCTATGTACAAGAATATAACTACTATAATACTGTCCCTATGTACAAGAATATAACTACTATAATATTGCCCCTATATACAAGAATATAACTACTATAATACTGCTCCCTATGTACAAGAATATAACTACTATAATACTGCCCCTATGTACAAGAATAGAACTACTATAAAACTGCCCCTATGTACAAGAATATAACTACTATAATACTGCCCCTATGTACAAGAATATAACTACTATAATACTGCTCCTATGTACAAGAATATAACTACTATAATACTGCCCCTATGTACAAGAATATAACTACTATAATACTGCCCCTATGTACAAGAATATAACTACTATAATACTGCCCCTATGTACAAGAATATAACTACTATAATACTGCCCCTATGTACAAGAATATAACTACTATAATACTGCCCCTATGTACAAGAATAAAACTACTATAATACTGCCCTATGTACAAGAATATAACTACTATAATACTGCCCCCTATGTACAGGAATATAACTACTATAATACTGCCCCCTATGTACAAGAATATATCTACTATAATACTGCTCCTATGCACAAGAATATAACTACTATAATACTGCCCCCTATGTACAAAAATATATCTACTATAATACTGCTCCTATGTACAAGAATATAATTACTATAATACTGCCCCCTATGTACAAGAATATAACTACTATAATACTGCCCCCTATGTACAAAAATATATCTACTATAATACTGCTCCTATGTACAAGAATATAATTACTATAATACTGCCCCCTATGTACAAGAATATAACTACTATAATACTGCCCCTATATACAAGAATATAACTACTATAATACTGCCCCCTATGTACAAGAATATATCTACTATAATACTGCCCCTATGTACAAGAATATAACTACTATAATACTGCTCCCTATGTACAAGAATATAACTACTATAATACTGCCCCTATGTACAAGAATAGAACTACTATAATACTGCCCCTATGTACAAGAATATAACTACTATAATACTGCCCCTATGTGCAGGAATATAACTACTATAATACTGCCCCCTATATACTATAACTGGACCTGTCCCGCCCACAGCCATGACTCAGTCATGGGTACGGGATTGAAATAGACCAGGTGAGTACTGCTAAGAGCAGTTCTACTATTCATATGTGAGGCCGTATGGCACATTTTATAAAAATATTTTAGTGTAGGACTGCTTCAAATGAGATTTGCCGTGACGTGGCGAAGCAGCTCAAGAAATTGCAATTTTTTGCCAAAAATCTCAAAAAATTTTTATAATAAGTACAGTTTGGAATGTTTAGTGCTGTAGTGCACATTTGGTGCTGGCTTTTTGTTTTTTCCCTATATACAAGAATATAACTACTATAATACTGCTCCCTATGTACAAGAATATAACTACTATAATACTGCCCCTATGTACAAGAATAGAACTACTATAAAACTGCCCCTATGTACAAGAATATAACTACTATAATACTGCCCCTATGTACAAGAATATAACTACTATAATACTGCTCCTATGTACAGGAATATAACTACTATAATACTGCCCCTATGTACAAGAATATAACTACTATAATACTGCCCCTATGTACAAGAATATAACTACTATAATACTGCTCCTATGTACAAGAATATAACTACTATAATACTGCCCCTATGTACAAGAATATAACTACTATAATACTGCTACTTACAGCAAGATGGAATTGCAGCTGTATATTGCTCAGGCCAAAAAGACTACTACTTCTCCAGCAGGATACAGCTAAACCCCCACTAGGTGGAGGCAACACAGGTGCAGGTGGAGCCATTCACACGCACTCCCAAATATGGAGGAGGTGATGGCTGGATGGTAAAACTGCACACTGGTGGCTTGCATAGAGCACTGTTCACACCAGCAGACGCACAGTCACAAACCCGCAGCCTATTAGGTGACGCCCATACTATTAGATCAGGCGGGCTGCCAAGCCGTACCCCCACTGCGCGCTACGTAGGGACAGAAACTCTGATAGCAAGGCCTAACAAAAAGGGGCCTGGCTGTATCCTGTACAAAAAAGTTTGAGGTTTTTTGTTAGCGTTATGGCCATAAGACGTAAGCCTACAACCCTCGTCACGGGAACCTCATGCTTGTAGGTCCCTACACTACATATGATATAAAAAAGCAAAAAGAAAATATCATTACTTACAGCAAGATGGAATTGCAGCTGTATATTGCTCAGGCCAAAAGACTACTACTACTCCAGCAGGATACAGCTAAACCCCCACTAGGTGGAGGCAACACAGGTGCAGGTGGAGCCTTTCACACTCACTTCTAAATATGGAGGAGGTGATGGCTGGATGGTAAAACTGCACACTGGTGGCTTGCTTTTTTATATCATATGTAGTGTAGGGACCTACAAGCATGAGGTTCCCGTGACGAGGGTTGTAGGCTTACGTCTTATGGCCATAAATACCAACAAAAACCTCAAACTTTTTTGTACAGGATACAGCCAGGCCCCTTTTTGTTAGGCCTTGCTATCAGAGTTTCTGTCCCTACGTAGCGCGCAGTGGGGGTACGGCTTGGCAGCCCGCCTGATCTAATAGTATGGGCGTCACCTAATAGGCTGCGGGTTTGTGACTGTGCGTCTGCTAGTGTGAACAGTGCTCTATGCAAGCCACCAGTGTGCAGTTTTACCATCCAGCCATCACCTCCTCCATATTTAGAAGTGCGTGTGAATGGCTCCACCTGCACCTGTGTTGCCTCCACCTAGTGGGGGTTTAGCTGTATCCTGCTGGAGTAGTAGTAGTCTTTTGGCCTGAGCAATATACAGCTGCAATTCCATCTTGCTGTAAGTAATGATATTTTCTTTTTGCTTTTTTATACTATAATACTGCCCCTATGTACAAGAATAAAACTACTATAATACTGCCCTATGTACAAGAATATAACTACTATAATACTGCCCTATGTACAAGAATATAACTACTATAATACTGCCCCCTATGTACAGGAATATAACTACTATAATACTGCCCCCTATGTACAAGAATATATCTACTATAATACTGCTCCTATGTACAAGAATATAATTACTATAATACTGCCCCCTATGTACAAGAATATAACTACTATAATACTGCCCCCTATGTACAAGAATATAACTACTATAATACTGCCCCCTATGTACAAGAATATATCTACTATAATACTGCCCCTATGTACAAGAATAGAACTATTATAATACTGCCCCTATGTACAAGAATATAACTACTATAATACTGCCCCCTATATACAAGAATATAACTGCTATAATACTGCCCCTATGTACAAGAATATAACTACTATAATACTGCCCCCTATGTACAAGAATATTACTACTATAATACTGCCCCCTATGTACAAGAATATAACTGCTATAATACTGCCCCTATGTACAAGAATATAACTGCTATAATACTGCTCCTATGTACAAGAATATAACTACTATAATACTGCCCCTATGTACAAGAATATAACTACTATAATACTGCTCCTATGTACAAGAATATAACTGCTATAATACTGCCCCTACATACAAGAATATAACTACTATAATACTGCCCCTATGTACAAGAATATAACTACTATAATACTGCCCCCTATGTACAAGAATATAACTACTATAATACTGCCCCTATGTACAAGAATATAACTACTATAATACTGCCCCCTATGTACAAGAATATATCTACTATAATACTGCTCCTATGTACAAGAATATAACTACTGTAATACTGCCCCTATGTACAAGAATATAACTACTGTAATACTGCTCCTATGTACAAGAATATAACTACTATAATACTGCCCCTATGTACAAGAATATATCTACTATAATACTGCCCCTTATTGATAAGGTTGTGACCGGAGATCAGACGTCTCCTCTCCGCCTGCACTGTTGCAGCAGCTCATCTCCATGCATGCCACAGGCTGTAAGGCTCCAGTTATACTGTTATCATTATACATAATCTGTCTCTTATTTCCAGACAAAATGCCGAAACACAAGATAAATCAGCGATGAATCCGCTCCCAGCGATAATACAACCAATCTGCAGAAGCTTAATGTGAGGCGACGACGACTCCGCGCTGCACAATGGATCTCTGCTGAGCGAAGTCCACGTGAATGACACGACGCTCGCTGCAATTGTTCCATCTGTAAAGAAAAATACAATTGGGAAATCCTGAATAAAGGAGAAGAAAACAACGGAACCGTCCTGAGGCCCCCACATATTAACCACGAGAGAACACGGGAAGTTACTGAAGAAAAGAAAATCAGGTAAAGGTTTAATATCGAAGAAGAAATCCTGCAGAGATCATTACACGTGGTCTCATTTATCAGTGCAGCAAAGTGTCCAGAACCCAAGAAAGTCCCCGAGAAGCGGAATCACAATATGTGTGATTGTTATACCAGAAACGGGAAAACCGGGCAAAGATTAGTAACATTTACATCATGAAAATATAATACAGCCCCCTATATACAAGAATATAACTACTATAATACTGCCCCTATGTACAGGAATATAACTACTATAATACTGCGCCCTATGTACAAGAATATAACTACTATAATACTGCCCCTATGTACAAGAATATAACTACTATAATACTGCCCCCTATGTACAAGAATATAACTACTATAATACTGCCCCTATGTACAAGAATATAACTACTATAATACTGCCCCTATGTACAAGAATATAACTACTATAATACTGCCCCTATGTACAAGAATATAACTACTATAATACTGCCCCTATGTACAAGAATATAACTACTATAATACTGCCCCTATGTACAGGAATATAACTACTATAATACTGCGCCCTGTGTACAAGAATATAACTACTATAATACTGCCCCTATGTACAAGAATATAACTACTATAATACTGCCCCTATGTACAAGAATATAACTACTATAATACTGCCCCCTATGTACAAGAATATAACTACTATAATACTTCCCCCTATGTACAAGAATATAACTACTATAATACTGCCCCTATGTACAAGAATATAACTACTATAATACTGCCCCCTATGTACAAGAATATAACTACTATAATACTGCCCCTATGTACAGGAATGAAGGGAATTTTGTTTACTTACCGAAAATTCCTTTTCTTCTAGCTCTAATTGGGAGACCCAGACAATTGGGTGTATAGCTACTGCCTCCAGAGGCCACACAAAGTATTACACTTAAAAGTGTAAGGCCCCTCCCCTTCTGCCTATACACCCCCCGTGGGATCACGGGCTCCTCAGTTTTAGTGCAAAAGCAAGAAGGAGGAAAGCCAATAAACTGGTTTAAGCAAATTCAATCCGAAGGAATATCGGAGAACTGAAACCATTCAACATGAACAACATGTGTACACAAAAAAACAGGGGCGGGTGCTGGGTCTCCCAATTGGAGCTAGAAGAAAAGGAATTTACGGTAAGTAAACAAAATTCCCTTCTTCTTTGTCGCTCCATTGGGAGACCCAGACAATTGGGACGTCCAAAAGCAGTCCCTGGGTGGGTAAAATAATACCTCGTGATAGGGCCGTAAAACGGCCCTTTCCTACATGGGGGCAATCGCCGCCTGAAGGACTTGTCTACCTAGGCTGGCATCCGCCGAAGCGTAGGTATGCACCTGATAATGCTTGGTAAAAATGTGCAGACTCGACCAGGTAGCTGCCTGGCACACCTGCTGAGCCGTAGCCTGGTGCCGTAATGCCCAGGACGCACCCACGGCTCTGGTAGAATGGGCCTTCAGCCCTGAGGGAACCGGAAGCCCAGAAGAACGGTAGGCTTCAAGAATTGGTTCCTTGATCCACCGAGCCAGGGTGGATTTAGAAGCTTGCAACCCTTTACGCTGACCAGCGACAAGGACAAAGAGTGCATCCGAGCGGCGCAGGGGCGCCGTGCGGGAAATGTAGATTCTGAGTGCTCTCACCAGATCCAACAAATGCAAATCTCTTTCACATAGATGAACTGGATGAGGACACAAAGAAGGTAAGGAGATATCCTGATTGAGATGAAAGGGGGATACCACCTTAGGGAGAAACTCCGGAATCGGGCGCAGCACCACCTTGTCCTGGTGAAACACCAGGAAGGGAGATTTGCATGACAGCGCTGCTAGCTCAGACACTCTCCGAAGAGACGTGACCGCTACTAGAAAGGCCACTTTCTGTGAAAGGCGAGAAAGGGAAACATCCCTCATAGGCTCGAAAGGCGGCTTCTGAAGAACAATTAGAACCCTGTTCAGATCCCAGGGCTCTAACGGCCGCTTGTACGGAGGGACGATATGACAAACCCCTTGCAGGAACGTGCGTACCTTAGGAAGTCGCGCCAGGCGCTTCTGAAAAAATACAGATAGCGCAGAGACTTGTCCTTTAAGGGAGCCGAGCGACAAACCTTTTTCCAACCCGGATTGCAGGAAGGAAAGAAAAGTAGGCAATGCAAATGGCCAGGGAGAAACTTCCTGAGCAGAGCACCAAGATAAGAATATCTTCCACGTTCTGTGGTAGATCTTGGCAGAGGTTGGTTTCCTGGCCTGTCTCATGGTGGCAATGACCTCTTGAGATAATCCTGAAGACGCTAGGATCCAGGACTCAATGGCCACACAGTCAGGTTCAGGGCCGCAGAATTCAGATGGAAAAACGGCCCTTGAGACAGCAAGTCTGGTCGGTCTGGTAGTGCCCACGGTTGTCCTACCGTGAGATGCCACAGATCCGGGTACCACGACCTCCTTGGCCAGTCTGGAGCGACGAGGATGGCGCGGCGGCAGTCGGACCTGATCTTGCGTAGCACTCTGGGCAACAGCGCCAGAGGTGGAAACACATAAGGGAGCTGGAACTGCGACCAATCTTGAACTAAGGCGTCCGCCGCCAGAGCTCTGTGATCGTGAGACCGTGCCATGAAAGCTGGGACCTTGTTGTTGTGCCGGGACGCCATTAGGTCGACGTCCGGCATCCCCCAGCGGCGACAGATCTCCTGAAACACGTCCGGGTGAAGAGACCATTCCCCTGCGTCCATACCCTGGCGACTGAGGAAGTCTGCTTCCCAGTTTTCTACGCCCGGGATGTGAACTGCGGATATGGTGGATGCCGTGTCTTCCACCCACGTCAGAATCCGCCGGACTTCCTGGAAGGCTTGCCGACTGCGTGTCCCCCCTTGGTGGTTGATGTATGCCACCGCTGTGGAGTTGTCCGACTGAATTCGGATCTGCTTGCCTTCCAGCCACTGCTGGAAGGCTTGTAGGGCAAAATACACTGCTCTGATTTCCAGAACATTGATCTGAAGGGTGGACTCCTGCTGAGTCCACGTGCCTTGAGCCCTGTGGTGGAGAAAAACTGCTCCCCACCCTGATAGACTCGCGTCTGTCGTGACCACCGCCCAGGATGGGGGTAGGAAGGACTTTCCTTTTGACAATGAGGTGGGAAGAAGCCACCACCGAAGAGATTCCTTGGCCGCCTGAGAAAGGGAGACGTTCCTGTCGAGGGACGTCGACTTCCCGTCCCATTGGCGGAGAATGTCCCATTGTAGTGGACGCAGATGAAACTGCGCGAAAGGGACTGCCTCCATTGCTGCTACCATCTTCCCTAGGAAGTGCATGAGGCGTCTCAAGGGGTGCGACTGGCTTGAAGGAGAGATTGCACCCCTGTCTGAAGTGAACGCTGTTTGTCCAGCGGAAGTTTCACTATCGCTGAGAGAGTATGAAACTCCATGCCAAGATATGTTAGCGATTGGGTCGGGGTCAGAATTGACTTTGAAAAGTTGATGATCCACCCGAAACTCTGGAGAGTCTCCAGCGCAACGTTCAGGCTGTGTTGGCATGCCTCTTGAGAGGGTGCCTTGACAAGTAGATCGTCCAAGTAAGGGATCACAGAGTGACCCTGAGAGTGCAGGACTGCTACTACTGCTGCCATGACCTTGGTGAAGACCCGTGGGGCTGTCGCCAGACCGAAAGGCAGGGCTACGAACTGAAGGTGTTTGTCTCCTATAACGAAGCGTAGAAAACGCTGGTGCTCTGGAGCAATCGGCACGTGGAGATAAGCATCCTTGATGTCTATTGATGCTAGGAAATCTCCTTGAGACATTGAGGCGATGACGGAGCGGAGGGATTCCATCCGGAACCGCCTGGTTTTCACATGCTTGTTGAGCAGTTTTAGGTCCAGAACAGGACGGAAAGACCCGTCCTTTTTTTTTTTTTTTGGCACCACAAACAAATTGGAGTAAAAACCGTGACCTTGCTCCTGAAGAGGAACAGGGACCACCACTCCTTCCGCCTTTAGAGCGGCCACCGCCTGCAGAAGAGCACCGGCTCAGTCGGGAGGTGGAGAAGTTCTGAAGAATCGAGTCGGAGGACGAAAACTGAACTCTATCCTGTACCCGTGAGACAGAATGTCTCTCACCCGACGGTCTTTGACCTGTGGCAGCCAAATGTCCCCAAAGCGGGAGAGCCTGCCACCGACCGAGGATGCGGAGAGAGGAGGCCGAAAGTCATGAGGAAGCCGCCTTGGTAGCGGTTCCTCCGGCTGCCTTCTTTGGGCGTGACTGAGCCCGCCAAGAATCTGAGCTCCTCTGATCCTTTTGAGTCCTTTTGGACGAGGAGAATTGGGACCTGCCCGAGCCTCGAAAGGACCGAAACCTCGACTGTCCCCTCCTCTGTTGGGGTTTGTTAGGTTTGGGCTGGGGTAAGGAAGAATCCTTACCCTTGGACTGTTTAATGATTTCATCCAATCTCTCACCAAACAGTCTGTCACCAGAAAATGGCAAACTGGTTAAGCACTTTTTGGAAGCAGAATCTGCCTTCCATTCCCTTAACCACAAGGCTCTGCGTAAAACCACGGAGTTGGCGGACGCCACTGCCGTACGGCTCGTAGAGTCCAGGACAGCATTAATAGCGTAAGACGCAAATGCAGACATTTGGGAGGTTAAGGACGCTACTTGCGGAACAGATGTACGTGTGACAGTGTCAATCTGCGCAAGACCAGCTGAAATAGCTTGGAGTGCCCATACGGCTGCGAATGCCGGAGCAAACGACGCGCCGATAGCTTCATAGATGGATTTCAACCAGAGCTCCATCTGTCTGTCAGTGGCATCTTTAAGTGAAGCCCCATCGTCCAGTGCAACTATGGATCTAGTCGCAAGCCTGGAGATTGGAGGATCCACCTTTGGACACCGGGTCCAGCTCTTGACCACGTCAGGGGGAAAGGGATAACGTGTATCCTTAAGACGTTTGGAGAAACGCTTATCTGGGTAAGCATGGTGTTTCTGGACTGACTCTCTGAAGTCAGAGTGGTCAAGAAAAGTACTCAATTTACGCTTGGGAAACCTGAAATGGAATTTCTCCTGCTGAGAAGCTGACTCCTCCACTGGAGGAGCTGAGGGAGAAATATCTAACATTCCATTGATGGACGCTATAAGATCATTCACTATGGCGTCACCATCCGGTGTATCCAGATTGAGAGCGGTCTCAGGATCAGAATCCTGATCAGCTACGTCTGCCTCATCATACAGAGAGTCCTCCTGCTGGGACCCTGACCAGTGTGATGAAGTCGAGGGCCGCTCCCAGCGAGCTCGCTTAGGCTGTCTGGGACTGTCGTCCGTGTCAGAGCCTTCACCCTGGGATGCATGGGACCCCCCCGGAGCACGGATTTGTTCCAAATGAGGGGGGCCAGGGAGCATTGAATCAACAGTGCCCATGGTCTGAGTTACCGGTCTGGACTGCAAAGTCCTCCGTCCCTGCCACCTGGACAGTGTTCACAGGTGGTTCTCCTTGGGCCACCTCTAGCAGAGACCCCGGCTGAGCAAGTGCTACAGGGGAGCATTGCACACAATGGGGGTCAGTGAAATCTGCCGGTAGAACAGCCTCACATGCGGTACAAGCAGCATAGAAAGCCTGTGCCTTGGCACCCTTGCTTTTTGCGGACGACATGCTGTTGTCTAGCCATCTAGGAGGGTATATAGCCAAGAATAGCGACCGTACAGTGCAATGTATAGCATACAAGCATAAAGTACAAATGAACACTTCGGCATTAGTGGGGTCAGCACTTCAGGTGCTGCTTACCGCCCGCTCAAAAGTGGGTGTGTGGTCGCCAGAATCCTGTGACTGGGTGTCCCAGAGCTTGTCTCTCTTCTCCAGCTCAGACTGCAAACAGGAATGGCTGCCGGCGTCCTGTGAAGAGGGGCGGGCCGTGGGCGTGCCCCAGACAAAGTGCGGGAAACTGGCGTCCCACTGTGTCCAGTGAGGGGGCTGGAGTATGCTAAGCAGACTCCAGCCCTCGGCGCTGACGTTCTGTACAGCGTCCCGCCCCTCCCCTGACTGGCAGGCCTGGGGGCGGGAACGAAACGAAACTAGGCCGCAAAGCCGGGGACTCGAGTAATAAGCGCGGCCGTCCATGTGCACGGCCAGCGCGGAAGTCCCCGGCGCACCACAAGTCCCAGCCGCGCCGCAGTGTAAAAACAGCCAGCAGCGGCCGGCGCGGCAGTTCCCAATACATTAACTCACTGAGCAAAGCTGCAGTGAGTAATAGCACAAGCGCTCCGCGCTGTTGTCCCCGGCGCACTAACACTCCCAGCAATGCTGGTGTGTGTGTGCGCGATTTGTACGGGGACACAGAGTACCTTAATGTAGCAGGGCCCTGTCCCTGACGATACTCAGCTCCATATCCAGCAGGTTCTCCGGGTCTGTGGATGGAGCCCGGTCTCAGTGCCTGGAGACCGGAAAATCCCACTTCACCCAGAGCCCTGAGGGGGATGGGGAAGGAAAGCAGCATGTGGGCTCCAGCCTCCGTACCCGCAATGGGTACCTCAACCTTAACAAACACCGCCGACAAAAGTGGGGTGAGAAGGGAGCATGCTGGGGGCCCTAGTATGGGCCCTCTTTTCTTCCATCCGACATAGTCAGCAGCTGCTGCTGACTAAAACAGTGGAGCTATGCGTGGATGTCTGACCTCCTTCGCACAAAGCATGAAAAACTGAGGAGCCCGTGATCCCACGGGGGGTGTATAGGCAGAAGGGGAGGGGCTTTACACTTTTAAGTGTAATACTTTGTGTGGCCTCCGGAGGCAGTAGCTATACACCCCAATTGTCTGGGTCTCCCAATAGAGCGACAAAGAAATAACTACTATAATACTGCCCCTATGTACAAGAATATAACTACTATAATACTGCTCCTATGTACAAGAATATAACTACTATAATACTGCTCCTATGTACAAGAATATAACTACTATAATACTGCCCCCTATGTACAGGAATATAACTACTATAATACTGTCCCCTATGTACAAGAATATAACTACTATAATACTGCTCCTATGTACAAGAATACAACTACTATAATACTGCCCCCTATGTACAGGAATATAACTACTATAATACTGTCCCCTATGTACAAGAATATAACTACTATAATACTGCCCCCTATGTACAAGAATATAACTACTATAATACTGCCCCTATGTACAGGAATATAACTACTATAATACTGTCCCCTATGTACAAGAATATAACTACTATAATACTGCCCCTATGTACAAGAATATAACTACTATAATACTGCCCCTATGTACAAGAATATAACTACTATAATACTGCCCCTATGTACAAGAATATAACTACTATAATACTGCTCCTATGTACAAGAATATAACTACTATAATACTGCCCCTATGTACAAGAATATAACTACAATACTGCCCCTATGTACAAGAATATAACTACTATAATACTGCCCCTATGTACAAGAATATAACTACTATAATACTGCCCCTATGTACAAGAATATAACTACTATAATACTGCCCCTAGGTACAAGAATAAAACTACTATAATACTGCCCTATGTACAAGAATATAACTACTATAATACTGCCCCCTATGTACAGGAATATAACTACTATAATACTGCCCCCTATGTACAAGAATATATCTACTATAATACTGCTCCTATGTACAAGAATATAACTACTATAATACTGCCCCCTATGTACAAGAATATATCTACTATAATACTGCTCCTATGTACAAGAATATAATTACTATAATACTGCCCCCTATGTACAAGAATATAACTACTATAATACTGCCCCTATGTACAAGAATATATCTACTATAATACTACCCCTATGTACAAGAATATAACTACTATAATACTGCCCCTTATTGATAAGGTTGTGACCGGAGATCAGACGTCTCCTCTCCGCCTGCACTGTTGCAGCAGCTCATCTCCATGCATGCCACAGGCTGTAAGGCTCCAGTTATACTGTTATCATTATACATAATCTGTCTCTTATTTCCAGACAAAATGCCGAAACACAAGATAAATCAGCGATGAATCCGCTCCCAGCGATAATACAACCAATCTGCAGAAGCTTAATGTGAGGCGACGACGACTCCGCGCTGCACAATGGATCTCTGCTGAGCGAAGTCCACGTGAATGACACGACGCTCGCTGCAATTGTTCCATCTGTAAAGAAAAATACAATTGGGAAATCCTGAATAAAGGAGAAGAAAACAACGGAACCGTCCTGAGGCCCCCACATATTAACCACGAGAGAACACGGGAAGTTACTGAAGAAAAGAAAATCAGGTAAAGGTTTAATATCGAAGAAGAAATCCTGCAGAGATCATTACACGTGGTCTCATTTATCAGTGCAGCAAAGTGTCCAGAACCCCAGAAAGTCCCCGAGAAGCGGAATCACAATATGTGTGATTGTTATACCAGAAACGGGAAAACCGGGCAAAGATTAGTAACATTTACATCATGAAAATATAATACAGCCCCCTATATACAAGAATATAACTACTATAATACTGCCCCTATGTACAGGAATATAACTACTATAATACTGCGCCCTATGTACAAGAATATAACTACTATAATACTGCCCCCTATGTACAAGAATATAACTGCTATAATACTGCTCCTATGTACAAGAATATAACTACTATAATACTGCCCCTATGTACAGGAATATAACTACTATAATACTGCCCCCTGTGTACAAGAATATAACTACTATAATACTGCCCCTATGTACAAGAATATAACTACTATAATACTGCCCCTATATACAAGAATATAACTACTATAATACTGCCCCCTATGTACAAGAATATAACTACTATAATACTTCCCCCTACGTACAAGAATATAACTACTATAATACTGCTCCCTATGTACAAGAATATAACTACTATAATACTGCCCCTATGTACAAGAATATAACTACTATAATACTGCCCCCTATATACAAGAATATAACTACTATAATACTGCCCCTATGTACAGGAATATAACTACTATAATACTGCCCCTATGTACAAGAATATAACTACTATAATACTGCTCCTATGTACAGGAATATAACTACTATAATACTGTCCCTTATGTACAAGAATATAACTACTATAATACTGCCCCTATGTACAAGAATATAACTACTATAATACTGCCCCTATGTACAAGAATATAACTACTATAATACTGCCCCTATGTACAAGAATATAACTACTATAATACTGCTCCTATGTACAAGAATATAACTACTATAATACTGCCCCTATGTACAAGAATATAACTACAATACTGCCCCTATGTACAAGAATATAACTACTATAATACTGCCCCTATGTACAAGAATATAACTACTATAATACTGCCCCTATGTACAAGAATAAAACTACTATAATACTGCCCTATGTACAAGAATATAACTACTATAATACTGCCCCCTATGTACAGGAATATAACTACTATAATACTGCCCCCTATGTACAAGAATATAACTACTATAATACTGCTCCTATGTACAGGAATATAACTACTATAATACTGTCCCCTATGTACAAGAATATAACTACTATAATACTGCCCCCTATGTACAAGAATATAACTACTATAATACTGCCCCTATGTACAAGAATATAACTACTATAATACTGCCCCTATGTACAAGAATATAACTACTATAATACTGCCCCTATGTACAAGAATATAACTACTATAATACTGCTCCTATGTACAAGAATATAACTACTATAATACTGCCCCTACGTACAAGAATATAACTACAATACTGCCCCTATGTACAAGAATATAACTACTATAATACTGCCCCTATGTACAAGAATATAACTACTATAATACTGCCCCTATGTACAAGAATATAACTACTATAATACTGCCCCTATGTACAAGAATAAAACTACTATAATACTGCCCTATGTACAAGAATATAACTACTATAATACTGCCCCCTATGTACAGGAATATAACTACTATAATACTGCCCCCTATGTACAAGAATATATCTACTATAATACTGCTCCTATGTACAAGAATATAACTACTATAATACTGCCCCCTATGTACAAGAATATATCTACTATAATACTGCTCCTATGTACAAGAATATAATTACTATAATACTGCCCCCTATGTACAAGAATATAACTACTATAATACTGCCCCCTATGTACAAGAAGATAACTACTATAATACTGCCCCTATGTACAAGAATATAACTACTATAATACTGCCCCCTATGTACAAGAATATATCTACTATAATACTGCCCCTATGTACAAGAATAGAACTATTATAATACTGCCCCTATGTACAAGAATATAACTACTATAATACTGCCCCTATATACAAGAATATAACTGCTATAATACTGCCCCTATGTACAAGAATATAACTGCTATAATACTGCCCCTATGTACAAGAATATAACTACTATAATACTGCCCCTTATGTACAAGAATATAACTGCTATAATACTGCCCCTATGTACAAGAATATAACTGCTATAATACTGCCCCTATGTACAAGAATATAACTACTATAATACTGCCCCTATGTACAAGAATATAACTACTGTAATACTGCCCCTATGTACAAGAATATAACTACTATAATACTGCTCCTATGTACAAGAATATAACTACTGTAATACTGCCCCTATGTACAAGAATATAACTACTATAATACTGCTCCCTATGTACAAGAATATAACTACTATAATACTGCCCCTATCTACAAGAATATATCTACTATAATACTGCCCCTATATAAAAGAATATAACTGCTATAATACTGCCCCTATGTACAAGAATATAACTGCTATAATACTGCCCCTATGTACAAGAATATAACTACTATAATACTGCCCCTATGTACAAGAATATAACTACTATAATACTGCCCCTATGTACAAGAATAAAACTACTATAATACTGCCCTATGTACAAGAATATAACTACTATAATACTGCCCCCTATGTACAGGAATATAACTACTATAATACTGCCCCCTATGTACAAGAATATAACTACTATAATACTGCTCCTATGTACAGGAATATAACTACTATAATACTGTCCCCTATGTACAAGAATATAACTACTATAATACTGCCCCCTATGTACAAGAATATAACTACTATAATACTGCCCCTATGTACAAGAATATAACTACTATAATACTGCCCCTATGTACAAGAATATAACTACTATAATACTGCCCCTATGTACAAGAATATAACTACTATAATACTGCCCCTATGTACAAGAATATAACTACTATAATACTGCTCCTATGTACAAGAATATAACTACTATAATACTGCCCCTATGTACAAGAATATAACTACAATACTGCCCCTATGTACAAGAATATAACTACTATAATACTGCCCCTATGTACAAGAATATAACTACTATAATACTGCCCCTATGTACAAGAATAAAACTACTATAATACTGCCCTATGTACAAGAATATAACTACTATAATACTGCCCCCTATGTACAGGAATATAACTACTATAATACTGCCCCCTATGTACAAGAATATAACTACTATAATACTGCCCCTATGTACAAGAATATAACTACTATAATACTGCCCCTATGTACAAGAATATAACTACTATAATACTGCCCCTATGTACAAGAATATAACTACTATAATACTGCCCCTATGTACAAGAATATAACTACTATAATACTGCTCCTATGTACAAGAATATAACTACTATAATACTGCCCCTATGTACAAGAATATAACTACAATACTGCCCCTATGTACAAGAATATAACTACTATAATACTGCCCCTATGTACAAGAATATAACTACTATAATACTGCCCCTATGTACAAGAATAAAACTACTATAATACTGCCCTATGTACAAGAATATAACTACTATAATACTGCCCCCTATGTACAGGAATATAACTACTATAATACTGCCCCCTATGTACAAGAATATATCTACTATAATACTGCTCCTATGTACAAGAATATAACTACTATAATACTGCCCCCTATGTACAAGAATATATCTACTATAATACTGCTCCTATGTACAAGAATATAATTACTATAATACTGCCCCCTATGTACAAGAATATAACTACTATAATACTGCCCCCTATGTACAAGAAGATAACTACTATAATACTGCCCCTATGTACAAGAATATAACTACTATAATACTGCCCCCTATGTACAAGAATATATCTACTATAATACTGCCCCTATGTACAAGAATAGAACTATTATAATACTGCCCCTATGTACAAGAATATAACTACTATAATACTGCCCCTATATACAAGAATATAACTGCTATAATACTGCCCCTATGTACAAGAATATAACTGCCATAATACTGCCCCTATGTACAAGAATATAACTACTATAATACTGCCCCCTATGTACAAGAATATTACTACTATAATACTGCCCCTTATGTACAAGAATATAACTGCTATAATACTGCCCCTATGTACAAGAATATAACTGCTATAATACTGCCCCTATGTACAAGAATATAACTACTATAATACTGCCCCTATGTACAAGAATATAACTACTGTAATACTGCCCCTATGTACAAGAATATAACTACTATAATACTGCTCCTATGTACAAGAATATAACTACTGTAATACTGCCCCTATGTACAAGAATATAACTACTATAATACTGCTCCCTATGTACAAGAATATAACTACTATAATACTGCCCCTATCTACAAGAATATATCTACTATAATACTGCCCCTATATAAAAGAATATAACTGCTATAATACTGCCCCTATGTACAAGAATATAACTGCTATAATACTGCCCCTATGTACAAGAATATAACTACTATAATACTGCCCCCTATGTACAAGAATATTACTACTATAATACTGCCCCCTATGTACAAGAATATAACTACTATAATACTGCCCCTATATACAAGAATATAACTGCTATAATACTGCCCCTATGTACAAGAATATAACTACTATAATACTGCCCCTATGTACAAGAATATAACTACTATAATACTGCCCCTATATACAAGAATATAACTGCTATAATACTGCCCCTATGTACAAGAATATAACTGCTATAATACTGCCCCTATGTACAAGAATATAACTACTATAATACTGCCCCCTATGTACAAGAATATAACTGCTATAATACTGCCCCTATGTACAAGAATATAACTGCTATAATACTGCCCCTATGTACAAGAATATAACTACTATAATACTGCCCCTATGTACAAGAATATAACTACTATAATACTGCCCCCTATGTACAAGAATATAACTGCTATAATACTGCCCCTATGTACAAGAATATAACTGCTATAATACTGCTCCTATGTACAAGAATATAACTACTATAATACTGCCTCTATGTACAAGAATATAACTACTATAATACTGCCTCTATGTACAAGAATATAACTACTATAATACTGCCCCTATGTACAAGAATATAACTACTATAATACTGCCCCTATGTACAAGAATATAACTACTATAATACTGCCCCCTATGTACAAGAATATAACTACTGTAATACTGCCCCTATGTACAAGAATATAACTACTGTAATACTGCCCCTATGTACAAGAATATAACTACTATAATACTGCTCCTATGTACAAGAATATAACTACTGTAATACTGCCCCTATGTACAAGAATATAACTACTATAATACTGCCCCTATGTACAAGAATATAACTACTATAATACTGCCCCTATGTACAAGAATATAACTACTGTAATACTGCTCCTATGTACAAGAATATAACTACTATAATACTGCCCCTATGTACAAGAATATAACTACTATAATACTGCCCCTTATTGATAAGGTTGTGACCGGAGATCAGACGTCTCCTCTCCGCCTGCACTGTTGCAGCAGCTCATCTCCATGCATGCCACAGGCTGTAAGGCTCCAGTTATACTGTTATCATTATACATAATCTGTCTCTTATTTCCAGACAAAATGCCGAAACACAAGATAAATCAGCGATGAATCCGCTCCCAGCGATAATACAACCAATCTGCAGAAGCTTAATGTGAGGCGACGACGACTCCGCGCTGCACAATGGATCTCTGCTGAGCGAAGTCCACGTGAATGACACGACGCTCGCTGCAATTGTTCCATCTGTAAAGAAAAATACAATTGGGAAATCCTGAATAAAGGAGAAGAAAACAACGGAACCGTCCTGAGGCCCCCACATATTAACCACGAGAGAACACGGGAAGTTACTGAAGAAAAGAAAATCAGGTAAAGGTTTAATATCGAAGAAGAAATCCTGCAGAGATCATTACACGTGGTCTCATTTATCAGTGCAGCAAAGTGTCCAGAACCCCAGAAAGTCCCCGAGAAGCGGAATCACAATATGTGTGATTGTTATACCAGAAACGGGAAAACCGGGCAAAGATTAGTAACATTTACATCATGAAAATATAATACAGCCCCCTATGTACAAGAATATAACTACTATAATACTGCCCCCTATGTACTAGAATATAACTACTATAATACTGCCCCTATGTACAAGAATATAACTACTATAATACTGCCCCTATGTACAAGAATATAACTACTATAATACTGCCCCCTATGTACAAGAATATAACTACTATAATACTGCCCCTATGTACAAGAATATAACTACTATAATACTGCCCCTATGTACAGGAATATAACTACTATAATACTGTCCCCTATGTACAAGAATATAACTACTATAATACTGCCCCCTATGTACAAGAATATAACTACAATAATACTGCCCCCTATGTACAAGAATATAACTACTATAATACTGCTCTTATGTACAAGAATATAACTACTATAATACTGCCCCTATGTACAAGAATATAACTACTATAATACTGCCCCTATGTACAAGAATATAACTACTATAATACTGCCCCTATGTACAAGAATATAACTACTATAATACTGCCCCTATATACAAGAATATAACTACTATAATACTGCCCCCTATGTACAAGAATATAACTACTATAATACTGCCCCTATGTACAGGAATATAACTACTATAATACTGTCCCCTATGTACAAGAATATAACTACTATAATACTGCCCCCTATGTACAAGAATATAACTACTATAATACTGCCCCTATGTACAGGAATATAACTACTATAATACTGTCCCCTATGTACAAGAATATAACTACTATAATACTGCCCCCTATGTACAAGAATATAACTACAATAATACTGCCCCCTATGTACAAGAATATAACTACTATAATACTGCCCCTATGTACAAGAATATAACTACTATAATACTGCCCCCTATGTACAAGAATATAACTACTATAATACTGCCCCTATGGACAAGAATATAACTACTATAATACTGCCCCCTATGTACAAGAATATAACTACTATAATACTGCCCCCTATGTACAAGAATATAACTACTATAATACTGCCCCTATGTACAGGAATATAACTACTATAATACTGTCCCCTATGTACAAGAATATAACTACTATAATACTGCCCCCTATGTACAGGAATATAACTACTATAATACTGTCCCCTATGTACAAGAATATAACTACTATAATACTGCCCCCTATGTACAAGAATATAACTACTATAATACTGCTCCTATGTACAAGAATATAACTACTATAATACTGCCCCTATGTACAAGAATATAACTACTATAATACTGCCCCTATGTACAAGAATATAACTACTATAATACTGCCCCTATATGCAAG
Organism: Anomaloglossus baeobatrachus; assembly: GCF_048569485.1. NCBI lineage: Eukaryota > Metazoa > Chordata > Amphibia > Anura > Aromobatidae > Anomaloglossus > Anomaloglossus baeobatrachus. Next base: position 198,694,649 of record NC_134362.1, on the reverse strand, counting down.
AATATAACTACTATAATACTGCTCCTATGTACAAGAATATAACTACTATAATACTACTCCTATGTACAAGAATATAACTACTATAATACTGCCCCCTATGTACAAGAATATAACTACTATAATACTGCTCCTATGTACAAGAATATAACTACTATAATACTGCCCCTATGTACAAGAATATAACTACTATAATACTGCCCCTATATGCAAGAATATAACTACTATAATACTGCTCCTATGTACAAGAATATAACTACTATAATACTACTCCTATGTACAAGAATATAACTACTATAATACTGCCCCCTATGTACAAGAATATAACTACTATAATACTGCTCCCTATGTACAAGAATATAACTACTATAATACTGCCCCTATATGCAAGAATATAACTACTATAATACTGCTCCTATGTACAAGAATATAACTACTATAATACTGCCCCTATGTACAAGAATATAACTACTATAATACTGCCCCTATATGCAAGAATATAACTACTATAATACTGCTCCTATGTACAAGAATATAACTACTATAATACTACTCCTATGTACAAGAATATAACTACTATAATACTGCCCCCTATGTACAAGAATATAACTACTATAATACTGCCCCCTATGTACAAGAATATAACTACTATAATACTGCTCCTATGTACAAGAATATAACTACTATAATACTGCTCCTATGTACAAGAATATAACTACTATAATACTGCCCCTATGTACAAGAATATAACTACTATAATACTGCTCCTATATACAAGAATATAACTACTATAATACTGCTCCTATGTACAAGAATATAACTACTATAATACTACTCCTATGTACAAGAATATAACTACTATAATACTGCCCCCTATGTACAAGAATATAACTACTATAATACTGCCCCCTATGTACAAGAATATAACTACTATAATACTGCCCCGTATGTACAAGAATATAACTACTATAATACTGCCCCTATGTACAAGAATATAACTACTATAATACTGCTCCTATGTACAAGAATATAACTACTATAATACTGCCCCTATATGCAAGAATATAACTACTATAATACTGCTCCTATGTACAAGAATATAACTACTATAATACTACTCCTATGTACAAGAATATAACTACTATAATACTGCCCCCTATGTACAAGAATATAACTACTATAATACTGCCCCCTATGTACAGGAATATAACTACTATAATACTGCCCCCTATGGATTAGCATATCACAATGTAAATTGGTTTCATTCTTCCTTTTCAGAGGCGGTATTATACGGTGTTATTGAACATTATAGCCCAGGCAGCCTCTGGTATAGAGTAAAGGATTGCACGGCTGTAAATGGCCATTCTAGAAAAGTAGCTAATATGAAGAAAATTGCTTTTATAGCTCTTTCTTCAAAGAAAAAAAAATGAAATCACCAGTAGAGAAGTTATCAGTCAAGTCATTTTTATATTTAGTTAACTTTTTCCCATTTTTCCTTTGATTCTGGTGCAGGATATGGCGGCATTACACGTGCTATCCTGTCTGCAGGGAGCTCCACCTAGTGGTGGCTGCAGGTAGTGCTTTTCGCTCGCACATTGCAGGACAATACATGGAGTGATGTGCAGAGGTAACATTGTATCCGGCAGCAGAACACAATGGGATGTGATCTCCGCAGCAGATGTTTTGTTGCTTGCGGCGGATACACGAGTTCTCCGCTTTCATTGCCGCTTGTTGAAAAGTAATTATTTTTTTTCATTGAGAACTTTCAGTTCCGACGCCCCAAATATGCACTCGGGGCTGCGCCGTCTCCATGGCAACAAAGATTTTCAGTTTTGTTTTTAAAATGAGCTCAGAAAACTGCAACTTCGAAATTTAAAATTTAAAATTTGAAAAAAAAAAAAAGAATTGTGCGGCTGGAAACCGCGAGAAACGTCTCCGAGCCGCCGACCTCCGGGGACATGGCCGATGCATTTCTTACATGCAATGTCCATCCAACCAAATCATGAAGAATCTACCAAAATTTGGTGATTTGTAAAACATATTAGATTACTAATCAGAAGATACCTCCTGTATTATACTTCAGAGCTGCACTCACCATTCTGCTGGTACAGTCACTGTGTACATACATTACTGATCCTGAGTTACCTCCTATATTATTCTCCAGAGCTGCACTCCCTATTCTTCTGGTGCAGTCACTGTGTACATACATTACATTACTGATCCTGAGTTACCTCCTGTATTATTCTCCAGAGCTGCACTCCCTATTCTTCTGGTGCAGTCACTGTGTACATACATTACATTACTGATCCTGAGATACCTCCTGTATTATACTCCAGAGCTGCACTCACTATTCTGCTGGTGCAGTCACTGTGTACATACATTACTGATCCTGAGTTACCTCCTGTATTATTCTCCAGAGCTGCACTCCCTATTCTTCTGGTGCAGTCACTGTGTACATACATTACTGACCCTGAGTTACCTCCTGTATTATACTCCAGAGCTGCACTCACTATTCTGCTGGTACAGTCACTGTGTACATACATTACTGATCCTGAGTTACCTCCTGTATTATACTCCAGAGCTGCACTCACTATTCTGCTGGTGCAGTCACTGTGTACATACATTACTGATACTGAGTTACCTCATGTATTATACTCCAGAGCTGCACTCACTATTCTGCAGTCACTGTGTATCATGTGAATCTGGCAGCACGGTTACTGCCACAGGTTTATCATACCACAGCATATGGACATCGGCCTCCTGATGAACCATGAGATGGGGAAACGCGTTGAGGCAGTTTAAGCTAAGTCTATATGTCCCTGCTATCATTGAGTGTCTCATTTGAGATAGGATCGTGGCCTCTTATCATTTGAGGCTTTTTATGAGCTCTATTTTTGCACAATATCACTATATATATATATATATATATATATATATATATATATATATATATATATATATATATATATATATATATATATATATATATATATAATCGCACTGCACTTTATCTTTTAGCTAGGGGCTCATAGGGTCATTAGCAGGGACAGTCATCGAGGAGTGGGGGCGCCACTACGTAGCTTTAGGGTGCCAACCTCCACGGTTAGGTAGTGCTCAGGAGGGAGCGAACATTGTAGGGATTTATTTCCCTCTCTCTTCTGTGCACTATATCACTTTGATCACATAGTGTGGTATTGTACTTTTTAATATCAATATTAAATGTTAAGTTTTAAGAGGGTTTTATGTTAAAGCAGTCACTGTGTACACACGTTACATTACTGATCCTGAGTAACCTCCTATATTATTCTCCAGAGCTGCACTCACTGTGTCCATACATTACTGATCCTGAGTTACCTCCTGTATTATACTCCAGAGCTGCACTCACGATTCTGCTGGTGCAGTCACTGTGTACATACATTACATTACTGATCCTGAGTTACCTCCTGTATTATACTCCAGAGCTGCACTCACTATTCTGCTGGTGCAGTCAAAGTGTACATACATTACATTACTGATCCTGGGTTACCTCCTGTATTATACTCCAGAGCTGCACTTACTATTCTGCTGGTGCAGTCACTGTGTATACAGTACATTACCGATTCTGTACTGATCCTCCAGAGCTGCACTCACTATTCTGCTGGTGCAGTCACTGTGTACATACATTACTGATCCTGAGTAACCTCCTGTATTACACTCCAGAGGTGCACTCACTATTCTGCTGGTGCAGTCACTGTGTACATACATTACATTACTGATCCTGAGTTACATCCTGTATTACACTCCAGAGCTGCACTCACTATTCTGCTGATGCAGTCACTGTGTACATACATTACTGATCCTGAGTTACATCCTGTATTACACTCCAGAGCTGCACTCACTATTCTGCTGGTGCAGTCACTGTGTACATACATTACATTACTGATCCTGAGTTACATCCTGTATTATACTCTAGAGCTGCACTCACTATTCTGCTGGTGCAGTCACTGTGTACATACATTACTGATCCTGAGTTACCTCCTGTATTATACTCCAGAGCTGCACTCACTATTCTGCTGGTGCAGTCACTGTGTACATACATTACTGATCCTGTATTATACTCCAGACCTGCACTCACTATTCTGCTGGTGCAGTCACTGTGTACATACATTACTGATCCTGAGTTACATCCTGTATTATACTCCAGAGCTGCACTCACTATTCTGCTGGTGCAGTCACTGTGTACATACATTACATTACTGATCCTGAGTTACCTCCTGTATTATACTCCAGAGCTGCACTTACTATTCTGCTGGTGCAGTCACTGTGTACATACATTACTGATCCTGAGTTACCTCCTGTATTATACTCCAGAGCTGCACTCACTATTCTGCTGGTGCAGTCACTGTGTACATACATTACATTACTGATCCTGAGTTACCTCCTGTATTATACTCCAGAGCTGCACTCACTATTCTGCTGGTGCAGTCACAAGGAATGCTTTTGCTCGTTGTCCCCTGTAGCCGGTCCGTTCGGGATGAGATGGAGGAATCATCTGCAGACGCCGCGCTCAGTCTTCTCCTCGCAGACGCCGCGCTCAGTCTTCTCCTCGCAGACGCCGCGCTCAGTGTGAATGACGCCTCGCAGTAATATGAAGTGATAGGAGACGCGGCACAGATTCAATTTCCTGCGTGTGACCCGCGCGGCCCCGGCGTCCACCGGCGTGAAATCTGATACCTTATTATTCGTTTTTTTGAAGTAATACAGATGAAACATATTGCAGGAGCCGGTGGCGGTGACCGCAGACGGGGGGCACCGCTCTCCCCTCGACCTGAAGCATCTGCGGAGAATGTCAGCCCCGGTGCGCGGCGCAGATTAGACATTAAAGGGCCGGTTCCTTTAATCTGAGATAAAGATCAGGAGAAAACTCAGAAACTTTCTACTTTTAAGATTTTCATCGACTGAACTTTACGTAAATCCCGAATCAGAGACCGGAACCAAGAGGAGAATATGGAGCGGCTCCAGGAGAGACGGAGCGCGGGCCGCGGTACTGGTTACGTCTCACCTGCTGGCGGATTCTGGACGCGCTCGGTCCGGATGGAGTCAGTCTGCAGGATCGCCGCAGACTCCGGGATCAGCAGAGGTGGAATATCAGCACAGCGGAGAAGATTCACAGAGGTAGCAGAGTCCAGCGAGGAAGCACTACCTCTGCAGCAATGGCGCAAAGTAGAATATGTAAAGTGACTCCCTGCAGATGTAGCAGAGTCCAGCAACGCAGAGTATTTTAGAAAGCACCTTGGTGCATTAGAGGAGCAGCAGAGCTGGATATGTCAGAGGCTGCTCGGTACAGCAGAGCTGGATGTGTCAGGAGGATGCTCGGTACAGCAGAGCTGGATGTGTCAGGAGGCTGCTCGGTACAGCAGAGCTGGATGTGTCAGGAGGATGCTCCGTACAGCAGAGCTGGATGTGTCAGGAGGATGCTCCGTACAGCAGAGCTGAATGTGTCAGGAGGATGCTCGGTACAGAAGAGCTGAATGTGTCAGGAGGATGCTCGGTACAGCAGAGCTGGATGTGTCAGGAGGCTGCTCGGTACAGAAGAGCTGGATGTGTCAGGAGGATGCTCGGTACAGCAGAGCTGGATGTGTCAGGAGGATGCTCGGTACAGCAGAGCTGGATGTGTCAGGAGGCTGCTCGGTACAGAAGAGCTGGATATGTCAGGAGGCTGCTCGGTACAGCAGAGCTGGATATGTCAGGAGGCTGCTCGGTACAGCAGAGCTGGATATGTCAGGAGGCTGCTCGGTACAGCAGAGCTGGATATGTCAGGAGGCTGCTCGGTACAGCAGAGCTGGATATGTCAGGAGGCTGCTCGGTACAGCAGAGCTGGATATGTCAGGAGGCTGCTCGGTACAGCAGAGCTGGATATGTCAGGAGGCTGCTCGGTACAGCAGAGCTGGATGTGTCAGGAGGCTGCTCGGTACAGCAGAGCTGGATGTGTCAGGAGGCTGCTCGGTACAGCAGAGCTGGATGTGTCAGGAGGCTGCTCGGTACAGCAGAGCTGGATGTGTCAGGAGGCTGCTCGGTACAGCAGAGCTGGATGTGTCAGGAGGCTGCTCGGTACAGCAGAGCTGGATGTGTCAGGAGGCTGCTCGGTACAGCAGAGCTGGATGTGTCAGGAGGCTGCTCGGTACAGCAGAGCTGGATGTGTCAGGAGGCTGCTCGGTACAGCAGAGCTGGATGTGTCAGGAGGCTGCTCGGTACAGCAGAGCTGGATGTGTCAGGAGGCTGCTCGGTACAGCAGAGCTGGATGTGTCAGGAGGCTGCTCGGTACAGCAGAGCTGGATGTGTCAGGAGGTTGCTCGGTACAGCAGAGCTGGACGTGTCAGGAGGCTGCTCGGTACAGCAGAGCTGGACGTGTCAGGAGGCTGCTCGGTACAGCAGAGCTGGACGTGTCAGGAGGCTGCTCGGTACAGCAGAGCTGGACGTGTCAGGAGGCTGCTCGGTACAGCAGAGCTGGACGTGTCAGGAGGCTGCTCGGTACAGCAGAGCTGGACGTGTCAGGAGGTTGCTCGGTACAGCAGAGCTGGATGTGTCAGGAGGTTGCTCGGTACAGCAGAGCTGGACGTGTCAGGAGGCTGCTCGGTACAGCAGAGCTGGACATGTCAGGAGGCTGCTCGGTACAGCAGAGCTGGACGTGTCAGGAGGCTGCTCGGTACAGCAGAGCTGGACGTGTCAGGAGGCTGCTCGGTACAGCAGAGCTGGACGTGTCAGGAGGCTGCTCGGTACAGCAGAGCTGGACGTGTCAGGAGGCTGCTCGGTACAGCAGAGCTGGACGTGTCAGGAGGCTGCTCGGCACAGCAGAGCTGGGCGTGTCAGGAGGCTGCTCGGTACAGCAGAGCTGGGTGTGTCAGGAGGTTGCTCGGTACAGCAGAGCTGGATGTGTCAGGAGGTTGCTCGGTACAGCAGAGCTGGATGCGTCAGGAGGCTGCTTGGTACAGCAGAGCTGGATGTGTCAGGAGGTTGCTCGGTACAGCAGAGCTGGATATGTCAGGAGGCTGCTCGGTACAGCAGAGCTGGATATGTCAGGAGGCTGCTCGGTACAGCAGAGCTGGATATGTCAGGAGGTTGCTCGGTACAGCAGAGAGGAGCAGAGCAGCAGAGTTGGTTATGTCAGGAGGCAGAATTGAGCAGCAACCTAAGAGGTGCTAACTCATTTACCATAATAACCTGCCGCCAGTAGAGCAGAGTGAATGCAGAACCCGGCGCTGGAGCCAGAACAGGCGAGGAACATTTGGAAACCCCCATCCATGCCCCCCACCCCCGAGAGAGACGCTGTGGTCACCCTATACACAGCACACGGACCTGAATGGTTAATAGGCATTTTATTATAACACGGGTGCAAATCATGAGCCTGAATATTGTGCATACCGCATTTATATCTAAATTTACAAGAATGGTTATACATACACTATATAGATCGTCACAACCTCTTCATATACTATGTCGAACATGAACTCCGATGATAAAGGGGCTCTGCTGCGCACAATACTGGCCCTCACCGGACAACACAGACCCCAGTCACTAAAACAGAACCTCCTCGGTTCTGGAATTGAAGATGTCCCCGGACGTGCTCCCAAACAAGCCGGACATAAGGAAAGGGAGGCCTCGCTGCTTTGAAGAAAAAAAAAATAAAAAAAAAAATGGATGCCGTAATGCAGATTAAGGAAATATGGCTCCTACTAAACCTCTCAAATCCAGTGCATAGACTAATATCTGGCTACTTGCAGCCACCACTAGGGGGAGCACATGAGCTCCCTGCATACAGTAAAGATATTAGATATTCTAGAAGTTTTCCTGAATCACCAAAAGACTCAAAATGTTTGGAGAGGACAAACTCAGTTACAGGGAAGTAAGGAAGGACCGATGGAGCCAATCTTGCTAAAAGAAAAATTACTGGGCCTTTCATACGACTTTTACTGATTGATTTTGAAATTGCTAATTATTGGTTTTCTAGGGTCTTTTAGAACTTTATATGCATTTCATACATAAGTGAAACACTCCGCAGCGCGTGAAACGTTCCGCAGCGCGTGAAACATTCCGCAGCGCGTGAAACATTCCGCAGCGCGTGAAACATTCCGCAGCGCGTGAAACATTCCGCAGCGCGTGAAACATTCCGCAGCGCGTGAAACATTCCGCAGCGCGTGAAACATTCCGCAGCGCGTGAAACATTCCGCAACATTCCGCAACATTCCGCAGCGTGTGAAACATTCCGCAGCGTGTGAAACATTCCGCAGCGTGAGAAACATTCCGCAGCGTGAGAAACATTCCGCAGCGTGAGAAACATTCCGCAGCGTGAGAAACATTCCGCAGCGTGAGAAACATTCCGCAGCGTGAGAAACATTCCGCAGCGTGAGAAACATTCCGCAGCGTGAGAAACATTCCGCAGCGTGAGAAACATTCCGCAGCGTGAGAAACATTCCGCAGCGTGAGAAACATTCCGCAGCGTGAGAAACATTCCGCAGCGTGAGAAACATTCCGCAGCGTGAGAAACATTCCGCAGCGTGAGAAACATTCCGCAGCGTGAGAAACATTCCGCAGCGTGAGAAACATTCCGCAGCGTGAGAAACATTCCGCAGCGTGAGAAACATTCCGCAGCGTGAGAAACATTCCGCAGCGTGAGAAACATTCCGCAGCGTGAGAAACATTCCGCAGCGTGAGAAACATTCCGCAGCGTGAGAAACATTCCGCAGCGTGAGAAACATTCCGCAGCGTGAGAAACATTCCGCAGCGTGAGAAACATTCCGCAGCGTGAGAAACATTCCGCAGCGTGAGAAACATTCCGCAGCGTGAGAAACATTCCGCAGCGTGAGAAACATTCCGCAACATTCCGCAGCGTGTGAAACATTCCGCCACATTCCGCAGCGTGTGAAACATTCTGCCACATTCCGCAGCGTGTGAAACATTCCGCCACATTCCGCGTGTGAAACATTCCGCAACATTCCGCAGCGTGTGAAACATTCCGCAACATTCCGCAGCGTGTGAAACATTCCGCAACATTCCGCAGCGTGTGAAACATTCCGCAACATTCCGCAGCGTGTGAAACATTCCGCAACATTCCGCAGCGTGTGAAACATTCCGCAACATTCCGCAGCGTGTGAAACATTCCGCAGCGTGTGAAACATTCCGCAACATTCCGCAGCGTGTGAAACATTCCGAAACATTCCGCAGCATGTGAAACATTCCACAACATTCCACAGCGTGTGAAACATTTCGCAACGTGTGAAACATTTCGCAGGGATTTAGGCATTTCGCACCATTCCTCAGTGTCTGCACAAGTCTGAAGTGAGCTCCCTCTAGTGGCGGCTACAGGATAACGTAACCACAGCTATGGAGCGGATTTGGAGGTAGAGCCCATATCACTAGGTGGGCAATCATTTTACTCCAATGGTTCCTAATTTAATTCCTGACAAACTGTTTCCAAAAAGGCGAAAAAAAAAAATAAATTTGGCTGACTGCATAAAAACGCCACAGCGCTTGCCGCACCGTCGTGGTCTCCTTCAGAAAGGATTTGGAAATTGATTGTTTTTAATACTTGGCATTTCTAAAAAGGCACAATCTATCACTGAATGGGGGGGAACGAAAATCAAAAAGTTAACAAAAAAAAATAAAAAAAATTGTCGTAGCGGAAAAGAAGATGAAGTCATGGTGAAGGACGACTGGTTTCGCCTCACAGAACGAGACCTTCATATACGGGACCTTCGGCTTCCGGGGACTCCTTTCGGAGACGTAAATGTTCCAGGGTGTTGTGGAAGTGCTTGTTGATCTGCTCCGTCTCCTCGCTGGCCTCCAGGTTGGGGAGGTCTTCCCGGATCTTCTGGATCAGTTGGTTCAATACCTGAACGGTGACCTGAAAAACAGACAATGGCGCAGGTTTAGGATCCGATGCACATGGTCGCTGACGCGCGCAGACCGCGGATGAACCTCTGTATTTATAGCCGAATATCAACACAACAGCACAATTGGCAGCTCTTAAGATTTTCCAAGAAAACAAGCTGCGTCCTCAGAAGAAGGAACGTGTTTACTGCGGAAATGTCAGAGTAATTAGCATACAAGCAGCGCGCAATTATCACGCCGGCGGCGGGGACCACGGATCCCCGAACCTGCGGCAGAAGAGTATAAGGTGCCGAGCCCCCTATTACCCCCCACTTCCCCGATACAGTCATCAATGACGGGGACGTCACCTCAATCCTGATCCATAAAACATGAAATAAGACGGACGCCGGCGCTTTATCGCAGAGGAGGATAATTAGAGGATTTCTTCCCAGATCTGACGACGCTTCGCATCTGTATTCTACAACCCAACTAATCAGCGGCATTTGATCGCGACTCTTCAAAAAAAAAAACCTCCTGAAAACTTGCTGGCGGATAATGAAGGGGTGCGGGAGAGAAGAAAGGGCGGCGTGATGAGAGGCGCTCGCGTACCGCATCATTTTCCTTCTCGTAGAAGTAGATGTATCTGTTGAGGATTTCGATGAAGAGCTGCACTTGTAGGGAAGGGTCCATGCACTGATTAGCGATCTTCAGAGCCTTCTTCAGACACTCCATAACCCGTTTGCCGCTGTGAATCTGAAAGACAAAAGTGAAGACTCGCGGTAATTGAGAGGGAGCGCGCAGATTGCTTCCACCTTTCCTTGCCGGAGGGGCTTTACAAAAACAAAGAGTTTAGAACAAACGTTTCATTTGAACTACATGAAGCTGCATTTCACCGGATTTATGGTCTTTGGACGTCGTTTCGGGCAATGACCTTTGTATGCAGAACCAGTGTTCCAAAAACTGTACAAACATTTTGACGGGCTGGGGGGGGCCGGCGGCGTAGAGAGGACGGGCGGGGGGCCGGCGGCGTAGAGAGGACGGGCGGGGGGCCAGCGGCGTAGAGAGGACGGGCGGGGGGCCAGCGGCTGAGAGGACCGGAGAGGGGGTGGCCGGCGCCATAGAGAGGACGGCACCATAGAGGACAGAGGGGACAGTGCCGTGAAGAGGACGGGGGACTGCGCTATGGAGGACAGGGGATGGCGCTGTGGAGAGAACGCACGCGTGCCATGGGGAGGACGGACAGGTCGGTGCCTCGTTGTGGAGATCTTTGCTGGGGAGTGCAATCTTTATCCTGAACTCCATACCAGATTGGCAACCACCGCAGGTAGATGGAAATCTCCGCCATAATTCCGCATTCAGAGCCGATTGCAGAGGGAACACTGATTAGTAACGAGTTGCAGTAAGAGGATGATGACGATGAGAAGGTTTATATAAGATGTCAGCGCGGGGTGCAGAGACCGGGCAGTGCAGGAATGTGGGGGCCACGACAGACAAGCACAGAAAACAGGAGGTGAATCAGGAAAGGATAGAGTCTGGAGACGCCGGGCGGAGGACGGAGGACGAGCGGTGACTCCTGCTAAACGGAGAGAAAGAAACAATTGACCCCGGCGTACACGAGTCCTTGACTCACGTCTCCATTATCCTCAGTACGAGGCGCGGAGGACGACTGACTCATGACTGCAGAACACGGCTCAAGGACTGCGCAGCCATGATGATGGGAATACAAAGCACGGCTCGTCATCTCTCAGAAATGGTCCCCGCGGTGGAGGACGGTCTGATCGGAGCCCAGACGCCTGTACATGGGGGTGCGATTCAAAGGCTCATTAACCCCTTCACAATCCCAGCACCGATCGCTGTGGGACCATTAGATGCTGCTGTCAATCACAGACATCTCCACCTTTTCTGCAGAAATATGTTATGGAGCATAATCAGCGGCCGCTGGAACAGCAGAGAACAGAGGTTACTGTCACAAGTTGTACAAAGTGAATTTCTTCTGTCAAGGACACTACAGACGATGTGTGAACATTGCGGAAATGAGTCAAGATAATTTAACCCCTTACCAAAATGTTGATAACAGCATGAGTATTGCACAGGAGTGCCTCGAGCTGTCTAGCATGATTATTGCACAGGTGCGACTTAGGCTGGCCAGCAAGATTATTGCACAGGTGTGCCTTAGGCTGGGCAGCATGATGATTATTGCACAGGTGTGCCTTAGGCTGGGCAACATTAATATTGCACAGGTGTGCCTTAGGCTGGGCGGCATGATTATTGCACAGGTGTGCCTTAGGCTGGGCGGCATGATTATTGCACAGGTGTGCCTTAGGCTGGGCAACATGAATATTGCACAGGTGCGCCTTAGGCTGGCCCGCATGATTATCGCACAGGTGTGCCTTAGGCTGGCCAGCATAATTAGTGTGCATCTGTGCAATAATCATGCGGGCTAGCCTAAGGTGCACCTGTGCAATAATCATGCCAGCCATCCTAAGGCACACCTGTGCAATACATAGAAAAAAGTCTTTGGAGTTTATCTCATGAAAAACTGGAGGAAAAAAAAAAAGAAAAAAAAAAGTGATACATACGATGAACAAAAATATAAATGTAACAAAGAAAAGCTTATAATAGGACTCTCCGGATCACAGAAAAGTGGAGCCAGGCCAGTAACTATGCGGGCTCAACTCCTGAGCAGGGATAAAGACAAGACCCTGACACTGGACATACCCAATAACGAACCTGTATCTGAAAAGTCTCCCCAAAAAAAAAACAAACCTTAATTCCTTCCCTCAAATACTCTGTGCTGCTGTGAATCAGATATGCTGGATTTCCTTTACAAAAATAAAAATTAAAAAAAAAAAAAAACAACATTTAAAGACCAGTCCTCACCTCTTCCCCGTTCTTATCCGTGTTGCGCCCGGACCAGAAGAGGTGAGCGGAGGTGCTGACGGCCCGGCACTGGTCCGGCTTCTTCAGGAGCTTGGATGCGGCCAGCGCGCTCTGCGTCCTCAGGGGCTCGTGGTTTTCTTCGCTGAAACATTTCATCTTCTCAAAGGTACCGATGATGAGAGTGATGGCCGCCAGCTGAGCCTTCGAGTCGCTGATCTCGTCTTCATACAGCGAAAATGCCTGTAGACCAATCACAGAGCACAATCCATCATACGTATATACAGTATATAGCATAAAACAAAGATCAAAGCTAACATAGCGGTGTCTGCCCATAGGCTGCTGTTCTGACCCAGCCCCCCATGCTTTACACTGCAGCACTACCTGCTCACATTGATTAGAGCTTACTTCTATTACAGTAAAAGGACTCCAGGAATCATCAGACAAACAGATATTAGCAGGGAGGGGGGTTCAGCGGAAACACTGATCTCTACATTCAGAGGCTGAAAACCTGACCCCGTGCTACTCACACAGCGGACGGGTATGCTACAACGTATCGTAGTCAAGAGCCATCAGCTTCTCACTCACGTGCTGCTACGCTAATACACTGTGCCAAACCCTCAGCTGTGAGAGCAGAACTAGACTGATTAGGATGGGCGGATGGGAGAACAGCTACAGCAGGCAAGAAAGTAGATTTCCAGTCATTGACAGCAAGCAGAGGCCAAAGTTTTAGGAGGAAGGAGAAAGGAAAGAGCAAGAAAGAAGGAAGGAAGGAGAAAGGAAGGAGCAAGAAGGAAGGAGCGAGAAAGAAGGAAGGAAGGAGCGAGAAAGAAGGAAGGAAGGGAGGAAGGAAGGAAGGGAGGAAGGGAGGAAGGAAGGAAGGGAGGAAGGAAGGAAGGGAGGAAGGAAGGAAGGAAGGGAGGAAGGAAGGAAGGGAGGAAGGAGCAAGAAAGAAGGGAGAAAGAAGGAGCGAGAAAGAAGGAAGGAGGGAAGGAAGGAGCGAGAAAGAAGGAAGGAGGGAAGGAAGGAGCGAGAAAGAAGGAAGGAAGGAAGGAAGGAGCGAGAAAGAAGGAAGGAAGGAAGGAAGGAGCGAGAAAGAAGGAAGGAAGGAAGGAAGGAGCGAGAAAGAAGGAAGGAAGGAAGGAAGTAGCGAGAAAGAAGGAAGGAAGGAAGGAAGTAGAAAGAAGGAAGGAAGGAAGGAGCGAGAAAGAAGGAAGGAAGGAAGGAGCGAGAAAGAAGGAAGGAAGGAAGGAGCGAGAAAGAAGGAAGGAAGGAGCGAGAAAGAAGGAAGGAAGGAAGGAAGGAGCGAGAAAGAAGGAAGGAAGGAAGGAGCGAGAAGGAAGGAAGGAAGGAAGGAGCGAGAAGGAAGGAAGGAAGGAAGGAGCGAGAAAGAAGGAAGGAAGGAAGGAAGGAGCGAGAAAGAAGGAAGGAAGGAAGGAAGGAGCGAGAAAGAAGGAAGGAAGGAAGGAGCGAGAAAGAAGGAAGGAAGGAAGGAAGGAGCGAGAAAGAAGGAAGGAAGGAAGGAAGGAGCGAGAAAGAAGGAAGGAGCGAGAAAGAAGGAAGGAAGGAAGGAAGGAAGGAAGGAGCGAGAAAGAAGGAAGGAAGGAAGGAAGGAGCGAGAAAGAAGGAAGGAAGGAAGGAGCGAGAAAGAAGGAAGGAAGGAAGGAGCGAGAAAGAAGGAAGGAAGGAAGGAGCGAGAAAGAAGGAAGGAAGGAGCAAGAAGGAAAGAAAGAAAGAAAGAAAGAAAGAAAGAAAGAAAGAAAGAAGGAAGGAGCGAGCAAGAAGGAAAGAAAGAAAGAAAGAAAGAAAGAAGGAAGGAGCGAGCGAGCGAGCAAGAAAGAAGGAAGGAAGGAAGGAAGGAAGGAAGGAAGGAGCGAGCGAGCAAGCAAGAAAGGAAAAGAAAAGAAGGAAGGAGCGAGCAAGAAAGAAGGAAGGATCAAGAAAGAAGGAAGGAAGTATCAAGAAAGAAAGAAGGAAGGAAGTATCAAGAAAGAAAGAAGGAAGGAAGGATCAAGAAAGAAGGAAGGAAGGATCAAGAAAGAAGGAAAGAAAGAAAGAAAGAGGAAGAAGAAAAACAAAAAACATGTATATTAATACTATTAAAACTGTGGAAGACAGAATACAGCGGTTTAACCAGCAAGAGTAGAAAACCGCGACATGTCCTGGGCTATGAAGGGTTAAAGGGCCGCACTTGGCCTCTGCACGGAGAAGTCATTGTTGTGCGGAGGAGTAATTTTCATGGTCGTGCTCCCATAATTGAGAAGCGAGACAGCGAGGTCATCAGCGGAGTGACAGCAAGGAGAAGAAAAGAAACTATATGACAGGCGCAGGCGATTACCTGAGACATGAATTCATAGGCCACCGTCTCGTGGTTCTCAAATCCAATTTCTCCGGCTGCCAGAGCCCCTTGTAGGAACAGTCTGAGGGGCAACTCGGCCAATTCTGCTTTAATTAATGCGCTGATGGTCTGGTGAGCGAAGGAGAAGATCTTCTGACACTTTTTATCCCACTTATCGTCCTGCACGGGGCGAGAACAGACAAAGAAGCGATTACAAAAACGTTATTACATCGTCCTATCCCTACTTGGGAAAGCTGGGTGGCAATCAGTGATGGCTTCGTTTTAAGGGAGAAATGACTTACTACTTTGGCATTTTCTTTGTATCGAAAAGCGAGCTGATACGCTGCAAACACCAGGGGCGGTAACGTGAAGCGGATTCTCTGGTTCCCGCCTGCCCCAAAATGCTTCCGGGCCGTGTTCAGGATCTATATAAAAGATGAAAATGCAGAGACTTGGTGATTAAAGACATTAGACGGCTGCAGAACCATGTGAGCTTTGTTATTTCTTATTCTGAACAACCCCTTTAAGTGCCCCCCCAGAGCAGAACTCATAATGACCAGTACAGAAAGCCGCCATGCCATTATGACATCTCTATCTGAACTTATAGGGGGCATTTATTGGGGTCCAGGCCTTTCCTCGTCTCTTCTCTCGGCTTTTTCTCATTATGTTGCGGTTGTGGGTACTCATAGCGTATAATGAGCAGTGTCCTTACAGAACTCTCCTTTTATCACGGAGTCGATCCTTCCTCAGGACGGCGGCTAATCAATGGCAGCAGAATACACGGCTGCCCATTAAGTAACAAACCTTCCAAAAAGGAGGAGCGCGGGGGGCAATTACCCAGCCTGACCACAGAGCTAATGACCACCGGAGGTGGCAACATGGCAAACCGGACCTAATAGGAACTGATCGTTATCAGTCGCCGGTGTGGAGAGCGCGCTGCAAAACCAGGCAATGACACGACCCCGAGAAGGTAATTAAAAGCCGGGAAAATAAAAAAATCCGCACAGTACCACCCCCCTCCTCTAAAGCACAAAACTCGTGTTTTCTTGTAGTTTTGACAGTATTGCTCTATGTATAATTGTTGAGACTGAAGCAGCTCTCTCCCCCCTCTACCAGCTGAAAGTCACAGCACATGGAGCCGGAATATAAAAAGACTCTGATCTGGGTCTAATTAGATTTTTACAGAATGGAGTCTTGTAGTTTAAATCAGTTTATCTCTATGTATAAATCACAGCCCTAACAGATGAGCTGTGAAGCAGCTCTCTCCCCCCTCTACCAGCAGGAAGTCTCAGCACATTGAGCTGGAATAGGAAAGATTCTGATCCGGGTCTAATTGATTTTTAGAGAACAAGTCTTGTAATTTCATCAGTTTCTCTCTATGTATAAATCACTGCATTAACAGATGAGCTGTGAAGCAGCTCTCTCCCCCCTCTACCAGCAGAAAGTCACAGCACATTGAGCTGGAATAGAAAAGATTCTGATAGCGATTGAAATGGATTTTTACAGAAAAAAAGTCTTGTAATTTCATCAGTTTCTCTCTATGTATAATCATGGCCTTAAAAGATGAGCTGTGACACCGCTCTCTTCCCCTCTACCAGCAGGAAGTCACAGCACATGAAGCAGAAATATAAAGAGATTCTGATTTGGGTCTAATTACATTTTTACAGAATGAAGTCTTGTAGTTTAATCAGTTTATCACTATGTATAAATTACAGCCCTAACAGATGAGCTTTGAAGCAGCTCTCTCCCCCCTCTACCAGCAGGAAGTCTCAGCAGCTGAGCTCCATCAATGAGACTGGAATATAGAGACTTAGATCTGAGTCTACAGCGATTGTTGCAGAACATAAAAGTCTTGTAGTTTTACTCCAGTGTTTCCTCTTTTCTAACCATTGCAGATCAGGGATGGATTGTGAAGCTGCTCTCTCCCCCCTCTACCAGCAGAAAGTCACAGCACATGGAGCTGGAATATAGAGAGATTCTGATCTGGGTCTAATTAGATTTTTACAGAACAAAGTCTTGTAATTTCATCAGTTTCTCTCCATGTATAAATCACTGCATTAACACATGGGCTTTGAAGCAGCTCTCTCCCCCTCTACCAGCAAAAAGTCACAGCACATTGAGCTGGACTATAAAAGATTCTGATTTGGGTCTAATTAGATTTTTAGAGAACAGAGTCTTGTAGTTTCATCAGTTTCTCTCTCATATATATATATATATATATATATATATATATATATATATATATATATATATATATATATATATATATATATATATATATATATATATATATATATATATATATATATATATATATATATATATATATATATATATATATATATATAAATCATGGCCTTAACAGCTGGGCTGTGAAGCAGGCTCTCTCCCCCCTCTACCAGCAGGAAGTCTCAGCAGCTGAGCTCCACCAATGAGACTGAAATATAGAGACTTTGATCTGAGTCTACAGCAATTGTTGCAGAACATAAAAGTCTTGCAGTTTCTCAAGTGTTTCCTGATTGATAACCACTGCAGATCAGTGATTGATTGTGAAGCAGCTCTCTCCCCCTCTACCAGCAGAAAGTCACAGCACATGAAGCTGGAATATAAGATTCTGATCTGGGTTGAATTGGATTTTTAGAGAACAAGTCTTGTAATTTCATCAGTTTCTCTTTATGTATAAATCACAGCCTTGACAGATGAGCTCTGAAGCAGCTCTCCCCCCCCCCCCCCACCCCCCACCAGCAGAAAGTCACAGCACGTGAAGCTGGAACATAAAAAGACTCTGATCTGGGTCTAATTAGATTTTTAGAAAACGGAGTCTGGTAGTTTCATCAGTTTCTCTCTACGTATAAATCACGGCCTTAACAGCTGGGCTGTGAAGCAGCTCACTCCCCCCTCTACCAGCAGGAAGTCTCAGCAGCTGAGCTCCATCAATTAGACTGAAATATAGAGACTCCCATCTGAGTCTTTACAGATTGTTGCAGAACATAAAAGTCTTGTAGTTTCTCCAGTGTTTGTTTTATAACCACTGCAGATCAGTAATTGATTGTGAAGGAGCTCTCTCCCCCCCTCTACCAGCAGAAAGTCACAAGCACCTAGAGCTGGAACATAAAAAGACTCTGATCTGGGTCTAATTAGATTTCTTACAGAAGGAAGTCTTGTAGTTTAATCAGTTTCTCTCTATGCATAATCACTGCATTAACAGAAGGACTGTGAAGCAGCTCTCTCCCCCCCTCCACCAGCAGGTCTGAGCAGCTGGGCTCTATCAAGAATCCTGGATTACAAAGATACTGTGATCTGGGTCTATTTAGACTGTTGCAGAAGGTAGAGAAACACTGATGAAACTACAATAGACTATCTTCTGCAACATTCAAAGTAGACCCAGATCAGAATTTCTCTATATTCCAGTCTCATTGATGTGCTGAGACTTCCTGCTGGTAGAGGGGGGAGGGAGCTGCTGTACAGTTTTTGCTGATCTGTAATTGAGGCAATTTATACATAGGAAAACAATGCTGAAACTTCAAGACTGTGTGTACATCTAAATAGTCCCAGTTCAGACTCTCGGTATTCTAGTTTCCTTGATGATGCTCCATGCGCTGAGACTTTCTGCTGGTGGAGGGGAGAGAGAGCTGCTTGGCAGCCAATCACTAATCTGTTACTGTGTTGATTTATAGGAAACAATGACAAAACTAAAAGACTGTATGAATCATCGCAGTGACAGATCAGCAACTGGCTGTGAAGTGGCTCTCTCTCCCCTCTACCAGCAGGAAGTCTCAGCACATAGAGCTCTAGCAATGAGACTGGAATACAGAGAAAATCTGATCTGGGTCTACTTTGATAGTTCTCTGGTTTCAATCTTCTGTAACAATCAAAGTAGACCCAGACCACATTCTCATTGTATTCCAGTCTTATTGATGGAGCTCAATGTGCTGAGATTTCCTGCTGGTGTAGGGGAGAGAGAGCCACTTCACAGCCGACGCTGATCTGTCACTGCGGTGATTTATACACAGTGTTGAAGTTTCATCAGTGTTTCTCCATGTATAAAATCACCGCAGTAGCAGATTAAGGATTGGCTGTACAGCAGCAGCTCCCTCCCCCCTCCACCAGCAGGAATTCTCAGCAGTTGAGCGCCATCAAGAAGACTAACAGAGATTCTGATCTGGGTCTACTTAAGATACAGAATGTTTAGTTTTGTAGTTTCGTCAGCGGTTATGGATATATACGTCACAGAGGTAACACATTGTTGATCAGCGATGTAGCAGCTCTCTCCCCCCTCTACCAGCAGGAAGTCGCAGTATTTCAATCTCCATCAAGGAGATTGGACTGTAAAGATACATTTGGATTAGGAATCTTGTAAAATAACATACTGACAAGACTACAAGACTGGATTTCTGTATGGAAAATCACCGCTGTAACAGATCAGTGATCGGCGGTGATGCAGCAGCTCTCTCTCCCCTCTACTAGCAAGAAGTCTCAGCAGTTGAGCTCCATCAAAGAAGACTACAATATAGAGAAATTCTGATCTTTGTCTATTTTTGAGAATTTCAGAAGATAGAGAAATATTGATGAAACTACAACACTATCTTCTGCAACAATCTAAAAGTGACCCAAAACAGAATCTCTCTGTATTCCAGGCATCTTGATGGAGCTCAACTGCTGAGACTTCCTGCTGGTGGAGGGGAGAGAGAGCTGCTGTACAGCCACTCACTCATGTGTTAGTGTTTCCCTATGTATAAATCACCACAGTAACGAAACTACAAGACTGTATGAATCACCACAGTGACAGATCAGTGATTGACCGTGCAGCTGCTCTTTCTCCCCTCTACCAGCAGGAAGTCTCAGCAAGTGGAGCTCCATCAAGAAGAATGGACTATAGAGATTATGAACTGGGTCTATTTAAATGTTTGCAGTACATGTAGTCCTATAGTGTCATCAGTTACAGTATGTTTAAAAATCGGTACAATAACAGATGAGCAAAAACTATAGAACAGCTCTCCCCCCCCTCTACCAGCTGGAAGTCTCAGCACATGGAGACTAGAATACGTAGATTCTCTACTGGATCTATTTAGATGTTTGCTGTACACGCAGTCTTGTAGCTTCAGCATTGTTTTCCTACGTATAAATGACCGCAATAACAGATTGGCAAGAACTGTACAGCAGCTCTCTCCCCCCTCTATCAGCAGGAATTCTCAGCAGTTGAACGTCAACACAAGACTAATATATACAGATTATGATCAGGGTCTACTTGGATGCTTGCTGTACACACAGTCTTGTAGTTTCATCTGTGGTTCAGTAAATATAAGTCACCACAATAACAGGTCAGCGAGAACCGTAAAGCAGCTCTCTCCCCCCTCTACCAGCAGGAAGTCTCAGTCTTCTTGATGGCGATCAACTGCTAACAGATTCTGATCTGGGTCTACTTAGATACAGAATGTTTAGTAGTTTCGTCAGCGTTTATCGATATATAAGTCACCGAGGCAACACGTTGTTGATTGGCGGTGCAGCAGCTCTCTCCCCCCTCTACCAGCAGGAAGTCGCAGCATTTCAAACTCCATTAAGGAAATTGGACTGTAAAGATACATTTGGACTAGTTATCTTGTAAAATAACATACTGACAAGACTAGAAGACTGGATTTCTGTATGGAGAATCACCACTGTAACAGATCAGTGATCGGCGGTGGTGCAGCAGCTCTATCTCCCCTCTACCAGCAAGAAGTCTCAGCAGTTGAGCTCCATCAAAGAAGACTACAATATGAAGAGATTCTGATCTGGGTCTACTTAGAAACAGAATGTTCAGTCTTTTAGTTTCTTCAGTGTTTCTAGATATATAACTCATTGGTGATCAGCGGTGCAGCAGCTCTCTCCCCCCTCTAACAGCAGGAATTCACAGCATTTCAATCCCCATTAAGGAGATTAGACTATAGACATACATTTGGACTAGTTACCTTGTAAAATAACATACTGACAAGATTACAAGACTGGATTTTCTGTAACAGATCAGTGATCGGCAGTGCAGCAGCTCTCTCCCCCCTATACCAGCAAGAAGTCTAAGCAGATGAGTTTGATCAAGAAGACTAATAAAGAGATTCAGATCTGGGTCTATTTAGATACAGAATGTTTAGTTTTGTAGTTTCTTCAGTGTTTCTAGATATATAACTCATTGATGATCAGCGGTGCAGCAGCTCTCTCCCCCCTCTACCAGCAGGAAGTCACAGCATTTAAATCTCCATTAAGGAGAGTGGACTATAGAGATATATTTGGACTAGTTACCTTGCAAAATAAGCATAGTGACAAGACTATAAGACTGGATTTCCGTATGGAGAATCACTGCTGTAACAGATCAGTGATTGGCAGTGCAGCAGCTCCCTCCCCCCTATACCAGCAGGAAGTCTCAGCAGTTGAGCTCCATCAACAAGACCGCAATATAGAGATTCTGATCTGGGTCTACTTAGATACAGAATGTTCACTCTTGTAGTTTCATCAATGTTTCTACATATATAACTCATTGGTGATCAGCGGTGCAGCAGCTCACTCCCCCCTCTACCAGCAAAAAGTCACAGCATTTCAATCTCTATTAAGGAGATTGGATTATAGAGATACATTTGGACTAGTTATGTTGTAAAATAACACTGACAAGACTACAAGACTGGATTTCTGTAACAGATCAGTGATCGGCAGTGCAGCAGCTCTCTCCCCCCTATACCAGCAAGAAGTCTCAGTAGTTGAGCTTGATCAAGAAGACTAATATAGAGAGATTCAGATCTGGGTCTACTTAAATACAGAATGTTTAGTCTTGCAGTTTCGTCAGTGTATATCGTCGATTCATAAGTCCCCGAGGGAATACACTGTTGATTGGCAGTGCACAGCTCCCTCCCCCCTCTACCAGCAGGAAGTCACAGCATTTCAATCGCCATTAAGGATTATAGAGATAAATTTGGACTAGTTACTTTGTGAAATAAACAGTGACAAGATTACAAGACTGGATTTCCTTATGGAGAATGACCACTGTAACAGATCAGTGCAGCAGCTCTCTCCCCCCCTCTACCAGCAGGAAGTCACAGCATTTCAATCTCCATTAAGGAGTGTGGACTATAGACATACATTTGGACTAGTTACCGTGTAAAATAACATACGGACAAGAATACAAAACTGGATCTCTGTATGGAGAATCACTGTTACAACAGATCAGTGCCCGACGATGCAGCGGCTTTCTCCCCCCTCTACCAGCAGGAAGTCACAGCATTTCAATCTCCATTAAGGAGATTGGATTATAGAGATACATTTGGACTAGTTAGCTTGTAAAATAACATACTGACAAGACTACAAGACTGGATCTCTGTATGGAGAATCACCGCTGTAACAGATCAGTGCAGCAGCTCTCTCCCCCCTCTACAGCAGGAAGTCACAGCAGTTGAGCTCCATCTCAAATTGGTAATACTGATCGCCGACTTAGATCAAAAAGTCAAAGTACATACAATCTTATAGCTTTGTACAAGAGACTATAGCAAACGTGGCATTAGCATGTACAGTACCACATTGTGCTAAGTGCTCGGTAATTTCTCTATAAGAAAAACTTCATTCTCCATAGAAATAAGAACCATTGTGTGATTAATACAAAAATAATGGGCAAACACAGAGATCCGCTCCCTCCCCCCCATAGTCGTGCGGCAGAACAGAAGGTTTCTCTGAAATGAACCCCGCGTCTAGGCGTCTTAAGCGTGCGCTAAATGAAGCAATTAGGAATGCGAGCGCGCGGCTCCCGGGGACACTTCTCGTACCCACGTATCGCTTTCCAGAAGCTTTTTGCTTTGTTTCAGGCTTCAGAGAGGCGAGATAATGCACAAAATCTCTATTTGTGGGGTTAATTGTGAAAGAATAAGGAACGCGGCTTCCTCGCACGTACAAGACATCTGCTTGCAGCCGCCCTCCCCGTGGTCTCCATTGATCCTCGAAAGCGGGACGTGCGGTAATTTAAAGCGAAAAGGAAAACACCGGACTCCATTACGGCGCGGTCCAAGCGGGGATTGGAAGTCAAGGGTGGTTGTTTTATATTTTTTTTACATAAATTCCCACTTGTTGCACGGTTGATTCCAAGCCAATTAAATAGGTAATGAATAAGATAATGAATCAGTTACGGCTCCAGGAGAGGACCCTCGGCACCGCGGCTGGATGAAATACTGGAGTATTGATCTCACGAGCAGTAGACCAGCAGACGGCCGAGGTTATACGGAGTATGGACGCCGGAGCTACGAGACGTTTCTACTCAAGAGGGTGGTGGGGACTGACTAGTGCCATGGTGGTCAAAATGAGACTCCTCGGTTTGGGCGATGCCTTTAGGTGGTCAAAATGGGGCTCCTTTGTTTGGGTGATGTCTGCGGGTGGTCAAAAAGCAAAAATGAGGCTCTTCGGTTTGGTGGTCAAAATGCAAAATTAAACTCCTTGGTTTGCGCAATACCTGCGGGTGGTCAAAATGCAAAAGGAGGCTCCTCGGTTTGGGCGATGCCTGTGGGTGGTCAAAAAGCAAAATACGGCTCCTTGATATGGGTGATGCCTACGGGTGGTCAAAATGGGGATCCTTGGTTTGGGCAATGTTTGCGGGTGGTCAAAAAGCAAAAGGAGTCTCCTCGGTCTCCTCGGTTTGGGCGATGTCTGCAGGTAGTCAAAATGTGGCTCCTTGGTTTGGGCAATGTCTGCAAATGGTCAAAAAGCAAAATGCAGCTCCTTGCTTTGGGCGATGCCTGCGGATGGTCAAAATGGAAAATGAGGCTCCACAGTTGGTGGTCAAAACGCAAAATGAGGTTCCTTGGTTTGGGTGATGGCTACAGGTGGTCAAAATGCAAAATCCGGCTCCTCGGTTTGGGCAATGCCAACAGGTGGTCAAGATGAAGATCTTCGGTTTGGGCGATGCCTGCGTGTGGTCAAAATGGGGATCCTTGGTTTGGGCAATACCTGCAAGTGGTCAAAATGCAAAAGGAGGCTCCTCGGTTGGGGCAATGTCTGTGGGTGGTCAAAATGCGGCTCCTCAGTTTGGGCAATGCCTGAGGGTGGTCAAAATGCAAAATACAGCTCCACAGTTTGGTGGTCAAAATGCAAAATGAGGTTCCTTGGTTTGGGCGATGGCTGCGGGTGGTCAAAATGCAAAATACGGCTCCTCGTTTTGGGCGATGGCTGCGGTGGATATGCGGCATTGTCTCTCCGCACGCAGTGTGAATAAATCACAATCCCCTAAAAACCCATTAAGTCGGCAAAACTCCTAACAGACTCGTTAGCATCTAATTAATCTATCCGTTCTGAGCAGACGTGCGTCAGGAGGACGGCGGGACACACAATGCCGGCTCTTCGCTTCTTCCTTTCTTCCCTGTTTGATTCTGCCCAGTCATGGCGTTCCCCCCCCCTCCCCTCCCCCCTTCCTGGTCGGACGCTGTGAATTATGTCTTGTCATTTTGCTCAGTACACACAGGACACTTTGGGAGAAATTACTTCCTTTCAAGACAATGATGAGCTGTCAGAAGCGTCGGTGGCGACAGCTAAAACCACCGCCAGCGCGGTATCAAGTCTCTTCGGGAGGCGACTTAATCAGTACCTTCCCGCTGCAAAATGAGAGGTGGCGGCGCGCAGACGGTGACCTTGTTTACACTGAAGAGGTGATCGGCGCGCTCGCTGCCCCTTCCTCCAAACCGCCTCGCTCGCTGCCCCTACCTCCAAACCGCCTCGCTCGCTGCCCCTACCTCCAAACCGCCTCGCTCGCTGCCCCTACCTCCAAACCGCCTCGCTCGCTGCCCCTACCTCCAAACCGCCTCGCTCGCTGCCCCTACCTTCAAACCGCCTCGCTCGCTGCCCCTACCTCCAAACCGCCTCGCTCGCTGCCCCTTCCTCCAAACCGCCTCGCTCGCTGCCCCTACCTCCAAACCGCCTCGCTCGCTGCCCCTTCCTCCAAACCGCCTCGCTCGCTGCCCCTTCCTCCAAACCGCCTCACTCTCTGCACATTTACAGAGGTGATCAGCGGCGTCGGTTAGCAAATCCAAGAAAGAAACAGACACAAGGAACACACATTGGGGGTTGTAGTAGCTGTGACGAGCGATCTCCAGATACCGGACAACTCTGAATATGTTATCTTTGCAGTGAGGCGCTAAAGGAGCGGTGACTGACTTAGCAGCGGGTATTACGCGGCCATTATCAGCGGTGACAGGAGCGGCGCAGGAGGCCACAATGACTCGCCGCGATTCAATGAAATGATAAAAGGATATTAAATCTGGGCTGATAGTGCAGAGAATTAGGATATTGGAAGCCTTGGAAGGTAAGCGGGGCGCGGCGCTCCACGACAATGTGCACAATAAAAGCAATTATCTGTAGGACCTGTAATGGAGCCGGCGCAGGAGAAGACGGAGCGGCGAGACGTCACCAGGATCAGCACTAGGCCATCTCCTGATCTTATCAATGTACAGCGCCCCCCTGTGGATGAGTAAGGAAAGCACGGCTAGTCTACAATGCCCAGACATTACTGGGATGTTTCTTACCAGATACTGTTGATCGGGGTCATCGGACCTCAGTAGGTGAATGAATCTCCCGACAAGTCCCTGCTCATCAGCAAAGTCTTCGGGGTCGGGGTCTTCCGCTGGCTGGTCTGGCTGGTCCTGGATGAGCGTTGATACCAGATTCATGATGGCGTCCACCTGTCAACAAAGCCAACAATGTGAGGCAGCAGTGACACGGCAGACAGGCGGACCTCACTGAATATACATTGATGTGAGGCAGCAGAGATAGGGTGGACAGGTGGAGGACACTATGCACACTATGTGAAGCAGTAGAGACATGGTAGACAGGTGGAGGGAACCATGCACACAATATGAGGCAGTAGAGACACTGTAGACAGGTGGGGGGCACCGAGGCCACATTAATGTAAGGCACAAGAGACACGGCAGACAGGCAGGGGCACTGTGTATACATTAATGTGAGGCAGCAGAGACACTGTGGACAGACTGAGGGCTCCGTGCCCATATTAATGTAAGGCAGCACAGACGCGACTGAAAGGTGGAGGGCACCGTTCACACATTTATGTGAGGCAGCAGAGACACGGTGGACAGATGGAGGGTACCATGCCCACATTAGTGAGAGGCAGCAGAGACATGGCAGACAGGCGGCCGGCGCCAGGTCCACATTACCTGCTCCTGGGAGCCGACCTCAGTGTTGTACTCCAGGCCGCTGCTCAGCACGTAGCAGCTCATGCTCTTCCTGGACTCGTAGTCAAAGTATTCAAAGAGGGGGTAGAAATGTTTGAGCTTCAGCACGGTCAGGATGTTGTTGTAGGTGTCCACCGGGATCTTCAGGAGTCGCGTCAGCTCTTTGGAGACGGCGCTGCTCGTGGCGATGCTGAAAGGTACAAGACGGATCAGAGCTAAAGACACATCCTCTGCTCTCAGATGTAGCAGAGCTAAAGACACATCCTCTGCTCTCAGATGTAGCAGAGCTAAAGATACATCCTCTGCTCTCAGATGTAGCAGAGCTAAAGACACATCCTCTGCTCTCACATGTAGCAGAGCTAAACACATAAGAAAGCACAGAGAGGAGGAAACTCAACCATTCACATCACAATGTAAGTATATCCAGAATGTAACGCGCCACTAGCACCTCCGGATGAGATGACAGAGGAAGAGCCGGGAGACATGGAGGAAAGAGATATAGATAAAATCAGTCTTCACTGTATACATGTGTATGCATGAGCTGTCAATCAGTGACTGACTCCACCCTCCAGACTACTGGACTTAAATGAGGCACCCAGAGCTGCACTCACTATTCTGTTAACATATGCAACTATGGTTAAGTAATGTATGTACACAGTGACTGCACCAGCAGAATAGTGAGTGCAGCTCTGGAGTATAATACGGGAGGTAACTCAGGATCAGTAATGTAATGTATGTACAGTGACTGCACCAGCAGAATAGTGAGTGCAGCTCTGGAGTATAATACAGGAGGTAACTCAGGATCAGTAACGTATGTACACAGTGACTGCACCAGCAGAATAGTGAGTGCAGCTCTGGAGTATAATACAGGAGGTAACTCAGGATCAGTAATGTAATGTATGTACACAGTGACTGCACCAGCAGAAAAGTGAGTGCAGCTCTGGAGTATAATACAGGAGGTAACTCAGGATAAGTAATGTAATGTATGTACAGTGACTGCATCAGCAGGATAGTGAGTGCAGCTCTGGAGTATAATAAAGGATCAGTAATATAAATATATATATATATATATATATATATATATATATATATATATATATATATATATATATATATATATATATATATATATATATATATATATATATTGTTGTGTGTAGTTACCAAGTGTTTGTGTAGGCGCTGTACATGTTCTGGGTGTGGCGGGGGGTGAGAGCGGTGTTGTATGTGTGTTGCGTTGTTTGTGGAGCGCTGTGTGTCTGTAGCGTTGTGTGTGTGTTGCGCGGTTTGTGTGTGTGTGGTGTGTTTTGGGGGGAGGTATGTTTTGTGCAATGTGTGTGTTGTGCAGTATGTGCGTAGATTTGTGTGCGCCGCGGTGTTTGTGTGTTGGGTGTTGTGTGTGTGCAGCGTTGTCTGTGTGTGTGGGTGTCTGTGTAGGGCGTTGTTTGTGGTTCCCAGTGTGTGTGTGTGTGTGTGTGTGTGTGTGTGGTGTGTTGTGCAGTGCGCGCGTGTGTGTGTGTGTTGGGGGGAGGTGTGCACTCCCCATCGTGCTCCATCCCCCATGCAGCGCACTCACCATCGTGCTCCATCCCCCATGCTGCGCACCCCCCATCGTGCTCCATCCGCCATGCTGCGCACTCCCAAACGTGCTCCATCCGCCATGCTGCGCACTCCCAAACGTGCTCCATCCGCCATGCTCCGCACTCCCCATCGTGCTGCATCCGCCATGCTGCGCACTCCCAAACGTGCTCCATCCCCCATGCTGCGCACTCCCAAACGTGCTCCATCCGCCATGCTGCGCACTCCCAAACGTGCTCCATCCGCCATGCTGCGCACTCCCAAACGTGCTCCATCCCCCATGCTGCGCACTCCCAAACCTGCTCCATCCCCCATGCTGCGCACCCCCCATCGTGCTCCATCCCCCATGCTGCACCAGCATCAGCCTCTCTCCCCGCAGCATCAGCCTCTCTCCCCGCAGCATCAGCCTCTCTCCCCGCAGCATCAGCCTCTCTCCCCGCAGCATCAGCCTCTCTCCCCGCAGCATCAGCCTCTCTCCCCGCAGCATCAGCCTCTCTCCCCGCAGCATCAGCCTCTCTCCCCGCAGCATCAGCCTCTCTCCCCGCAGCATCAGCCTCTCTCCCCGCAGCATCAGCCTCTCTCCCCGCAGCATCAGCCTCTCTCCCCGCAGCATCAGCCTCTCTCCCCGCAGCATCAGCCTCTCTCCCCGCAGCATCAGCCTCTCTCCCCCCAGCATCAGCCTCTCTCCCCCCAGCATCAGCCTCTCTCCCCCCAGCATCAGCCTCTCTCCCCCCAGCATCAGCCTCTCTCCCCCCAGCATCAGCCTCTCTCCCCCCAGCATCAGCCTCTCTCCCCCCAGCATCAGCCTCTCTCCCCCCAGCATCAGCCTCTCTCCCCCCAGCATCAGCCTCTCTCCCCCCAGCATCAGCCTCTCTCCTCCCAGCATCAGCCTCTCTCCTCCCAGCATCAGCCTCTCTCCTCCCAGCATCAGCCTCTCTCCTCCCAGCATCAGCCTCTCTCCTCCCAGCATCAGCCTCTCTCCTCCCAGCATCAGCCTCTCTCCTCCCAACATCAGCCTCTCTCCTCCCAACATCAGCCTCTCTCCTCCCAGCATCAGCCTCTCTCCTCCCAGCATCAGCCTCTCTCCTCCCAGCCTACCCCAGCCTCCCCCAGCATCAGCCTCTCTCCTACCAGCATCAGCCTCTCTTCCCAGCATCAGCCTCTCTCTTCCCAGCATCAGCCTCTCTCCTCCCAGCCTACCCCAGCCTCAGCCTCCCCCAGCATCAGCCTCTCTCCTCCCAGCATCAGCCTCCCTTCTCTCAGCCTCGCCATCCCAGCCTTCCCCAGGATCAGCCTCTCTCCTCCCAGCCTCCTCCAGCACGCCGTGCCCCTCTGCTGACACTCACAGATCCGATCGCATACTCACACACACCTGATCGCATACACTCACACACACCCGATCGCATACACTCACACACACCCGATCGCATACACTCACACACACCCGATCGCATACACTCACACACACCCGATCGCATACACTCACACACACATTGACGATATTGCACATACGCGCTCATACTCACAACATCCGGAGATACCACATGCTTCTGGCCATGTGATCCTCCGGCAGGTCCTGGAAGCTCACAGCACAGTATCGAGGCCGAGAAGCAAGCGATATCCCAGGATGTTGTGAGTGTGTGGATGCGATGTGTGTGTGTGTGAGGTGTGTGTGAGAGTGAGTGTGATCTGATGTGTGTGTGTGTGTGTGTGTGTATGTGTGTGTGTGCTGTTATGTGCGTGTGTGTATGTTCCGCCGCTGCAGGACCTTGATACGCTGGTAACTATGCTACCATGGTTACCAGCGTATCTCGTCCCCCGCTCGCACGGGAGCCCACACCAGCAATGCGAGGGTATGTGTCGGCTGAGTTTGCGGCGTACGCTGATGTGGGCTCCCGGGGGTACAGTACTCACCTGGGAGTCGTGGCTCCGTGACCGTTCGGGGAATGCGTGGGGGGGCGGGGCCAGAGCTAGCGTGCATTGCGTGAGAGGGGCGGGGCGTGGCAGAGTTGCCAATGCCTGCAGGGTGCCGGGGCGAGAGGCCAATCTGTGGGCGGGGGGGCGGAGCCTGGGCGAGCGGCCGGCCAATCCGTGTGGGGGCGCAGCCTAGGCGAGCGGCCAATCCGTGCGGGGGGGGGGCCATGGCGAGCCCACGAGCCCAGCGGCCAATCAGCTTTGTGTCACCGTAAGGACACAATTTTGGAGCAAGACAGACAGAATAAGGCAATTATATATATAGATATACACACACACATATACATACATTATATATATATATATATACATACATATACATATACACATACACACATCCATACATATACATACATATACATACATATATATACACACATATATACATACATATATATACACACATATATACATACATATATATACACACACATACACATATATATACACACACATATATACATATATATACACACACATATATATACATATATATACACACATATATATACATATATATACACACATATATATACATATATATACACACATATATATACATATATATACACACATATATATACATATATATACACACATATATATACATATATATACACACATATATATACATATATATACACACATATATATACATATATATACACACATATATATACATATATATACACACATATATATACATATATATACACACATATATATACATATATATACACACATATATATACATATATATACACACATATATATACATATATATACACACATATATATATATATACACACATATATATACATACACACACATATATATACATACACATACATACATACATATACATATATATACATACACATACATATATATACATACATACATACACATACATACATACACATACATATACATACATACATATACATACATATACATACATACATATACATACATATATATACATACATATATATACATACATATATATACATACATATATATACATACATATATATACATACATATATATACATACATACATATACATATATACATATACATACATATACATACATACATACATATACATACATATATATACACATACACACAGTGACTGCTATTATAAACCTCATAAGACGCTGGTGTCGCGGTCCCTCCCTTCCTATGATGTGACATGTTTGGGCACGGTGTGACATGCCGCTCGTTACCCGGCTCATTACCGGTCTGGCTTTCTGTTATCCTATCATACAGAGCAGCAGTTCCTTTCCCGGTGACGAGCGTCTCCACATAAAGACACACAGGACCGCGGTTTGTTAGAAGATGGTTTCCTAGGCAACAACTTATTTTATCTTTTCCCGTCATTAAAAAAAAAAAAAATGTACAAAGTGACTCGTACTCCGGTGCGAGCAGCCTCCACCAAGAGCCGCAGCCTCCACCAAGAGCCGCAGCCTCCACCAAGAGCCGCAGCCTCCACCAAGAGCCGCAGCCTCCACCAAGAGCCGCCGCAGCGCAGGGAACGCGATGTACCAGCTATTTATACACTTGTTTGCTGCGTGAAGAGGGGTCAGCGGCCGCCGTGTGGATGAGACACGCGGATGACGGACTAATGAGAGCGGTGCACCCGCGGCACGGCACTGCCGGCGGAGGCCTGAAGCTCGGAGGAGCAGGGGTCACGTCTGGGTTTAGTTTTGGGACGTTGCAGAAGGTCTCGTTATATGATTATTCCGCCCCGGACACCTCCTGATAACGTGCGAGGGGCCGCCAGGACTCGGCACAATTAATGGTGACACATCTGACAGATGACATAATGCTGCGAACAGCAGCTCCGGAGGACGAATTCTGCTTTTTTTTTTTTTAGTTTTTCTCTGTTTTTTTCGCGGACAATCATTCCTGTACTCACTGCTCGAGGTTCAGCTTGTTGAAAATTTCCACCGTCGTCTCCAGCACTTTATCCACATAATCCACTCGATCAGGGTAGCACTTCATGGCCAAGTTAATGAGAGACACTTGCAAGGACACGACGTCTTCCGAGGGCATGTCCTGACGAGACTGCGGGCAAGACAAGAGCAAGGAGATTAAGACATTTACCGTCTCATCGTGTGTCAGTCATCGCTAAACTACTGCAATCCCCTCTGTGTGCCGCATAGGATGGAGCCGGTAGGATGCGGGGTCCGTACAATGAAGTGAATGGACAGTGCGGGCTCAGGGGCTGCGCCTGCGACTTACACAGCAAATAAGAGAAAGCTGACACTATGCTGTGTCAGCAAGGGAGCCTAGTAAATGCCGACCCCGCGGCCGCCAGGACCAGACCAAATGCCGACCCCGCAGCCGCCAGGACCAGACCAAATGCCGACCCCGCAGCCGCCAGGACCAGACCAAATGCCGACCCCGCAGCCGCCAGGACCAGACCAAATGCCGACCCCGCGGCCGCCAGGACCAGACTAAATCCCGACCCCGCGGCCGCCAGGACCAGACTAAATGCAGTCCCTGCGGCCGCCAGGACCAGACTAAATGCCGACCACGCGGCCGCCAGAACCAGACTAAATCCCGACCCTGCGGCCGCCAGGACCAGACTAAATTCCGACCCTGCGGCCGCCAGGACCAGACTAAATCCCGACCCTGCGGCCGCCAGGACCAGACTAAATCCCGACCCTGCGGCCGCCAGGACCAGACTAAATCCCGACCCTGCGGCCGCCAGGACCAGACTAAATCCCGACCCTGCGGCCGCCAGGACCAGACTAAATCCCGACCCTGCGGCCTCCAGGACCAGACTAAATCCCGACCCTGCGGCCTCCAGGACCAGACTAAATCCCGACCCTGCGGCCGCCAAGACCAGACTAAATGCAGTCCCCGCGGCCGCCAGAACCAGACTAAATGCCGACACCGCGGCCGCCAGAACCAGACTAAATCCCGACCCTGCGGCCGCCAGGAACAGATTAAATCCCGACCCTGCGGCCGCCAGGACCAGATTAAATCCCGACCCTGCGGCCGCCAGGACCAGACTAAATGCAGTACCCACGGCCGCCAGGATAAGAGTAAGTGCCGACCCTGCGTCGGACGACGATCAAGGCTGAACCTGTAATCACTTTCTGATCATAGAGGGGCACTTCCCTGCATGGCCCTCACCAGTCCATTCTCAGTTTGTACTGCAGAGCAGCGCTCCTGCACATGCGGCTGCAGAAGGATCCGCAGGAGACATTGTACTTGAATGGAGCCAAACTGCAGATCCCATGCACAACAGGCAGCCGGGGCAGCCCTGTACAAGATAGTGAACGGGTGCAGTCCCTAACTACAGCTGCGGACCCTTCACTTTCAGGTCGGACCCCTGCCGATGATAAAGCAATGGCGCACCCTATGCCATCACCTGTATGACTGTCGCCACCTGCTGGGAGAAAATGTCAAACAGTTTGATATCGGCCGGGATCCCGGGTCCGTCTTCTCGATGTGCAAAGAGGGCCAACCTGCAAAAGGGCAGCGGAGACAGAAGGTGGTCACACAAGGAAACATTACAGGGGTCCACACAGATTCCCCTACAAAAAACTGTCCAAGCTCCGGACTGACACATTGTAATGAATGACAGAACTTTGAGCTCACAGAGTATTGTAGAAATAGATAACAGGACACATCTGCCATATTCTCTGCCATCTCCCCCCCCCCCGTCTATCCCGCGGTCTCTTACCCGCACACCGCTAACGCTCGGGCGGTGGACGGACGCTCACCTGTCGATTAAAGCGATTATGATGTTTTTCACATTCACGTTTTGGTGGAGCTCGGCACAAGCGCGCAGGAAAGGGTTAAGTGTCTGGAGATGAAACTCATCGGGGAAAACCTAGAACGACAATGAACAGCGAGGTTACAAAAAGCGGTGGTGGAGCGGGGGGGGGGGTCACAGGAGGCAGGAGCGGTCGTGGAGCAGGGCGGTGCAGCAGTGATGGTGGAGGCGGGGTCACAGGAGGCAGGGGCGGTCGTAGAGCAGGGCAGGGCAGCAGTGGTGGTAAGGCTGGGGTCACATGAGGCAGGAGCAGTTGTGGAGCAGGGCGGTGCGGCAGCGGAGCAGGGGTCACAGGAGGCAGGGGCGGTCGTGGAGCGGGGCGGTGCAGCAGTGATGGTGGAGGCGGGGTCACAGGAGGCAGGGGCGGTCGTGGAGCGGGGCGGTGCAGCAGTGATGGTGGAGGCGGGGTCACAGGAGGCAGGGGCGGTCGTGGAGCAGGGCGGTGCGGCAGTGATGGTGGAGGCGGGGTCACAGGAGGCAGGGGCGGTCGTGGAGCAGGGCAGTGCAGCAGTGATGGTGGAGGCGGGGTCACAGGAGGCAGGGGCGGTCGTGGAGCAGGGCAGGAGTGATGGTGGAGGCGGGGTCACAGGAGGCAGGGGCGGTCGTGGAGCAGGGCGGTGCAGCAGTGATGGTGGAGGCGGGGTCACAGGAGGCAGGGGCGGTCGTGGAGCAGGGCGGTGCAGCAGTGATGGTGGAGGCGGGGTCACAGGAGGCAGGGGCGGTCGTAGAGCAGGGCAGGGCAGCAGTGGTGGTAAGGCTGGGGTCACATGAGGCAGGAGCAGTTGTGGAGCAGGGCGGTGCGGCAGCGGAGCAGGGGTCACAGGAGGCAGGGGTGGTTGTGGAGCAGGGCAGTGCAGCAGTGGAGCAAGGGTCACAGGAGGCAGGGGCAGTCATGGAGCAGAGCGGTGTGGCAGCGGTGGTAAGGCGGGGGTCACATGAGGCAGGAGCAGAGCAGTGCGGCAGCGCTAGTAACGCTGGAGTCACAGGAGGCAGGGGCGGTCGTGGAGCAGACCGGTGTGGCAGCGGTGGTCACAAAAGCCAGGGGCGGTCGTGCAGCAGGGCGGTGCAGCAGGAGTCACAGGAGGCAGGGGTGGTTGTGGAGCAGGGCAGTGCAGCAGCAGTGGTGGAGCGGGGGTCACAGGAGGCACGGGCGGTCGTGGTGTGGCAGTGGTGCACAGATGAAATCTTGGGCCTAGAGCACCAATATTTGAAGCTCGCACCGCCGCCGTCTTCAGAGTTGTCCGTGCCTCACTGCCCCTGCCGCACACCGCCCACAGCACTGCCCCTGCCGCACACAGCCCACAGCACTGCCCCTGCCGCACACAGCCCACAGCACTGCCCCTGCCGCACACAGCACACAGCCCACAGCACTGCCCCTGCCGCACACAGCCCACAGCACTGCCCCTGCCGCACACAGCCCACAGCACTGCCCCTGCCGCACACCGCCCACAGCACTGCCCCTGCCGCACACAGCCCACAGCACTGCCCCTGCCGCACACCGCCCACAGCACTGCCCCTGCCGCACACCGCCCACAGCACTGCCCCTGCCGCACACCGCCCACAGCACTGCCCCTGCCGCACACCGCCCACAGCACTGCCCCTGCCGCACACCGCCCACAGCACTGCCCCTGCCGCACACCGCCCACAGCACTGCCCCTGCCGCACACCGCCCACAGCACTGCCCCTGCCGCACACCGCCCACAGCACTGCCCCTGCCGCACACCGCCCACAGCACTGCCCCTGCCGCACACCGCCCACAGCACTGCCCCTGCCGCACACCGCCCACAGCACTGCCCCTGCCGCACACCGCCCACAGCACTGCCCCTGCCGCACACCGCCCACAGCACTGCCCCTGCCGCACACAGCCCACAGCACTGCCCCTGCCGCACACAGCCCACAGCACTGCCCCTGCCGCACACAGCCCACAGCACTGCCCCTGCCGCACACAGCCCACAGCACTGCCCCTGCCGCACACAGCCCACAGCACTGCCCCTGCCGCACACAGCCCACAGCACTGCCCCTGCCGCACACAGCCCACAGCACTGCCCCTGCCGCACACAGCCCACAGCACTGCCCCTGCCGCACACAGCCCTGCCCCTGCCGCACACAGCCCTGCCCCTGCCGCACACAGCCCTGCCCCTGCCGCACACAGCCCTGCCCCTGCCGCACACAGCCCTGCCCCTGCCGCACACAGCCCTGCCCCTGCCGCACACAGCCCTGCCCCTGCCGCACACAGCCCTGCCCCTGCCGCACACAGCCCTGCCCCTGCCGCACACAGCCCTGCCCCTGCCGCACACAGCCCACAGCACTGCCCCTGCCGCACACAGCCCACAGCACTGCCCCTGCCGCACACAGCCCACAGCACTGCCCCTGCCGCACACAGCCCACAGCACTGCCCCTGCCGCACACAGCCCACAGCACTGCCCCTGCCGCACACAGCCCACAGCACTGCCCCTGCCGCACACAGCCCACAGCACTGCCCCTGCCGCACACAGCCCACAGCACTGCCCCTGCCGCACACAGCCCACAGCACTGCCCCTGCCGCACACAGCCCACAGCACTGCCCCTGCCGCACACAGCCCACAGCACTGCCCCTGCCGCACACAGCCCACAGCACTGCCCCTGCCGCACACAGCCCACAGCACTGCCCCTGCCGCACACAGCCCACAGCACTGCCCCTGCCGCACACAGCCCACAGCACTGCCCCTGCCGCACACAGCCCACAGCACTGCCCCTGCCTCTTGTCACTATTGTCCACCACCCCCCAAGTAAGCTACATTCAGATTAAAAGACGCACCCTTCATTTCCCTCCCAAATTTTTGGGAGGAAAAGAGTGTTTCATAATCCGAAAAATACGGTAGTTTTATTCCATATGTAAATGGGAGGTTTCGGCGCTTTCCTTGTTCCCCCTTCTTCAGAGGCAGCGGCTCACCTGTATGATGCACTCCATCAGATACTCCTGGGCCAGCGCGTCCCGGCAGTTCACCACCTGCTCCAGAATGCCGGGTAACACAATCTGGAAAGGAGATCAGACGCCATAACTCACGGTCGTTACCAGCGGACTAAGCGCCCGTCTGCAGGTATAATCCCCCGGCCGCTCACCTGCTTGTACCGCTCCACGTTGACTCCCTCCAGCTGACTGAGCCGGACTAGGTTGGTCCCGACCAGAATGCGCAGCTCCTGACGCTCCCGCTCCCGCTTCTCCTTGTCCCGGCTGTGCCCCTGGTGCTGCATTCGCACCCACAGCTTGTTCATCTCTGCAAAATTCAGCAGCACGAAATCCATGGAGTCGCTGATGTCTCCTGTAATCTCCTCGCTGCAAAAAAAGGAACATTCATGTTCACACAATCTGCGAGATTACCAATCCCGTATACAAAAAGGATGAACGACAGCGGGAAGATTAATAATCCAGATCCTGTTCTGTGACCTGAAATAACAAGCTATTTAAAAAAAAATAAAAAAAAAAACACAATATGGGAGCGCCAAAGAGAGAAAAGGCAAGGGAGCGCCAAAGAGAGAAAAGGCAAGGGAGCGCCAAAGAGAGAAAAGGCAAGGGAGCGCCAAAGAGAGAAAAGGCAAGGGAGCGCCAAAGAGAGAAAAGGCAAGGGAGCGCCAGAGAGAGAAAAGGCAAGGGAGCGCCAGAGAGAGAAAAGGCAAGGGAGCGCCAGAGAGAGAAAAGGCAAGGGAGCGCCAGAGAGAGAAAAGGCAAGGGAGCGCCAGAGAGAAAGCAGCAAGGGAGCGCCAGAGAGAAAGCAGCAAGGGAGCGCCAGAGAGAAAGCAGCAAGGGAACGCCAGAGAGAAAGCAGCAAGGGAGCGCCAGAGAGAAAGCAGCAAGGGAGCGCCAGAGAGAAAGCAGCAAGGGAGCGCCAGAGAGAAAGCAAGGGAGCGCCAAAGTTTCAGAGACTGTGGAACAAAAGACTATCCTTGTCACTGCTATACTGTCCTGAGGAAGGGGCTATGACCCCTGAAACGCGTAGACCTGTACATAGCTCATACAATAAAGACTTAGATTAAAGTTTCTTCGGCTCGTATTGGCGATAAGCGCGGCATTACACCCATTCTTCCTTCCGATAATTTTCTATATAAAAAGTTTAAACAATTTTTTTCAAAAAGTGCAGCGTCTCCTTACTGCATCTGCTCCCCCTCGTCCGGCAGGATATTCCTGGTGCACTGCAGGAGGTAATTGCGCAGAAAGAGCCCCCGCAGCGGATGCTGGACCCCCCGACACATCTCCACCATGTCCTTTAAGATATCCTTCCTGGACTGGGAGAAGGACTTCACATAGACGACACCGACGGTGATCAGCAGATAACTGCGAGAGAAAGAACAGCAGCAGACAATTACCGCAAACAATGGAATGTCGCCATAAGACCGGTAACACATCTGATGTTCTCAGCGGAGGTCTGTGAGCCGCTATGGGGGCAGGTAATGCTCCACCTGTCAGGCTGAGCCCTCTACATAAGGGCACCCCCGGTGATAACGCACCCCCACCAGCGACGACGCACCCCCACAGCGACGACGCACCCCCACAGCGACGACGCACCCCCACCAGCGACGACGCACCCCCACAGCGACGACGCACTCCCACAGCGACGACGCACCCCCACCAGCGACGACGCACCCCCACCAGCGACGACGCACCCCCACCAGCGACGACGCACCCCCACCAGCGACGACGCACCCCCACCAGCGACGACGCACCCCCACCAGCGACGACGCACCCCCACCAGCGACGACGCACCCCCACCAGCGACGACGCACCCCCACCAGCGACGACGCACCCCCACTAGCGACGACGCACCCCCACTAGCGACGACACACCCATACGCCATCTTGCATGGAGCGGTCATACTCACAGCCTGGGGATGATGTTCCCGGCATACTGCACGAGCTCGTATAAATCCGCCACTTTCCTTCCTTTGGCGAACTCATCGGTCAGATACACCTCCAGGTAGTGCAGCTCGTCAGAGATCGCCATGTCTGCACAGGGGCAAGTTAAAGTCATTGTACAATGCAAATTTTGTGCACAGTATCATTCTTTAGGTAAAAAAAAAAAAAAAAAAAAAAAAAAAAAAAGGGGTCAGTCCTGCAAAATGATCCCCGGGATCGGACAAAACACAAAGTGGAGACAACAAAAGACCTCATTCTCATGATTGACAGGCGACAACGAGCGACTGCGGCCGAGACATCACCATAAATTAATCACCAAAATCACAGAGGTCCCGGATAATGTGTGACCTCAAGAAACGGAAACCATCTATACAACAACAACATGAAAGGATACAGAGCTCATAGTAACTCTTCGGCGACAGCATGGAGGTGCGCAGCTCTCCCAACATATTGGAGGCGTGCTTCAGAGCGTCCATCAGCTTGTTCTTGTCCTAAAGAAATCAATAGAAAACAGTTATATTCTTGTACATAGGGGCAGTATTATAGTAGTTATATTCTTGTACATAGAGGGCAGTATTATAGTAGTTATATTCTTGTATATAGGAGCAGTATTATAGTAGTTATATTCTTGTACATAGAGGGCAGTATTATAGTAGTTATATTCTTGTATATAGGAGCAGTATTATAGTAGTTATATTCTTGTACATAGGAGCAGTATTATAGTAGTTATATTCTTGTACATAGGAGCAGTATTATAGTACTTATATTCTTGTACATAGAGGGCAGTATTATAGTAGTTATATTCTTGTATATAGGAGCAGTATTATAGTAGTTATATTCTTGTACATAGAGGGCAGTATTATAGTAGTTATATTCTTGTATATAGGAGCAGTATTATAGTAGTTATATTCTTGTACATAGGAGCAGTATTATAGTAGTTATATTCTTGTACATAGGAGCAGTATTATAGTACTTATATTCTTGTACATAGGGGAAGTATTATAGTAGTTATATTCTTGTACATAGGGGAAGTATTATAGTAGTTATATTCTTGTACATAGGGGCAGTATTATAGTAGTTATATTCTTGTACATAGGAGCAGTATTATAGTAGTTATATTCTTGTACATAGGGGGCAGTATTATAGTAGTTATATTCTTGTACATAGGAGCAGTATTATAGTAGTTATATTCTTGTACATAGGGGCAGTATTATAGTAGTTATATTCTTGTACATAGAGGGCAGTATTATAGTACTTATATTCTTGTATATAGGGGCAGTATTATAGTAGTTATATTCTTGTACATAGAGGGCAGTATTATAGTAGTTATATTCTTGTATATAGGAGCAGTATTATAGTAGTTATATTCTTGTACATAGGAGCAGTATTATAGTAGTTATATTCTTGTACATAGGAGCAGTATTATAGTACTTATATTCTTGTACATAGGGGAAGTATTATAGTAGTTATATTCTTGTACATAGGGGAAGTATTATAGTAGTTATATTCTTGTACATAGGGGAAGTATTATAGTAGTTATATTCTTGTACATAGGGGCAGTATTATAGTAGTTATATTCTTGTACATAGGAGCAGTATTATAGTAGTTATATTCTTGTACATAGGGGGCAGTATTATAGTAGTTATATTCTTGTACTTAGGAGCAGTATTATAGTAGTTATATTCTTGTACATAGGGGCAGTATTATAGTAGTTATATTCTTGTACATAGAGGGCAGTATTATAGTAGTTATATTCCTGTACATAGGGGCAGTATTATAGTAGTTATATTCTTGTACATAGGTGCAGTATTATAGTGGTTATATTCTTGTACATAGGGGCAGTATTATAGTAGTTATATTCTTGTACATAGGGGCAGTATTATAGTAGTTATATTCTTGTACATAGGGGCAGTATTATAGTGGTTATATTCTTGTACATAGGGGACAGTATTATAGTAGTTATATTCTTGTACATAGGGGGCAGTATTATAGTAGTTATATTCTTGTATATAGGAGCAGTATTATAGTAGTTATATTCTTGTACATAGGAGCAGTATTATAGTAGTTATATTCTTGTACATAGGGGAAGTATTATAGTAGTTATATTCTTGTACATAGGGGCAGTATTATAGTAGTTATATTCTTGTACATAGGGGGCAGTATTATAGTAGTTATATTCTTGTACATAGGAGCAGTATTATAGAAGTTATATTCTTGTATATAGGAGCAGTATTATAGTACTTATATTCTTGTACATAGGGGAAGTATTATAGTAGTTATATTCTTGTACATAGGGGCAGTATTATAGTAGTTATATTCTTGTACATAGGGGCTGTGTTATAGTGGTTATATTCTTGTACATAGGGGCAGTATTATAGTAGTTATATTCTTGTACATAGGGGCAGTATTATAGTAGTTATATTCTTGTACATAGGGGCAGTATTATAGTAGTTATATTCTTGTACATAGGGGCAGTATTATAGTAGTTATATTCTTGTACATAGGGGCAGTATTATAGTAGTTATATTCTTGTACATAGGGGCAGTATTATAGTAGTTATATTCTTGTACATAGGGGCAGTATTATAGTAGTTATATTCTTGTACATAGGGGCAGTATTATAGTAGTTATATTCTTGTACATAGGGGACAGTATTATAGTAGTTATATTCTTGTACATAGGGGCAGTATTATAGTAGTTATATTCTTGTACATAGGGGCAGTATTATAGTAGTTATATTCTTGTACATAGGGTGCATATTATAGTAGTTATATTCTTGTACATAGGGGCAGTATTGTAGTTATATTCTTGTACATAGCGGCAGTATTATAGTAGTTACATTCTTGTACATAGGAGCAGTATTATAGTAGTTATATTCTTGTACATAGGGGCAGTATTATAGTAGTTATATTCTTGTACATAGGGGCAGTATTATAGTAGTTATATTCTTGTACATAGGGGCAGTATTGTAGTTATATTCTTGTACATAGCGGCAGTATTATAGTAGTTATATTCTTGTACATAGGAGCAGTATTATAGTAGTTATATTCTTGTACATAGGGGCAGTATTATAGCAGTTATATTCTTGTACATAGGGGCAGTATTATAGTAGTTATATTCTTGTACATAGGGGCAGTATTATACTGGTTATATTCTAACACACCGGGAAGTATTTCAGCAGTTAAATCCTTGTAGACACAATAGTGGAGTACTCGGCAGTATTGGGGATGTGACAGGTCGGGCTGATCACTGCTGGGTAATTTCATCCTGGCAGCCCACACGCCCGCACAGCGATTTACATTGATTAGGAGAGTAATTTTCAGCGCTGTCCCATGGGAA
This sequence comes from Anomaloglossus baeobatrachus, assembly GCF_048569485.1. NCBI lineage: Eukaryota > Metazoa > Chordata > Amphibia > Anura > Aromobatidae > Anomaloglossus > Anomaloglossus baeobatrachus. Next base: position 198,652,831 of record NC_134362.1, on the reverse strand, counting down.
ATTAGGCAGATGAGGATTGATAAGACAGGCATGAATTCCAGCATGTTTTTGGATCTAATTCATTGCACACTATTAAAACAAATAGGCAGGACATTGCTTTACTTCACGTTGCAAAAGGTCCAGTGCATTTGCCAATGAAGGTGCCTATTCTGCAATCCCGAAAATATAATTATGTGCCCCCGCAAGCGCCCAATCATTCATATGCAAAGCGGTTTATGACAGCACAATAATAAATCTGGAGAACGCGTCCCATTAATTATAATTAATATACAAAATGCATCAGATTAATGGAGGGATGGAAGGAATGGCAGCCGAGCCGCACGGCGTCAGATACAGCTTCACAGAGGCCGGGACCGCCTGCGGCACATATATACCGTATATACCGTACTGCTGAAGAGGTTATAAAATGTGAAGACCCCAAAGAAGAGAACATTAAAGGAAATCTACAGAAATAATATCAGTGCTTCACTGCGGAAAAACTCTGCTCAGAGAAGTGACAGCAGCACTGCGAGCGCAGCTCTGGAGTATGATACAGGATATAACTCAGGACCAGTAATGTGTGTACACAGTGACTGCACCAGCAGAATAGTGAGTGCAGCTCTGGAGTATAATACAGGAGGTAACTCAGGATCAGTAATGTAATGTATGTACACAGTGACTGCACCAGCAGAATAGTGAGTGCAGCTCTGGAGTATAATACAGGAGGTAACTCAGGATCAGTAATGTAATGTATGTACACAGTGACTGCACCAGCAGAATAGTGAGTGCAGCTCTAGAGTATAATACAGGAGGTAACTCAGGATCAGTAATGTAATGTATGTACACGGTGACTGAAGCAGCAGAATAGTGAGTGCAGCTCTGGAGTATAATACAGGAGGTAGCTCAGGATCAGTAATGTAATGTATGTACACAGTGACTGCACCAACAGAATAGTGAGTGCAGCTCTAGAGTATAATACAGGAGGTAACTCAGGATCAGTAATGTAATGTATGTACACAGTGACTGCACCAGCAGAATAGTGAGTGCAGCTCTAGAGTATAATACAGGAGGTAACTCAGGATCAGTAATGTAATGTATGTACACGGTGACTGCAGCAGCAGAATAGTGAGTGCAGCTCTGGAGTATAATACAGGAGGTAGCTCAGGATCAGTAATGTAATGTATGTACACAGTGACTGCACCAGCATAATAGTGAGTGCAGCTCTGGAGTATAATACAGGAGGTAGCTCAGGATCAGTAATGTAATGTATGTACACAGTGACTGCACCAACAGAATAGTGAGTGCAGCTGTGGAGTATAATACATGAGGTCACTCAGGATCAGTAAAGTAATGTATCTACACAGTGACTGCACCAGCAGAATAATGAGTGCAGCTCTGGAGTATAAAAGCACAAAGTAAATAAAAAACATGAAGCATCCCATCATTTAAAATTGCCTGTATTCAGCCTCTCTACAGAGGGTATATAACAGACCATTGGTCGGATGCAGAGTTTTAACAGTTGCAATAATGTTAACAAATGTTACATGTAAATATTAAACTGTAACACAGGACATTGGGCTCCGATGGTTTTGCTTTGTTGGACGGTGGCCTGGAGGCCTCACAGACCGTCCATAGGGGGCAGTGTGGTGATCAGCGTGGGTATCGCCACTCATCTGTGCTCCTCTCTCATCCACGGTCGCACATTGTATCCATCACTCACCAGACATCTCTTCATCTGGAATGACTGCACCTTCACGGCTTGCACGGCTTCATCCAGAAGTTTTTCCTGCTCGTCCTGCGGGGACTGCTGTGTGGTCGGCTGGGGGGAAAAAAAATAAAATACAAAAATAAATTAAAAATAATAATAATAATTATATTACAGTGCTAAGAGTAGAATGATCCCGCCATGGTGCGATCTTAGGGATGGGTAACCAATCCGTAAAAATTCACAGCCATAAAATGACCAGGTGAATAATCTCATCCAGACCTGTGCTGGGCACGACGTTTCCCGAGGATCCATATTCCTCCAGATCGGAGCTCAAAAAGTAACTAAAACTAAAATTTCACGCATTTTTGTGCCATAAAACTTAATATATATACTGTATATTACAAAGGCTGGCAGGCGGACTAATCGTCTCCCCCCGCGATGGCCGCCCCCGCCGCACAGAGGGGATAGCGATTGTTAGAAATATGCAAAACAACCAAATATTTCTGGGGTTTGGGTAATTACGGACCATTACTCATTATAGACGTGTGTGCGGCCTGTCATCTGTGACAACTAAATTGTAGCAGGATTATTCTGCAGACGGCATGACAAACCCGATGTGGGGGAGGGGAAGCAAAAAATACACAAAACAATAAAACGGAGCACAAGGTGGAAACTGTACCAAAGTGACCGCGAGAAATGGGGGAGGGACGACCGGGAGCTGGATAATTACTGAACCTACAGCAACACAGAGGGACTGCGAAACTGCAAATCGCCAAAACAGCACAAAGCCAGACAGTGTGACTCCACAGCAGAATAGTGAGTGCAGCTCTGGAGTATTATACAGGATATAACTCAGGATCAGTAATGTATGTACACAGTGATTGCACCAGCAGAATAGTGAGTGCAGCCCTGGAGTATAATACAGGATGTAACTCAGGATTACCAATGTAATGTATGTACACAGTGACTGCACCAGCAGAATAGTGAGTGCAGCCCTGGAGTATAATACAGGATGTAACTCAGGATCAGTAATGTAATGTATGTACACAGTGACTGCACCAGCAGAATAGTGAGTGCAGCTCTGGAGTAGAATACTGGATATAACTCAGGATCAGTAATGTAATGTATGTACACAGTGACTGCACCAGCAGAATAGTGAGTGCAGCTCTGGAGTATAATATAGGAGGTAACTCAGGATCAATAATGTAATGTATGTACACAGTGACTGCACCAGCAGAATAGTGAGTGCAGCTCTGGAGTGTAATATAGGAGGTAACTCAGGATCAATAATGTAATGTATGTACACAGTGACTGCACCAGCAGAATAGTGAGTGCAGCTCTAGAGTATAATACAGGAGGTAACTCAGGATCAGTAATGTAATGTATGTACACGGTGACTGCAGCAGCAGAATAGTGAGTGCAGCTCTGGAGTAGAATACTGGATATAACTCAGGATCAGTAATGTAATGTATGTACACAGTGACTGCACCAGCAGAATAGTGAGTGCAGCTCTGGAGTATAATATAGGAGGTAACTCAGGATCAATAATGTAATGTATGTACACAGTGACTGCACCAGCAGAATAGTGAGTGCAGCTCTGGAGTGTAATATAGGAGGTAACTCAGGATCAATAATGTAATGTATGTACACAGTGACTGCACCAGCAGAATAGTGAGTGCAGCTCTGGAGTATAATATAGGAGGTAACTCAGGATCAATAATGTAATGTATGTACACAGTGACTGCACCAGCAGAATAGTGAGTGCAGCTCTGGAGTGTAATATAGGAGGTAACTCAGGATCAATAATGTAATGTATGTACACAGTGACTGCACCAGCAGAACAGTGAGTGCAGCTCTGGAGTGTAATACAGGGAAAAAATGTTAGTAACAATGCTGAAACAATTGACAAGCTACAATTTATTTTTTGCTGCAAGTCTGGAATGGGAAAAAGCAACATGTAAACAAAACTTCAAAATTCTCATTGACTTTCCTGGCATAAATTCTTTACATGCAGCTTTGTGACAAAACTAGATTCAAAACCGCACTAGAGTCACTATATGTAGTTGAGTATTGACGCAGTCAGGTGACTTCTATGGATAATTAATAAGTGACCGGATCAGAAGAGGACGGTTTTTGTAAGGATATTGGCTCATTGAGTAAGAACGACCCTATACCATGGACAGGAGCCGGCCCCTCTGCAGACCTTCGTCAACCAGCAATGGGACTTTTTCCCCCCCGACAGGCACTGACACACGTCCTCAGACTGTTTTTCTCATTCCTCTGTTATTTTTGCCACATATGTGCAAATTATAAAAATCTAATCATTTGCTGATTTTTTGCAGAAAATTCTTCAACTCTCCCCTTCACCTGAAACAACCTAAATACGCTTTTCACAAATCTGCAGGGTGGAAATGAAAGGGTGCGCTCCATTAAACGATCTTCATTGCTGATCACAGTGCAAAAAAAAGCCATAAATTTCCCCCTTTAAATTGCAAAATGAGAAATTGCAGATCTAACTGACGCGGAACTCAGTTCAAATTTAAAATTCAAAATTCCGCTGTGGATATTTTTTGCAGCGTGAGCATTCCATTTCCCAGAATCCCATGCATCATGCTGACACTAATATGTGCAGATATGAATATTTGGATCAGTGCCGCCGCTAATGTAAAAGGTTCTAGATCTGCTGCAAGATTTTCAGTCTCAGCTGTGACACTGGTTGTTCAGGATCTGACTGCTGAGGCCAGTGATTGTCTGCAGCTGTCCAGTGCATGAAGTGAACGATCACTGCAGGATTATTGTTAAGGACCGCTGGAGCATCAGAGGAACCAATGGATGAGTGATTATCTCTTCAGGCGTACACGTTCCTCCACCTTCTTAGTTCCTGCTTTCCAAAGGACGTGCACTCCTGATGACTAACAGCTTGGGCCAGCAGCATTGTCGTGCTCCTAGCCCAAACTGTGCACCTACTGATGCAGCATTGCCTCTGCTGCATCTAAGGAGTCCAGGGACACCGGTGCTGGCTGGGAACAGGAGCTAACAGCACGCTCCAACAATCTGGTCAACTTTAGAGCAGCGCTTACAGGCTCTAAAAGAAAGAGCTTATAAGCATTGAGCATGATCGGTCCCCGCTGCATCAAAAGAGAACAGGGACAACAAAGCTGGCTGGGATCGGAAGCTAACAGCGCGCTCCAACAATCCAGTCAACTTCAGAGTAGCGCTTACAGGCTCTATAATAAAGAGCTTGTAAGCACTGCACATGTTTGGCCTCCAATGCATCAAAGGAGCGAAGGGACACCAGAGCTGACCAGGGACGGGCGCCAACATCGCACTCCTGCAATGTGATCTACTTCACCACAGCACTTGCAGGCTATATGATAAAGAGCTTGTAAGCACTGTGAATGTTCAGCCTCCCCTACTTTGAAGGAGAGCAAGGACACCAGAGCAGGCCAAGATCTAAGTGTTCTTCAGCAATCCGGTCAAATTCAGAGCTATGCTTACAGGCTCTATAATAAAGAGCTTGTAAGCACTGTGCATGTTTGGCCTCCAATGCAGCAAAGGGACACCAGAGCTGTTAGGGAACAGGAACCAACAGCGCACTCCAGCAATCCAGTCAACTTCAGAGTAGCGCTTACAGGCTCTATAATAAAGAGCTTGTAAGCACTGCACATGATCGGCCTCCGCTGCATCAAAAGAGCCCAGAGACAGCAGAGCTGACCAGGAAAAGGAGCTAACATTGCACTCCAGCAATGTGATCTACTTCAACGCAGCACTTGCAGGCTCTATAATAAAGAGCTTGTAAGCACCGTGCATGTTCAGCCTCCGCTGCTTTGAAGGAGAGCAGACCAGGATCTAACAGCACTCTCCAGCAATCCGGTGAACTTCAGAGCTGCGCTTACAGGCTCTATAATAAAGAGCTTGTAAGCACTTTGCACATTTGGCAAACTATGAAATTAATAATCTCTGTTCTTGAGACTGAGGAGTATTTTTTTTTATTATTGAGTAAATCACACATGGCTATTTTACCCATTGAAGAACATGAAAAGTTCCTACAAAAAGGGAACCTGTCAGCAGGTTTTTGCTACCCCTGAATAATATAGGGGTAGAGACCCAGATTCCAGCTATGTATTACTTCCTGGGCTGCTTGCTGTAGTTTTGATAAAATCCCTGTTTTATCTGCTGCTGTTCTCTGAATGCTGCGCTCTATATAACTCGCCCATACCACTGATGGCAGCTTTCTTACACTGCATAGGCAGAAAGGTGCCAATCAGTGAGGGGAATGGGAAGGCAGTAAATTTACTAGTCCTCTAGTGATAATCTCCTGCTGATAAAACAATGATCATATAAAAACTATAGCAAGCAACCCAATAAGTGGCACCTTGTTGGAATCAGGGTCTCTGCCCCTACATTATGCAGTGCTCAGATTAGACAAAACCTGGTATCAGATTCCCTTTGTACCATATCTGCACTTGGGGCATTTACTATTTAAATCTTAAACAATCCCTTTAAATCTCAGCCGTGAGCTCACGTGTCCGACAGTATGTGGAACCAACCTACTGACGGTTTCCAAACAAAAAGTCAAAAACCAGCCCTGAACATGAAAAGATCTGGAAAGAAAACAATGAGGAAGAATTATTAAAAAAAAATAAATTATAAAGTATTTGAATTTTATGACAATCACAAAAAGAGGAGGCGGCCTTAAAGGGGGTTGACCACCACCTGAATAACCCCTTTCCGAGTCAAGAAAAAAAAACCTAAACACCCCTCCTGCATCAGTGCCATTCAAGAGATGTTAGAGCTGCAGATTTTACCAATTCACCAGCGCTTATTGTGATGGGCAGCAGCCTTTCAGTAACCACTGATTGGCTGTAGCGATCACATGACAATGTAATATTTGCCAGGAATAGCAGTGCTGACATCCCTGGAGCAGCCCCGATGCAGGACATGACCACTGCAGATTTTACCAATTCACCAGCGCTTATTGTGACTGGCAGCAGCCTTTCAGTAACCATTGATTGGCTGCAGCACTCACATAACATAATGTATCGCCACCTGCCAGTAACAGCAGCGCCACCATCCCTGGAGCAGCCCCGGTGCAGGACATGACCTCTGTAGATTTTACCAATTCACCAGCACTTATTGTGATGGGCAGCAGCCTTTCAGTGACCATTGATTGGCTGCAGCGCTCACATAATGCAATATCACCTGCCAGGAACAGCAGCGCTGATATTCCTGGAGCAGCCCCGATGCAGGATGTGATCTCTGCAGATTTTACCATTTCACCAGCGCTTATGGTTGTACTGTGATTAGCTGCAGCCTTTGAGTAACTGCCGATTGGCTGCAGCGCTCACATAATGTAATATCACCTGTTTTGACATCCCTGAAGCAGCCCCGGTGCATAACGTGACCTTTGCAGATCTTACCATTTCACCAGCGCTTTCGGCCGTACTATGATGAGCAGCAGCCTCCTTTGGGTAATTGTCACGTGAGCGCTGCACCCAATCAGCAATTACCCAAAGGAGGCTGCTGCTCATCACAGTACGGCCGAAAGCGCTGGTGAAATGGTAAGATCTGCAAAGGTCACGTTATGCACCGGGGCTGCTTCAGGGATGTCAAAACAGGTGATATTACATTATGTGAGCGCTGCAGCCAATCGGCAGTTACTCAAAGGCTGCAGCTAATCACAGTACAACCATAAGTGCTGGTGAAATGGTAAAATCTGCAGAGGTCTCATCCTGCACCGGGGCTGCTCCAGGGATGTCAGAACAGGTGATATTACATTATGTGAGCGCTGCAGCCAATCGGCAGTTACTCAAAGGCTGCAGCTAATCACAGTACAACCATAAGCGCTGGTGAAATGGTAAAATCTGCAGAGGTCTCATCCTGCACCGGGGCTGCTCCAGGGATGTCAGAACAGGTGATATTACATTATGCTATGTGAGCGCTGCAGCCAATCGGCAGTTACTCAAAGGCTGCAGCTAATCACAGTACAACCATAAGCACTGGTGAAATGGTAAAATCTGCAGAGATCACATCCTGCATCGGGGCTGCTCCAGGAATATCAGCGCTGCTGTTCCTGGCAGGTGATATTACATTATGTGAGTGCTGCAGCCAATCAATGGTTACTGAAAGGCTGCTGCCCATCACAATAAGTGCTGGTGAATTGGTAAAATCTACAGAGGTCACGTCCTGCACCGGGGCTGCTCCAGGGATGGTGGCGCTGCTGTTACTGGCAGGTGACGATACATTGTCACGTGAGCGCTGCAGCCAATATAGCAATGTATCGTCACCTGCCAGTAACAGCAGCGTCGCCATCCCTGGAGTAGCCGCACTGCAGCACGTGAGGGCAGATTGTATTTTTTTGCTGTGAGACATCACGTTAACCAAGTAGTGGACAATCCCTTTAAGAGAAATTGTGAGTCCTAGGTCATCAAAATTGTGCAATATGTGAAAATCAATAAGCCTATACCAATGATTGCAAAATGACTCCCCCCACCGTGTCCAGAGAGCCAATGCTGGGGGTTGTAGTTTTGGATCGCCATAAAACGCATCAACCCCTAAAATGTGGAACTTTGGTATATTCCATTTCTACAGCCCATAATGATACAACAGGGGAGTGACACTACCATTCACTCCAGAGGGGGGATGTGAAATATATTGAGCCGTTTTAATTAATGTAATTAGTTAATAACTTGTGTGTAATTACCTGAAACATGTGACTGCAATAACTGCAGCCAGAAAACCCTGCAGCTGCGTGCAATACACTGTATACTGCTGTGCAGGGGGCATATATATGCAGAAAGCCCCATATCTGCTGGTGCATATCCGCATTGTATCCGTATTTCACTTCCTGCACCCACCTGCATACAGCTGTATCCATTCTGGACCCCTAAACCCGGAATCCAGGCCCAGCACCGCCCAGCAGCCTTGCCCCTAGCCCTTCCCTGTATCTACAGCCCGTGCAGGCAGCAGCACAGCGCCCCGCAGCCGCCATAGCCCCCCAAGCCCGTACACAACACGCATCGGGGGTCAGAGACCCCAAAACTCACCATGATGTCTCCTCTCAGCGTCTCCCTCCAGTCATGTGACCTGCAGACACGGGCCCCGCCCTTCTCTAAGAAACCGCGCTCGTCATTGGTCAACTAAGATAGAGAACTGTGCTGTAAGCTGATTGGAAGGGATAAGAGTGATGGACGGCGAGTGCAGCCAATCAGAAAGCGGCAGCTCTGTCAACTATGTTCCACCCTTGTCAGCTGTGTGCACAGTGCTCTATGCGGTCATGCGCTATCCTGAATAGGTATAAAACCGCATCTAGGAATAAAAAAAATTAAAGCACTATAAATCTTGGTTTAAAATGGTTGAATTAACCGCTTCAAGGCCTGAGAAATTTTTTTATTTATTTTTTTTTACACTATTTTTTTTTTTTTCATCCATACAGCCGGGCGAGGCTTTGTTTGTGTTTAATTTGTTGTTTGTTTTTGTGCTGACATGACATTTTCATCTATACCATTTTGGTTGCTATTTGTTGAATAGGAGTTCTGGCTTTTCGATTTTTTTATTTTTTTTATTTTTTTTTGTACTTTGCGCCGTTTTCTGTAATTATTTTGTGAGATCGGACTTTTTTGGACACAACAGTAGCGGGTGTGTTTGTTTTTAAAGGCAATGTAAGGCGAAGAGATTGTATTTTTTTTAGATTTTTACTTTATTTTTGTGTGGTCCATGTAGGGGACTTGAACCTGCGATTGATCATCTATATCATGCGATAGCCAATGCAGAAAAATCAATTTTTAGGAGTAATGCCTAAGATGGCAATTATGGGGGACTTAAGCGGACCCCCGACTGCCATATTAACCCGTCAGCTCCCTGTAGTCTCGTCACTTAAATGCTGCTGTCAGATATAGGGATATATAGGTACAGTATATATATATATATATATATATATATATATATATATACATACAGTTAGGTCCAGAAATCTTTGGACAGTGACACAATTTTCGCGAGTTGGGCTCTGCATGCCACCACATTGGATATGAAATGAAACCTCTACAACAGAATTCAAGTGCAGATTGTAACGTTTAATTTGAAGGTTTGAACAAAAATATCTGATAGAAATTGTAGGAATTGTCACATTTCTTTACAAACACTGCACATTTTAGGAGGTCAAAAGTAATTGGACAAATAAACCAAACCCAAACAAAATATTTTTATTTTCAATATTTTGTTGCGAATCCTTTGGAGGCAATCACTGCCTTAAGTCTGGAACCCATGGACATCACCAAACGCTGGGTTTCCTCCTTCTTAATGCTTTGCCAGGCCTTTACAGCCGCAGCCGTCAGGTCTTGCTTGTTTGTGGGTCTTTTCGTCTTATGTCTGGATTTGAGCAAGTGAAATGCATACTCAATTGGGTTAAGATCTGGTGATTGACTTGGCAATTGCAGAATGTTCCACTTTTTTGCACTCATGAACTCCTGGGTAGCTTTGGCTGTATGCTTGGGGTCATTGTCCATCTGTACTATGAAGCGCCGTCCGATCAACTTTGCGGCATTTGGCTGAATCTGAGCTGAAAGTATATCCCGGTACACTTCAGAATTCATCCGGCTACTCTTGTCTGCTGTTATGTCATCAATAAACACAAGTGACCCAGTGCCATTGAAAGCCATGCATGCCCATGCCATCACGTTGCCTCCACCATGTTTTACAGAGGATGTGGTGTGCCTTGGATCATGTGCCGTTCCCTTTCTTCTCCAAACTTTTTTCTTCCCATCATTCTGGTACAGGTTGATCTTGGTCTCATCTGTCCATAGAATACTTTTCCAGAACTGAGCTGGCTTCATGAGGTGTTTTTCAGCAAATTTAACTCTGGCCTGTCTATTTTTGGAATTGATGAATGGTTTGCATCTAGATGTGAACCCTTTGTATTTACTTTCATGGAGTCTTCTCTTTACTGTTGTCATCCGTGGACGCCCAGGCCTTTTTGAGTTCCCAAGCTCACCAGTCAATTCCTTTTTTCTCAGAATGTACCCGACTGTTGATTTTGCTACTCCAAGCATGTCTGCTCTCTCTCTGATGGATTTTTTCTTTTTTTTCAGCCTCAGGATGTTCTGCTTCACCTCAATTGAGAGTTCCTTAGACCGCATGTTGTCTGGTCACAGCAACAGCTTCCAAATGCAAAACCACACACCTGTAATCAACCCCAGACCTTTTAACTACTTCATTGATTACAGGTTAACGAGGGAGACGCCTTCAGAGTTAATTGCAGCCCTTAGAGTCCCTTGTCCAATTACTTTTGGTCCCTTGAAAAAGAGGAGGCTATGCATTACAGAGCTATGATTCCTAAACCCTTTCTCCGATTTGGATGTGAACACTCTCATATTGCAGCTGGGAGTGTGCACTTTCAGCCCATATTATATATAGAATTGTATTTCTGAACATGTTTTTGTAAACAGCTAAAATAACAAAACTTGTGTCACTGTCCAAATATTTCTGGACCTAACTGTGTATATATATATATATATGTATGTATAGGGATAGAGAGAAATGAGGGAGGAGATGTAGGGAGATACAGCACTGTGGAGAGGATGGGTAGGATGATAGAGATGAGGAGGAGATGTAGGGCGGTGCAGCACTGTGGAGAGGATGGGTAGAGTGATAGAGATGAGGAGGAGATGTAGGGCGGTGCAGCACTGTGGAGAGGATGGGTAGAGTGATAGAGATGAGGAGGAGATGTAGGGCGGTGCAGCACTGTTGAGAGGATGGGTAGGGTGATAGAGATGAGGAGGAGTTGTAGGGCGGTGCAGCACTGTGGAGAGGATGGGTAGGATGATAGAGATGAGGAGGAGATGTAGGGCGGTGCAACACTGTGGAGAGGATGGGTAGGATGATAGAAATGAGGAGGAGATGTAGGGCGGTGCAGCACTGTGGAGAGGATGGGTAGGATGATAGAGATGAGGAGGAGATGTAGGGCGGTGCAGCACTGTGGAGAGGATGGGTAGGATGATAGAGATGAGGAGGAGATGTAGGGCGGTGCAGCACTGTGGAGAGGATGGGTAGAGTGATAGAGATGAGGAGGAGATGTAGGGCGGTGCAGCACTGTTGAGAGGATGGGTAGGGTGATAGAGATGAGGAGGAGATGTAGGGCGGTGCAGCACTGTGGAGAGGATGGGTAGGATGATAGAGATGAGGAGGAGATGTAGGGCGGTGCAGCACTGTGGAGAGGATGGGTAGGATGATAGAGATGAGGAGGAGATGTAGGGCGGTGCAGCACTGTGGAGAGGATGGGTAGAGTGATAGAGATGAGGAGGAGATGTAGGGCGGTGCAGCACTGTGGAGAGGATGGGTAGAGTGATAGAGATGAGGAGGAGATGTAGGGCGGTGCAGCACCGTTGAGAGGATGGGTAGGGTGATAGAGATGAGGAGGAGTTGTAGGGCGGTGCAGCACTGTGGAGAGGATGGGTAGGATGATAGAGATGAGGAGGAGATGTAGGGCGGTGCAACACTGTGGAGAGGATGGGTAGGATGATAGAAATGAGGAGGAGATGTAGGGCGGTGCAGCACTGTGGAGAGGATGGGTAGGATGATAGAGATGAGGAGGAGATGTAGGGCGGTGCAGCACTGTGGAGAGGATGGGTAGGATGATAGAGATGAGGAGGAGATGTAGGGCGGTGCAGCACTGTGGAGAGGATGGGTAGAGTGATAGAGATGAGGAGGAGATGTAGGGCGGTGCAGCACTGTTGAGAGGATGGGTAGGGTGATAGAGATGAGGAGGAGATGTAGGGCGGTGCAGCACTGTGGAGAGGATGGGTAGGATGATAGAGATGAGGAGGAGATGTAGGGCGGTGCAACACTGTGGAGAGGATGGGTAGGATGATAGAAATGAGGAGGAGATGTAGGGCGGTGCAGCACTGTGGAGAGGATGGGAAGGGTGATAGAGATGAGGAGGAGATGTAGGGAGATGCAGCACTGTGGAGAGGATGGGTAGGGTGATAGAGATGAGGAGGAGATGTAGGGCGGTGCAGCACTATGGAGAGGATGGGTAGGATGATAGAGATGAGGAGGAGATGTAGGGCGGTGCAGCACTGTGGAGAGGATGGGAAGGGTGATAGAGATGAGGAGGAGATGTAGGGAGATGCAGCACTGTGGAGAGGATGGGTAGGGTGATAGAGATGAGGAGGAGATGTAGGGCGGTGCAGCACTGTGGAGAGGATGGGTAGGGTGATAGTGATGAGGAGGAGATGTAGGGCGCTGCAGCACTGTGGAGAGGATGGGTAGGATGATAGAAATGAGGAGGAGATGTAGGGCGGTGCAGCACTGTAGAGAGGATGGGAAGGGTGATAGAGATGAGGAGGAGATGTAGGGAGATGCAGCACTGTGGAGAGGATGGGTAGGGTGATAGAGATGAGGAGGAGATGTAGGGTGGTGCAGCACTGTGGAGAGGATGGGTAGGATGATAGAAATGAGGAGGAGATGTAGGGCGGTGCAGCACTATGGAGAGGATGGGAAGGGTGATAGAGATGAGGAGGAGATGTAGGGAGATGCAGCACTGTGGAGAGGATGGGTAGGGTGATAGAGATGAGGAGGAGATGTAGGGCGGTGCAGCACTGTGGAGAGGATGGGTAGGATGATAGAGATGAGGAAGAGATGTAGGGCGGTGCAGCACTGTGGAGAGGATGGGAAGGGTGATAGAGATGAAGAGGAGATGTAGGGCGGTGCAGCACTGTGGAGAGGATGGGTAGGATGATAGAGATGAGGAAGAGATGTAGGGCGGTGCAGCACTGTAGAAAGGATGGATATAGTGGTAGATAAGGAGGAGGAGATGTAGGACTGTGCAGCACAGTAGAGAGGATTGGTAGGGTGATAGACAGAGGTGAGGGAGGAGATATAGGGCTGTGCAGCACTGTGGAGAGCTTTGTGGGTGACTGTGATCAGTTTATATTGGACTCTGTAGCGGATGGGAAACCAGTGTAATGGCTGGCACAGGGTGGAGGCATCGGTGCAGAGGTTGGAGAGGAATATGATCCTGGCTACTGCATTCAGGATGGATTGGGGAGGGGAGTAGCATAATGTCCCAAGATAGCGGTAGAACCGCACACGGAGATGGTCATATTGGGTTTAGGAAGGTCAGGAGAGGGAGGAAACATGAGAGGTTCCGTTTTTGTCAGATTCAGTTTCAGGTAGAGGGAGGACATGATGAGGCAGCGGACAGACAGTCCCTGGTATTGTGTAGTAATGCCGGCGGTGATGTCAGAAAACGACAGCATTCAGATGGTGCTGAAAACCAAAACTACAGATGGGAGGAGAGATCTGCTCACAAATGATTGTCTGGACTGGATACAATTGTAACAAACCCTCAGCTGTGAGAAAGAGAACCTAGGTCAGGATTTCATCCACTGACAGCAGAGAAAAGAGTGCAACAGTGGAGTTGTAAAGGCTGATGAAGGGGCCTGATGATGGGGTGAGGGCTGATTTTGGTATGGAGGTCCTCTGCAGTTGATGGAGAAAGCTGGATATTGTTCTTGGGCGTGGTCAAAATTTAAGGGTGTTTTTCTGTTTTAAAAAATATATATATTTTTATGTACAATCTCCTTGGCAGCCATGGTGTCAGCCCTCACAGGTGATCATTGCAGCCTCACTTAGAGGGGCGCCTCTATAACCCTTGTTATAGTGCAGTCTCTGCATATAGATCCCACCACTTCCGGGTTCGGACATAGCACGTGACCACGTGGGCAGGCTCATTTATACACACCAGCGCATGCGCAGCCTTCCACTTCCTTTTTCGAACGTCACCGTCCAAGATTCCAGTCACTTATCCGGCTAACCAATCAGCGCCCGTGGGTGTGAGTAGTTGGGACCAATCAGCTAAGACTACGAGGTTTTCCCGCGAAACCTGTTGGAACAGAGCGAAGCAGCTGACGATGGAGGCTGAGACGCTGAGGAGGCTGGCGCCGAGGCTGGGGATCTCCTCCGCCGGGGTGCTGGGGTACGTGCAGAGGGGCTGCTGGGGCTCACCTCCGCCGGGGTGCTGGGGTGCGTGCAGAGGGGCTGCTGGGGCTCAGCTCCGCCGGGGTGCTGGGGTACGTGCAGAGGGGCTGCTGGGGCTCACCTCCGCCGGGGTGCTGGGGTGCGTGCAGAGGGGCTGCTGGGGATCTCCTCCGCCGGGGTGCTGGGGTACGTGCAGAGGGGCTGCTGGGGCTCACCTCCGCCGGGGTGCTGGGGTGCGTGCAGAGGGGCTGCTGGGGCTCACCTCCGCCGGGGTGCTGGGGTGCGTGCAGAGGGGCTGCTGGGGCTCACCTCCGCCGGGGTGCTGGGGTGCGTGCAGAGGGGCTGCTGGGGCTCACCTCCGCCAGGGTGCTGGGGTGCGTGCAGAGGGGCTGCTGGGGATCTCCTCCGCCGGGGTGCTGGGGTGCGTGCAGAGGGGCTGCTGGGGCTCACCTCCGCCAGGGTGCTGGGGTGCGTGCAGAGGGGCTGCTGGGGCTCACCTCCGCCGGGGTGCTGGGGTGCGTGCAGAGGGGCTGCTGGGGCTCACCTCCGCCGGGGTGCTGGGGTGCGTGCAGAGGGGCTGCTGGGGCTCACCTCCGCCGGGGTGCTGGGGTGCGTGCAGAGGGGCTGCTGGGGCTCACCTCCGCCGGGGTGCTGGGGTGCGTGCAGAGGGGCTGCTGGGGCTCACCTCCGCCGGGGTGCTGGGGTACGTGCAGAGGGGCTGCTGGGGATCTCCTCCGCCGGGGTGCTGGGGTACGTGCAGAGGGGCTGCTGGGGATCTCCTCCGCCGGGGTGCTGGGGTACGTGCAGAGGGGCTGCTGGGGATCTCCTCCGCCGGGGTGCTGGGGTACGTGCAGAGGGGCTGCTGGGGCTCACCTCCGCCGGGGTGCTGGGGTGCGTGCAGAGGGGCTGCTGGGGCTCACCTCCGCCGGGGTGCTGGGGTGCGTGCAGAGGGGCTGCTGGGGCTCACCTCCGCCGGGGTGCTGGGGTGCGTGCAGAGGGGCTGCTGGGGTACGTGCAGAGGGGCTGCTGGGGTACGTGCAGAGGGGCTGCTGGGGCTCACCTCCGCCGGGGTGCTGGGGTACGTGCAGAGGGGCTGCTGGGGCTCACCTCCGCCGGGGTGCTGGGGTGCGTGCAGAGGGGCTGCTGGGGCTCACCTCCGCCGGGGTGCTGGGGTGCGTGCAGAGGGGCTGCTGGGGCTCACCTCCGCCGGGGTGCTGGGGTGCGTGCAGAGGGGCTGCTGGGGCTCACCTCCGCCGGGGTGCTGGGGTGCGTGCAGAGGGGCTGCTGGGGCTCACCTCCGCCGGGGTGCTGGGGTGCGTGCAGAGGGGCTGCTGGGGCTCACCTCCGCCGGGGGTGCTGGGGTACGTGCAGAGGGGCTGCTGGGGCTCACCTCCGCCGGGGTGCTGGGGTACGTTGCAGAGGGGCTGCTGGGGCCTCGACCTCCGCCGGGGCTGGGGTCAGAGGTCTGCTGGGGGTTGGGGTACG